>NC_091492.1:8968207-9568207 GCF_947461875.1 Haliaeetus albicilla
CACCATAGAATGATACCTGCTGCTTGCTCTGCTGTGGTCTCCATTATATAAACTCCTCTTGGTTTCCTATAATTATCTATCATGTTTTCCTATAGTTACCAAAATTCTACCTGCAATTAGGGAGGTCCTACAGAGAGATCTGGACAGGCTGGATCAATGGGCTGAGGCCAATTGTATGAAGTTCAACAAGGCCAAGTGCCGGGTCCTGCACTTTGGTCACAGCAACCCCATGCAGCGCTACAGGCTTGGGGAAGAGTGGCTGGAAAGCTGCTCGGCAGAGAAAGACCTGGGGGTGCTGGTTGACAGCCGGTTGACTATGAGCCAGCAGTGTGCCCAGGTGGCCAAGAAGGCCAACGGCATCCTGGCCTGTATCAGAAATAGTGTGGCCAGCAGGAGCAGGGAGGTGATTGTCCCCCTGTACTCGGCACTGGTGAGGCTGCACCTCGAGTACTGCATTCAGTTTTGGGCCCCTCGCTGCAAGAAAGACATTGAGGTGCTGGAGCATGTCCAGAGAAGGGCAACGAAGCTGGTGAGGGGCCTGGAGCACAAGTCTTATGAGGAGCGGCTGAGGGAACTGGGGTTGTTTAGTCTGGAGAAAAGGAGGCTGAGGGGAGACCTTATGGCTCTCTACAACTACCTGAAGGGGGTTGTAGTGAGGTGGGTGCTGGTCTCTTCTGTCAGGTGGCTGGAGATAGGACAAGAGGAAATGGCCTCAAGTTGTAGTGAGGGAGATTTAGATTGGATATTAGGAAAAATTTTTTTACTGAGAGGGTTGTCAGGTGTTGGAGTAGGCTGCCCAGGGAAGTGATTGAGTCACCATCCCTGGAGGTATTCAAAAAGCGAGTAGATGGGGTACTTCAGGACATGGTTTAGTGGGCATGGTTAATGGTTGGACTCAATGATCTTGAAGGTCTTTTCCAACCTAAATGATTCTATGATTCTATGAATTTACACGTCCTATCTTACGTCATTTAAATATACATCAGTGGAATGTATGTGTGGCAGAAATTAAATAGTGCTATGAAAACTTATTATATGTAAAACATTTTAAGGAAAAGGTCAAATTTTTGGTAGTCTTTGGAAAAGAGAGAGTTTCATGTGAGTTTTTCACAGTTTATGTTATGACAATTTCTTAGGCAATACATCATGTACTTCATTATTTTCTCCAATAGTCTAGGCCTAAATTAACATGGCCTAGCACTTTGACCTGTCTTTCTGTTCATATTGATACATATACCTGGAACTGAATTTTGGTTTTCTACTATTACAAATACAGTTCCCAAAATGTATGTCTGTGATAATAACAGATTTGGGCTACAGAGGGAGGGAGAACAAGTAATTATATTCTATATGTGGTAAGTCTAAGTGTGTCAGCAGCTTAATTCTGATTCCACTAAAGCTTATGGCTGGTTTATCATTGACTTCTTGAGGATTAAGAGTTAGACCAAGACTGAATGTTTTTTGAATTCTCAAACCCTGTCTAATTGCTTTTGTATGGTAGACATCTACAGCAAAATTCTGCCATTGGATTAATTCTGAGTTAAGTCAGTAGTATCACTGAAGTATCATGTAATTTGGATCCAGTTAACATTGCAGCTAAAATTCCATTTTGTTTGGTGACACTAATTTTTATTTCTACAGTTCTGACATGTAATTCATTCACATAGACCCCTCATTTTTAATTTAGTATTAAAACCACATTAATGAAAACAAGTACTTTTAAAGCAAAATATTTCTGCTTTAGGGAAAATAGATTATTTTTCCTTTAAAGGAGGGGAGAAGATAAATATTTAATAATCAGATAGATATGTTGCTCAGCACTTAATCTTTAATATATGGTGAATCCTAAGGGATTACTAAGGGATGTATCAGTACTCAGTTTAGTAGTGTAAATATTTTGTACTATGGAAGTACAGTTTGTGTTTATTGTGCAGCTTGATTCTATTATGCCAAGTTATATATAATGCAAAATATATGTGCTTTTTAACTAGTGTTTACTGCGTTGTTACCAGTTCCATGGGGTTTGACTGTTTAGAGATTCCTTTCTGATATGACTTGTTGTCCCATTGTCCAAACAAAAGATGTTATGCAGATATATATCTATGTGCATTCAACTCATTATATACCTCTAATTGCAAAGTCAGGTTCTTGCTATTTATAAAATAGTCTTTTTTCCCCCTCTCTTCACTTTTATCATAGTTTTGCATAGAAAATAGTAGGACAGCATCCACTTATCAAGGTTAGTTCTTGAAAAATCCATCTTTGTTTTAGTAAGTAATGTGGTTTTTTTCTTTTTTGCACACCCTTGTGTTAGCTAACCTACTTGGAGAGTATGTACAGAATCAGGTGTCTACAGGACAGCATTATGAGGAAACCTCTCATCCGTACCTTTTCTAGGGAATTGGCATGACTGCATGCCTTTCTGAAGTATCCATATGCAGCGTGGGAAACAAACGGGACGAACAGAGGACTGTGTGCAGTTGCAGGGCTGCAGTCTTACTGGGGTCACTGAGATGTGATAGGATAGTTCACACAACTGGAATGTGGCAGTGGTTGGATACAGGCTCAGTAGGAAGGCCAGGCTGGGACAGCGGCATGCCCTTTATGTAAGAGAGCAGAGGGAATGTATAGGGCTCTGCCTTGGGATCAGTGACGGGCCAGCTGAGAGGGTATGGATGAGGGTTAGGGTACAGACCAATGAGGATGATGTCACGATGGGTATCTGCTGTAGGTGCCTGATCAGGAAGTAGATGAGGCCTTCTTCAGACAAGTGGAAGAAGCCTCCCTTTCACAGGCTCTGGTCCTTTGGGGGATTTTAACCACCCCAGTATCTGCTGGAGGCACAGCACAGACAGTCCAGGAGGTTTCTGGAGTATATCAATGACAACTTCCTATGAAAGGTGATTGAAGATCCAATGAAAGGACATGGTCTGCTGGACCTCATGTTTACAAACAAGGAAGGATCGGCTGGGGACATGAAAGTTTGGGACAGCATTGGCTGCAGTGACCATGAGATTGTGGAGTTCAGGATACTGGGGGGAAGGAGCAAGGCAAAAAACAGGATTGTGGCCCTAGACTTCAGGAGCGCAGACTTCTTCCTGTTCACAGATCTGCTTGGAAGAATAACCAAGTTACAGAAGCATGCTGCATTTAGCATTTGAATGTATCTAATTTGCATTCTAAATTTTTATTCAGATACTCTTTTCTTTATTATGCCAATAACTTATTTCAGGATCATCCTTCCCATATAAGGGAAATCTTACAGCTTAGTTCAGTGGGAACGAGAGAGCGTTTGTGACAGAACAGAAAATTGTATTGGGTCTGGCTGAGATGGAGTTAATACTCCCCATAGCAGCCCTCATAGCACTGTGCTCTGCATCAGTAGCTAGAAAGGTGTTGATAGCACACCAGTGTTTTGGCTACAGCTGAGCAATGCTGGCACAGCATCAAGGCTGTCTCTCCAACATTTTTGCCCCCCCCCAATGGCAGGCTGGGGCAGGGCAAAATCTTGGGAGGGGACATAACCAGGACAGCTGACCTAAACCAACCAAACAGATATTCCATACCATATGACGTCAGCTCAGATATAAAAGCTAAGTAAAGGGAGACGGAAGGGGGGGGCATTTTGTCTTCCAGAACAACCACTACGCGTACTGAAGCCCTGCTTCCCGAGAAGTGGCTAGACATCGCCTGCTGATGGGAAGTAGAGAATAACATCATTTGTTTTTTCTTTGCTTTCGCGCGCGCAACCTTTGCTATCACTTTATTAAACTGTCCTTATCTTGACCCACGAGCCTTTTGTTATATTTTCTCCCCCCCGTCCAGCTGAGGAGGGGGAGTGATAGAGCGGCTTTGGTGGGCACCTGGCATCCAACCAGGGTCAACCCACTACAGTCCTTTTTGGCGCCCAACGTGCCCGCATTCTCCACCAAAAAGACTGTGATGGGTTGACCCTGGCTGGACGCCAGGTGCCCACCAAAGCTGTTCTATCACTCCCCCATCCTCAGCTGGACAGGGGAGAGAAAAATATAACAAAAAGCTTGCGGGTCAAGATAAGGACAGGAGAGATCATTCACTAATTACCATCACGGGCAAAACAGACTCAGCTTAGGGAAAATTAGCTCACTTTTTATTACAAATTAGCCAGAGTAAGGTAAATGAGAAATAAAACGAAATCTCAGAACACCTTCCCTCCACCCCTCCCTTCTTCCCGGGCACAACTTCACTCCCGGATTTCTCCACCAAGCCCCCCCAGCGGCACAAGGGGGACAGGGATGGGGTTTACGGTCATCACATGTTATTTTCTGCCGCTTCACCTCCTCAGGGGGAGGGCTCATCACACTCTTCCCCTGCTCCAGCGTGGGGTCCCACCCACGGGAGACAGTCCTCCACGAACTTTCTCCAACGTGGGCCATTCCCACGGGCTGCAGTTCTTCACGAACTGCTCCAGCATGGGTCCTTTCCACGGTGTGCAGTCCTTCAGGCACAGACTGCTCCAGCATGGGTCCCCCACGGGGTCACAAGTCCTGCCAGAAAACCTGCTCCGTGGGCTCCTCTCTCCACAGATCCGCAGGTCCTGCCAGGAACCTGCTCCAGCGCAGGGTTCCCACGGGGTCACAGCCTCCTTCAGGAACCCACCTGCTCCGGCGTGGGGTCCTCCACGGGCTGCAGGTGGAGATCTGCCCCACCATGGACCTCCCTGGACTGCAGGGGGACAGCCTGCCTCACCAGGGTCTTCACCACGGGCTGCAGGGGAATCTTCGCTCTGGCGCCTGGAGCATCTCCTCCCCCTCCTTCTGCACTGACCTTGGTGTCCGCAGGCTTGTTTCTCTTACATGTTCTCACTCCTCTCTCCGGTGGCTGTTTTCCGCGTCCCAACTTTTTTTTCCTTCTTAAAAATGTTATCACAGAGGCGTTACCACTATCACTGATTGGCTCGGCCTTGGCCAGCTGGTATAGGCTCGCTCTCTCTCGAACACAGGGGAAGGTTCCAGCAGCTTCTTACAGGAGTCACCCCTGTAACCCCCCCCGCTACCAAAACCTTGCCACATAAAACCAATACAAAAATTTAGCCTGTTTCTTCACTGATTGGAAATACATTTCTTCTATGCATTATTCAGTTTTGAGATCCTGCATGAAACCCACTGTACTGGAATAACTTTTTAATTCAATATTGTCCAAGAAGCATAGTTAAGAACAGAATAAGAACATGACATTGCAATTGTTAATAATTAGGCAAGGTCGCATGAAGATTTTTTTCTAGACCACAGGAGCAGTGTTATCTCCCTGCACTTCCGAAAAGATTTCCCCATCAAAATCATCACAAACTTGCCGAACATGTCTGTAGAAACTCCTCAGTCATACTTTTTGCCTACTGAACACATAGAAAGTGATAGGCTACTACTAATAAATAATCATTATTGCTATTATCTGAAAGTAGTGACTCTTAACCAGTCCTGTCCTCTGCAAGATTTGTTGAATTAATTTCACTGTCATAAGCATTTTCTTAAAGGAAATAGTTTTGATCCATGAACTCCTGTGCTTCATGGAACCCTAATGTTTAATTTCTATAGCACCTGAATGCAATAAATACTTATCACCAAAAAAAAAACCAAACAAAAAAACTTCTTCAACACTAGTAAGATTGAAGAAATCTTCTGAGACAGAAGAAAGTGGGTGTCCTAATCTGAGAAGCTGTGTAGAGATAACCTCATCCCAATTTATCTCTGCAAAACCCTTTACAAGGCAGATGGCTATTCATCTTTTGAATGTCTTTAGCAAATTCAAGCTAAGAATAAAAACTGCCATGGAGAAATTCCTGTAAAGGTCAGTCAACAACCTGAAAATATTATAATGTAGCTTCATTGTTCGCAAATAGAGAAGGTAGATTTAATTTCTTTAAACTGTACTTCAGGGGCAGTAAAGAGATTGAATTGTTAGAAGTATGACTGAATGATGAAAGACTCAGCCTGATAATCTTAAAACCTCTAATTGTATTTTCACAGTTTTGAACTGTTAAGATTTTTTTTCAAGTCATTTTTTGTAGGCTGTCTTTGAACATTTCTTAAATATATTTTTCCTCCCTTGCCCCCCCATAGCTAACCAGATGACTGGGTTGCTAGGGAGCTTTCTTTTTTTTTTTTTTCCTTTCCTCTAAATAAATAGAAATCTTGAAGAACAAGTAAAACATTTGACTTAATTATTTTACAAGCCTTACTTGATTGCTTTAATAATTACTTCTCTAGGTTTCAACGTTTCAGAGGTGGTATGCTATGGAAGAAAACATTACACTGTATATACCTCAGTTTTGTCTTGCTAAAGGAGTGCATCTTTAGTTTTGCATCTGCATGTATGACAGCAGAAATAGATATGGCTGCTGTATCATCAGCAGTCCTGGAAATAACAGAAAGGGCGACTGAATTAATAGCAGCAGCCAAAACATTTTAGGGCGGCTCTGAGTACGGTATTGCAGCTTCTTGGTACTTAACTTTCCAAACTCAAATGTAGGAAATGTATGGATCTCAGATCCGTTCAGCAAGTCTTCTGTAATGGCTCAGTTGCTTCTGGTTCTGAAGAGAAACTGGCGCTGTTATACAGTGGATTACATGAGATGGGTTCCCATTCATTCAATGGATATTACTAAAGATCTCCTTTAGTAATCACTCCTAGGAGTGATGTCATTTTTTGTTTATGAGATACTTAAGGTGATGAAAAAAGCCTTGAATAGTCCCACATGGTAAGTTCTGCTTCTCCCAGACCACTGCAGTGCTCCCTACTTTTCCAGTCTTTTACTGGAGAATTCATCATTCTGTCTTGCTCAGTTTGGCTGGTGAGAACCCTGTGTGCTCTGTCCCTATCTTTTTTGCAAAGATGCCTCTCATACATTTGGTCTGCTGTGTGGTAGGCTGATCAACACAGAGCACGAGGAGCAATGAAGCTTCAGCGTAACAATGCTGAGGAGTATCGTATCTTACCTGCCAATACACTCAATATGTACTAACATTAAGGACCAGAAAAGGCACAAGTGAGCTACTTGCATTAGCTCTTCTGATGAGGCAAGAGGTTTTTAATCAACGGACTTACTGCTATTCTTGTAAAATTTCTGCATTTTGGAAAGTGGCTAATGTGAACGTATTATGTTCAACAGCCTGTCTAGGTGGAATCACTGATGCTATTTCTGTACTGGGGGCAGAATCACCACGCGAGAGATTCAGCGCTTCTTCATTATCGCTCAGCTATGCAACCTGAGCACAAACAGTGCAACTGGCTGCATTCGATACACAGTTAGAAATGTCTTTTCCCCTTTTCATGCTCCATCAGTATGTATCAGCAAGTAAAACAATGTGAAACAACACAAAAAAAAAAGAGAAAATATTTTCAATTGTTGTAGGAAGGTCTTTCATTTAATAGTAGGCTAGTGCTTTTAGATGCATGTCACCCTGACAGCCCTCTTATTTTCTGTCTTGCAGTGAGACAGATAATATCACAGCCTGCCATAAAGATAAGGGATTCAGGGGCAACAAAGGACCAAAAAATGGGACTTAGATTATTAATGCATTTAGAAATCACATTTTTTTTCTTATTACTGTGAAGGTGAAATGGATAAATTTCATAGTGAAGGGGCATCCTGGATTTACTAGCTTCCTTCTACTCATACCTCTGTGCCTTGTTTCTCCCTGACTGCTGTAATACTTAGTGTTTTGATTGGTATTACTGAAAAAAAAGTAGAAATAAAAGTATTACAATACTTATTATATTAATGTTAACATGGAAAAGGGATGTTCTTTCAAGGAAACAACATTGCATTATTTGCCCTTACCATTTTTGTTATTATGCTGTGTTTCAGGTATTAACACATTCCTATTTACAATTCAAAGTTCCTAATTATGCGTAACTACAAAAAGGAGCATTTTGTGCAGGGCTTACCAAGTGGGACTGTTGAAGCTTTTTTCATTATATCCAGAGCTTGCAAACCCAAGTCAAGCTGAACTTTCACTACTATTCCCAAATGCTTAGTGTATTTGCATTATTTAAAATTCTTTGGCACTTCAGGAAGCATGGATTCTATCAGTTAATGGGAGCCCTGAGATCTAAACTTCACACAAAATGGTGTTTTTTTGGTACAACACATCCAAGCCAAACTGAGCAGGGACATCTAAGTGTATAGGAACTTACTGCTGTTGAATTCAGTGGAGTATAGAATTAGGCCTGTGAGGGATCAGGCCTTTATATATCAGTAACTTGCATTGCCAGTGGTCCTTGTTTTTTCAAAAAAAAAAAAAAAAAAAAGAAAAAAGAAAGCAGATTTTTTTCTGTTTTTCTTGTCCAGCTTCAGCATATAAATTTTGAAGGTTTCAAGTAGCTATAGAATTCATTTTGTGTTGCATGGCTTCTGTGGTCTGTCAAATCCCCTCAGATAAAAATCCAATGGGAAATGCGGGATTTTACTTAAATCAAATCACCACCTTGATAGTGGTGTTCACCTTCTGCCATGATACTATTCTCCCCATTCAGTCCCAGCCACGATGTCAGTGAAGGTCACCACGCATGTAGAAAGATGAAAACAGGACTTTCTCAGTTTTAATTCAGAATTTCTACATGGAGCATACTCAGTTACAAATAGGTATTTCCAATGCAAATTGATTTTACTCTTGACTAATGACTAAGAAGGCAATTCTAGATTGCCATAAAAACAAAAAAAGTAATTTTTTTAATAATGTTACACTCTGAACTCTGTCCGGCATTATTTAGAAGTTATGAGGAACTATTTTTGCAATTCAGATATCACTTACCATCTGTTGTATTTAGAAGACTAACAGACAATTTACTCTGAAGTTTTCGTTTTCCAGTGTCTAAGAGACCAAAATAAAACAAAACAAGAAGATGCCAAGGGCTTGAAAAAGAAAAAGATTCGGTAAGGTGAATCCAAATCTATGAAATCAGAAGTCCTCAGAGATCATGCTGGCTTAATTTCTCATTGTCCTTGTATAAAGCAGTTAAAAAAAAAAAAAAAAAAAAAAAAAAAAGAGCGGGGGTATTTCCAAGGACTAGCTATGAGGAAACTTCTTTCTTTGTAGTTGGATATATGTGTTATTCTTTATTACAAGTTAAGTCAAATTTTGTGATTAGTTCTAGGTTTGGACACAGATTAAAGAGAAAACAAATTTAACATCTTGAATCAATGAATGTATTTACTGGAAAGCACTGTCTTATTTTAGTGTATGCCTTTCCTTTACGTATGCATAAATTAACTATTCTTCATATCCGTTTCATGACAGAGAAAGAGCATATCTGAGCAGTCAGACATCGATAGTCTCATGAAACCAGGGCTTTACCTAAAACAGCAAGTCTGAGTCCTTACATGTCTAAATGAATTTAAAATGACCCATTTCCCTACTGACTGACTGGTTGGTGGGTGGAGCCAGTACGCAGTAGATTGTATCACACCTTAAAGATACATCAAAAGTCCCTGAGCATCATTTGTGCTGCTGGAAAGCTCGAATGACTCTGTCAAAGCCAATGGAACTGTGCAGATACAAAGTTATTAAGAACAAACCAGGTTTTTCTATCTTTAAAAGTCAGAGTTAATAAAATCATAAGAACATGCATTTCCATATATCTGGAAATTTCAGGTAAATTCGGGCTGGTAACAGATATTTCAACTGAATTGCAATCTACTCTTTGGACACCTGTTTTTACAAAACTAAATTCATTTGAACCGTCTTGCATGAAAATTTGAAAAGCAAAACTCCATTTATCTGTCATTTTTATGGGCTATTTAAAAATATATTACAAACACATTCTGTGAATATACTCATAAAGTTTACTCCACCCAAGCATAGGGTGTTACATCTTTTTCAACTTACCCTTTTGGTGACCTCATCACTACTACAAAATCAATTCTGCTCCCTAGTTTACTCCATGAAGGGGGTAAAGTATTTACAGCAATTGGCATGATTAAAAACACAGAAGAAAGGCAGCTAGCATAGTCATTACTTCAAAAGTAATATTTAATATTTACCTCTTCAGTGGCCCATTCTGATTTGCTACTGACCAGAACTCAGGAAGTGAAGCAAATCCATAACCCTTGCACAGCAAAACTGAAGAGAGGGTTAACCAGCTGCCTTCTTACTTCATTGTAAGAAATCAGAAATTTGGTGGCATTAGCCATGTCTTTTTTTTCTGGAAAATGTGATGATGTGAGGAAAAAAAATACCATGGCAACCTACAGTAGTTTGGAGATATGAAAGAAGCATATGGTGGGTGCAGATTCTACGCACCAAAACTCATAAATACTTAATTACTCATAAATACTTAATTGTGTGTAATTGCAACCAAGGGGGCTCTATTCAGAGGTTACAAAAGACTTAGTGATTATGTTTTGGTTCCTAATAGCTTAAAACAGTGTGTTTCATACGCCAACATTTATTTAAGAGAGGCATGTGTTATGTTGTGTCGAGGATTTCTTGGCTGGGCAAAGGCATGTGAGCAATCCAGCCGTTAGGTGGGAACGAAGCATAAGTTTACAAAATGCTGGAGCAGACAAGGACGCTGTGTCCTTGTACGCTGGGAAAAAGGAAGATAAGAAGACCCTGACAAACAACACCTGGATGCCGAAGAATGAGATAAGTAACTGCTGGACACCTCATGAAGAAGCTTGCACAGCCAATAGAGGATAAGATAGTGTCGCGTGAACCAGGGTATTGTACCAATTAGAGTATTGTATAAGGCGCGTGCGCAAGCGCATAAGGTATATAACTGTATCAAACGTTGTAGTAAATGGACTTCACTTGATCACATTGGTCTGTGTGTGATGTCTCCTGTGGATCCTCCGCAACAATGTTGTTCGTTGCCTTTCCTTGGAAAACACGTTAATGCTGTTCACAGTAATGAAGTGCAAATAATGAATGTGGAAATCGGGGAAGTTGTTCAAAAGACAAATAGAAGTGCATACAACCAAATAAAGGGATCAGGATTTCCTGAATTTCTCTTGATGATCATGACTAATGATCATACTGGTCTTCTCAGATACAGATTAAACTTTTTTTTATGCCAATATATTTATTGTCTCTTTCTTACTGTCTTCTGTCACAGAAAATACTGTCAAATTTTAGGGCAAGGGAAGTAGTTTAGTCCATAGAACGCTGAGCTAAAGTATTTTCTGCTAGCTTTGGAGAGATGATGAAAAAGTAATTCAAAATACAAAAAGTGATATAAAAACCTGTCAATTTATCTAGAGGAGTAATGATTTCTTTCCTTATCTCCACCCCATGTCAATTTTTATTGGCAGCTTAATCAAAGTTGGAACACCACTGATGAAGGCGAGTACATGACAAATGAGAATAATTTCAAAAAGGAAATAAACTCGTAACAGTGGACGACTGGACATGTAGGTTTGTTTGCTTTTTTTAAATCAGTTTTCACACTGAGTCAAGGATAACAGACAAATGAACAACTACCTCCGTGCCCAGCATCAACCAAGGCCAGACGATTCTATACTTTTCATGAACCAGCTGACTTGAGGTGGGAAGGTGAAATAATGGTGCTTTTGGTTCAGTAGCTAAGTATAAATGAAACAAAAATCCCCAGGAAAATTACTTCTAATCAACCAGAAACATGGACTTGGGCTTGACTTAGTTTCTGGTCTAATTGCCTATAAAACAGGGCATTTCATTTTAAAAAAGAATAATTTATAGACAGAAATCAACTAAATCTCTGAGTCCCCAGTTCTGGGGGAATCCTATGGATTTTCATCTTTCTGATCAGCTTTGTGTTTAAGAAAGCATTAATGTTAACTGAAACTTTTCTTGCGTTTGAGCCTTGCTTTGTGATAGAAGCCTTTTCATCAATAAGAACAGTTACAAGGCATCTTTCCTTCACCAATCCACCCATTCAGTTTTTAACTGGGGCGACTGAATTCTCTTTGTGACTTGTCCTCCTTTGTCAAATTCGGTTCAAATTGACCAGGAAAAATTAAAGCAGTGGACAGAAAGAGTGGAGTCACACAGACCTAATTTTCCTAAGAACAAAAGTAAAGATACATGTGTTAATTTAAAATGAAGTAGAAATTGTCGGTCTGATTTAAAGTTCAATTTTTTAACTCATTTTGACAAAAAATATGCTCAGGTCTAATGTTAACATTTACTTTATATTGGTTTCACCAATAGCATTTTCATATTTTTTATGGGAGGCTGTCTTTCTTCCTAAAGTCCACAGCATAGAGTCAGTTCTAATGAAGTGGTCCAAGAAAAGGAGGGAGTTCTCACCACACTAGTATTCGCACTTGCTAGTGAAAGCAAAGATCAGATGAGGGAGTGAAAACTTACATAGGCTGGAGAAAGTTGGGAAGATTCCTGCAGCAGGAGATTTCAAAACTGAACTTCATTCTCTGCTGCACCTCAATTTTATTGAAAAATGATCCATACTTCCTGTTCTTCTGTGGGCTTTTGGAATGTTGCTCCTATTTGAAAAGTGCAGCACTGGTTCCATTGCCTGTGAAATCTCTTGTACTCATATACTAGAAGCAAAGCACAAAATGCTGAAACTTTTTCAAAGAATACTTAGTATGTTTAAATCTTGTTTGTGCCCTTGTCTAATACATCTTAAAGCTTTAATTAAGAACACATAGATAATACCAGCTTTATTATAAACACAGGAAATAAAATTCTCATCATTAGTGTTAGACTCAAAAAAAAAATAATAATGAAAAGAAAGCAGATGCACTGAAGGTCTTTCTCAAAATCAAAAAACATTGTGTTAATCTGATTTAGTGGGTAAGGCAGAGATCCTTACCACAGAAGCTTAGAGGGTTTTTTTATGAAAGTGCTCAGCTTGACTTTAGCAGGATTGTTTTCAGAAATAAGGTTTGCAGGTCACAGAGGGACCTCTTATTTGCTAACTGAGTGCCTTATTATTAGCATTATTAATTGGCATTATTATGTGTAATACTTATGTAAGTTATGTACAGAGATGTCTATTCTGAGTATCCCTAGCCTATTGTTACCATGATTCATGCTGTGCTTTGTGGGATTTCTCACCCTGTGTTTCTGTCTAAAATATGATAGCCTCAGTCTGATGCTTAATAAGTATTAACATTTGTTTGTGAATGATTAATTATTATCTCTCTTCAGGAATGCTAGGCCAAGTATTTTTATATGCTAATGTATTCTTCACAGATATTTCTAGTCTATGCCATACCTGTGTTAAAATAATATTACAGTACTTATTTTGAATATTATGAGGTTCTCAAGGATTAAATAAACTGAGTCTGCAGATTTTCTCAATGATCTGTCTTCTTTTCAGGTGAAAGACCATTCCCACCTCATCAGAAACTGAATATACATCAATGTGTGCCGTACCTAAGACTGGCTGGATAATTGCTTCAATTTGCCTGACCATTGGATAATGTTATTTGCAGAGTTATAAGTAGTTCCAGTTCTGAGTGAATGTTAAGAAGAGATTAGAGGTATGATTTTTATTTAAAAGGTACTCCGTTTATCTGTGTGAAAGCTTGATCAAACCTGTTCTGCAGAAGGCTTGTCACTCTTTGAAATGTCAGGTTCAAGAACTTTCTCAGCCTTTGGACAGACTACAAACACTCTGTGGAGTCTCTAAAACTCCCAGAACAGGTGATGATGCACATAGCATCTTTGAATTCAGTTTCCATAACATCATTTTATTTTTAAGACATTTTGACTTCTAATGAAGTATCCTTTGTTTCAATTACTGTATAAATATACTGAACAACTCCCACATGCTCACACCTCTGTGCATTCGTGTTCTTTATTCTGTGTGTGCCCTTAGGTAACTTTCCCCCATCTAGCTAGATTCATATCAACAGTTGTGATTGTAAGCATATTCATTTCTTTACTGCAGACCAATGCTCTTTTTGGCTTCTGGTTAAATGACTGGGATTTGAAATCAATCAGGCTCCTTCTCAGGATTTGTTCAGCACTAGTTAGGTCACGTTCCTTGTGCGTAATGAGGCACTGAACAAGTTAAGTTTAAATGGATTTTTTCATCAATAAATACAAAACAAGAACCGACCTGATGCAACAATTTTTCCTTACACCTCTTTCTTTTTAAAACAAATACCTGTGAGAAGCATTTCAATAACAATTTCTTATTGCTGACGCAATTGGTATTGTACTAAGAGGCGTTTCATTTTACAGTTGTTTTATTCCACCATTTGTATTAGGCTACAAGTTTGTTAGGATAAAGCCCTAACCATATATATAAACTGATATATATGCTAAAACCAGTGTTGCCGCTCAATAGTGAAATGGTAAAACGCATTGAAGGATCTACAGTTTTAGCAAGCAGAGTTTTCCAGTTCTACTGTTGTAGATTTACAGTCGCTGTAGTGGCAAAAAGAACGAGATCTAGATGTAGCCCTTTTGAAAGAAATTTCTTGTATTCTGGCTTTGAGATTTTCTTTTCACATTATTACACAGTATACAAGGCTTTTAACAATGAAATCTGTCTTATCTGACTTGGAAGTTGGCCTTGATTTGAGCAGGAGGTTGGACTGGATGACCGCCAGAGATCTCTTCCAACCAAAATGATTCTATGATTCTATCAAATTAATAATTGGCTTTCCTCACATAGTGCAAACAATAGAGTAGTTTCCAGAATGCAGTATTTTGAAGTATTTCTTTAGACTCATTCTCATCATAAAACAATGGTAAAAAGCAATGCTCATTGCAGATTTTTGAGTATTAATGGGAAACACATGCTGCTTTTCCTAATGTACAAGTATAATCTGAGAGGAACTGAAATGGAATGGCTGTTAAACTCCCTATGTACGCAATCACTCAAATTATTTCCTAGCTATATGAGATATGTATGTATATAAGTATATAAAAATACATATGCAAACATGTATGTATACACACCTGTATCTCCTCTCTTTAGTTAAAGTTAACAATTTTTTTAATTTTAATGTTTGTTTGGAAACAATCACTAACTGAAGCACAACATTAGCACAGTGAGAATTTGGTGACTAGGAAATAATAAAAGGAATAACAGTGTGGGCTGAGGCATTGTACTTAGAGAAGTAAAATGACTCTTAAGATTACTGCACTTAACTTTTTTTTTTTTTTTTATACTTAGTGTAGAGTATTCCGACTCTGTTGATTTGCTGCCAGCAGTGTTTTTGCCATTTCAACATCTGGAAGCCTGGCTGTTAAATAATCAACATTTAACACTAAACATGGAGAATCATTTACTAAACTTCCCTTGGAGATTTTCCTGACATACCTTAGAAATCTCTTTATTAATGAAAAATCTCTGTATTGCTTTTCAAAATTGTTCAGCGTACTTGCGGAGAGGAAAGGGACAGGAGAAGAGACATTTCTAGATCCAAACATCTTAAAATTAGCCAGACAGAATAAAAACTGCTGAACAAGTAAAAACCTTGAAATTAGCATATGACAATATGATATACCTCTCTTAATGTTCTTCAACTTTTTTCTTATCAAAAGAACAGTCATTCTGAGGATTGATCCAATGCCAGCTGAAGTCCATGGGAAAAATCCCATTTCCTTTTTTGAGGAGTTACAGACTCATAAATGTTTACTTTTTATTCCAAGGTATACTGAGTCCTTCTGACTTTTTTCCGTGTTCTTTGCTGTAGATTAATAAACTAAACATTTCTAGATGCAATCTGATATTTCATAGGCCGGTATTAAAAAACACCATTCCTTCAAATTTCACAACTCAAATGGAACATTTCATCTTTTAATCTTTTTTCTTGCATAAACAGATTTTGTTTATTAAAAAAAAAAAAGAGGATCGTATTCTAGATATCTGCTATTAAGGGCAGATTAGCGACTTTTTATTGTCACACAAATACTCATCTTAGCTTTTGTAAAACCTTATTCCAAAATGTGTTAATGTTATGTGCAATGTCCATTTCTTTTATAAAACTGAAAAATAAGGATTTTCTGCATAGTTAAAGAGACATGCAGAGTATCCCATGTGTGTGTGCTGCCTGTGAGATTATTTTGTCTATCCAATTAAATATTTCATTGGGTTTGGGCAAAATCTGGGCTTGATTTTAATTATAGGCTTTTTAATAGACATTGCTTTAGCCTATGGAAAACCTCTTTTAACTTCAAGTTTCTCTCCTTGTCTCTTGTTTATAGTTATGTAAAGAAAAATAATTTCCCATATATAGATACAGATTTATTTAAGGTTCTAAATTTGTAATGTATGTGAGATAACACTTAGACTTGTTCTGTAATTTATGTGGTGTAGTGCTGAGGCTCTTTAGGAATCCCATTTTTATCCCTAAATAAAGGTAATTTAGATAATTAAAGTACAGATAGACATACAGTAGATTGCATATGTGGAATTCTCAAATAAGTTCCTTATTTAACCAACACCTTTCAGCTCGTTATTGTGAAGCCCGTTTTCCCTTTATTTTTCCTACCTCACTCAGATAAAGCTGTTCAGTGCTGTTATCTGAGAGTTTATGAGCAATAGTGCTCTAAGGAATTAACTGAAGATAGAGCTCACTGAAGTGTGAAGAATACCACTGTATGAATGCTGAATGTTGAAGAAACCCACCAACCAATAATTTACCTAATAGTTTTTGGAGGGGAGGAAGCAGCAAGCTGATTCCTTGACCTTTCTCCAGAATTAGCGTAATGAGAAGATCTAGTGGGAAAAGGTTTTTGTCATTCAGCACACTAAATCTAACGCATTAGTGCATATCCACTTGAGAATCAGGTAGCCTGCTTGGTCTCCAGGAAAGCACCTTTGTAGAACCATATTACAGGCAAGCCATACAGAGATAACACAGCAAAGAGCCCAACAATCTTGCTAAATACCTGAGTGACAGGCAAGGCTGACATCACCTCCTGACACATGCTTTGACTTCTCTTTGCGACAAGGGAATTTTTAAGGTGAGGAACGTGGCATTCGCTGTAAATCGCAGAGAGAGAAGGTCAGAAGTGCGTGATTGTGTATTTACTAAAAATCCAAAAGCTTTAGTAACTTTACCAAGATATGAAACTTTAAGAGTTTTACTGACTCTGCAGTAATCAAGATACTCTGTGAGTCAGTCTTGCAGAACTATCATGAAAGTTACCAGCTGAGGCATACAGTTTGCCCACCTATACTGTACTGTGGTAGTTGATGGATTTTGAAGAAGAAAATCCCTGACAATATTTTACTTAGCTCTTAAAAGGAAATAAATTACTTAGCTCAGTTGTGGTGTCAGAGTATTTTGCAATGCTCTTCTATGCATCTATGTATATACTTCCTTTTTTTGGAAAGAGAAGAGGAAAAATTCACACTGGTTTAGTTGGGTATTTGGCTTGTGTTTACACGTGACCAGGGGAGGTAATTTTCTCAGGATGAAGGTTTTGATTAAAGGGGTCTAGCTGGCAAAGCAGGTCAGTTGGGACAGTTTAAAACCCCCTCTTGAATTGTAAAGTTTTAGCAAATACTCTACATGGATGGAGAGCATGATTACTGGAGAGTCATTTTGCAGTTTTTTTCAAACACTTCACTGTAGGAACATTTGCCGCCTTCTTTCCTAGTTGCAAGGGTAGAGCACTGGGATTAATCATTCTTAGCCTAAATCCTCTAGTTACAGTCTTCTCTTTTAAAACTGTGCTTACATGACAATCCCAATTGAATTTGCCATGAGTAGGAGAATTTCCTTTGGGAGTTCTTGCTAATTCAAGTGACTCAAAACAGCTCATTCAAAACAATTGTACTGGTTATTCACGCAGAAGAACATATGAAGGCCCGTTCCTCTGAGAGTTATGTTAACTTTCACTGTTTTCTGAAAGTTTAGGAAGCTTGTGCTTGACCCAGATACCTTGAGTTCAGAGCTAGGAGACACATATCCATAAAGTTTCTCTCTATCCATAAAGTTTGCTGGAAAATGGCTATGCATCCCACTCTTCCCTTCCCAGTTTGGGATTTTTCTCTCTAAGAGACTGATATCCCTACAAGATGTACAACAATCAATTTCTGCCAACTTTGTAAAAAAATAGACTAATTTAGTTTAGGAGAGAAAATAATGGTTGAAAAATAAGTGGTCAATTTTAATTTCTTATCAGGATATTTGTTAGTCACCTAAGTTTAGATTTAGGAGTCTAAGTGTAGGCTGAAAAATCAAAAAAGAATCTTAGACACAGGATTTAATCTACTATGATTACTGAAATGATGTTTATTTTAGTGACGAGAATGCAGAGGCATGTGTCAGGATATTTTTCAGGTATTTTAATTAGAAACTGCTGAAATATTTCTAGGTATTTTTATTACACCTTTGTGTAATATAAGGGCTTAGATAGAATCAAATATAGAAGTCTGCTCTTTTCCCAGTGTTCACTGAGTTTAAAAACTGATTTGCCATGAAGTTCACTGGGGAAAAGCAGCAACTGTTTTCTCATATAGAATTGATTTAAACTTCTAAGTGGGAGTCTAGATTTGCTGCTTGTTTTATTGCCTTCTGCTCCCATCTTCTCTTTTTTGTTTGCTTTCAGAAAGCCAAGCAAGCATTGGAAGTGAGATGGAGCTGTTCGTAGGATTTTTACCGCTAATTTCTAAGAAACTAAGATAAAGTTCATTTAAAAGCAGAGCAAAACTAATATTCCACTCTCCAAGGTATCATTAGAGTTACAACTTTACAATTTAAAGTCAGAAAAGAGTCATGGTGTGTATGGTGTACTCATGTCTAGTAACCGTCTCCTGGGTACTACTACTACAGCCAGAGGACCAGGATGCAGAGGTGCTCTGTTTGTGCTTTTATCCTTGGCCCTGCCTATGGCACAAAGGACTGACACAGGGAAATTAGCTGTTCTGATTGTGAGCTGTCTAAAAATGTTTAATGCTTGGAGCCTGTTTTTTTCCATTTCTTGAATTTGCTGTTCCACAGATTTCCACAATGGAAGTAGAAGTAAACGTACTTCACAAACATCAGGACATGTGCGTATGTGTTCATTCAAGAGTCTGTGCTGCTTAGTTTATGCTCTCTTAGGAAGTCAGGATACCTCTTCTGTGACAATTTAAGTTTTTCTAATGTTTAAGTCATATTGACAGCATTATGTGTCATGCCATCAATCCACCTACTGCTACAACATGATCTTTTTGTGCCACCCTTAATATACATCCTTTGACTCTGCTATTACTTTTTTTTTTATTTGATTTTATTTGATTTTGGGGCCCTGAATTATTAAAGATGCCAGATTTCAAAATATGACTGACAGTACCAGGTTTAAAGTCTTCAAAAATGTTGTTTCTTGTAGTGAGCTCTTTTTTGATGTTAAATAAACCTAGCACCACCACCTGCTTTTCTTTCTCCTTCTGGCTAAAATCAACATTATTTTAAAGGCGGTGCTTTTAAAATTTGGTAGTGAAAAATAATTTCATTTTACCATTATTTTTTTTAATAAACAAAAAGGGCTTACCTTTTGTTCAGTCTTTCACACCCATAGTGCTAGATATAGACAAGGAAATGGGATTTCAAAGATGTTGTATCTAGACTTACTTTACCGAAAACAATATTTTCTATTTTAAGTGCTGAATTTGTTTAACTTTACTTGATAAAAGCTAGAATTGGTGACAAGATGATTTAATACAACTCTTACTAACAAGTTGCAGACATTGCTAGTGTGTCAAAACAACATTGCTGGAGGCATTCTGGCATCAGGCTGGACTGATAACCACAATACAGTGAAACAGCTTTTTGACAGCTATTTTATTCTTGAATGCTACTGATTAAAGGGAGCTTGAGTTAGTGTTATTTTTTTTCCCTCCAGATATTTTCATTCACATGCACCTTTATTTTTGCTCACAAATAGAAAGGTAAATGTTTTAAAATTATTGAAAATTAAAACCTAGAAGCTTATGTCTTGACTAGATGTGAAATGGAATTTTAGATTTTTTTCTTCTACAGTTAGGCTATTGCCTCTCTTTTGTGATCTGCAGCTCAGGTATACTTTGCACTCATTACAGGTATTTTTAGATATTTACCCTGTGTCTTTGACCATCTCCTTCAGGAAATGTGTATATGATCAAAAAGCCTAGGATTGATATAGGAATAATTATTCTTGTCATTTCAATAGTTATAAAGTGGCATTTGCTGAATGAAAAAAAAAAATTATAGACTATGTGGGACTTGAATCTTATTCCCTTGATTTTAGAAACCTGTTGCACTTAACCACAAATGCTATGCAAAACCTTCAGTTTTGATCTGAAATAGAAATGTCAATTGCATTTTAAGCTGTACTTTATCCTTTCTCAGTTCTATTCAGTGTGTTGATAACATCCAAGGATTCCTCCTGTAAATAAAGAATTTGAAACCATCTAAAACTTTTACCTTTACTTTTCATCAAGTGTTCACAGACAATACTTTCTGAAAAAGTTGCTGTTTAGTTTGTATGCTTTATATTAGGTTTTCAAATTATAGCAGTATTTACACATCAAGTGCGACGTTGAATTTTTATGCATAAAAAATGCTATGTTGAATTTTTTTAGTTTTACACATCTTGTGTACAGGCAAATGTGAGGGAGAGATTTGTGTAAAATGAGATGGAAATTTGCTGTGTGCCAGAGCTTGAAGCCTTGAAGGTCAAAGCTTGAAGCCCTGAGATTCCTGAGAGGAGGATTTGTTCCTCATGTTCTTCTCATTCCCCAAATGCCATAGATAGGTAAACAGTCAATTTCAGGAGTCTAACTGTGTGCTTGTATAGACATCTGTTATTCATGGTGATACAACCCTTGCTCCTGCTGAGCTGGAACAGTAGGCCATACAGGTACAATGTTGTTCTACATATATTAGGCTGTTTGAAATGTTGCTTTAATACACCAGAGCTGCTTCCTGAAACTGAGCACAATTGCTTTTGACCAGTGCTGTGTATGCATACTTTGTGATTCAGGTGCCTAAGCATAGATAACTATTGCCCTTTTGGACACACTATGTAACCCTGACATCCATAGTAGCCATGGCAGGTATGATGTGGGTGAATCATACTATTCTAGAGCAACAAATGGAGAACAGATAGGATACTGTCGTGGTTTAACCCCGGCCGGCAGCTAAGCACCATGCAGCAGCTTGCTCACTCCCCCCACTGATAGGATGGGGAGAGCACCTGAAGGGTAAAAGTGAGAAAACTCATGGGCTGAGATAAAGATAGTTTAATAGGTGAAGCAAAAGCTGCGCATGCAAGCAAAGCAAAACAAGGAATTCATTCCCCACTTCCCACGGGCAAGCAGTGTTCAGCCATCTCCAGGACAGCAGGGCTCCATCACGCCTGACGGTGACTTGGGAAGACAAACGCCATCACTCCCAATGTCCCCCCTTCCTTCTTCTTCCCCCAGCTTTCTGTGCTGAGCATCACGCCATATGGTCTGGGATATCCCTTGGGTCAGTTGGGGTCAGCTGTCCCAGCTGTGTCCCCTCCCAACTCCTTGTGCCCCCCCCAGCCTCCTCGCTGGTGGGGTGGGCTGAGAAGCAGAAAAGGCCTTGACCCTGTGTAAGCACTGCTCAGCAGTAAAGAAAACATCTTGGCATTATCAACACTGTTTTCAGCACAAATCCAAAACATAGCCCCATACTAGCTACTATGAAGAAATTTAACTCTATCCCAGCCAAAACCAGCACAGGTACTTATGCATATAAGGTGTCACTAGATGCCTACCTTACTCATCTGAATTATTCCACAAAACTCATTCAGAACTAACTCAGGAACCTGCCTTAGGCAAGCCTGTAAGATTTAACTCTTCACTAATCGCCTCAGTGGAGTGAAATGCAAAAATTACTTAAAATGGATGTAGAGCAAAGGTAATCCATGTATTAGGAAAGTCTATGAAGAAATGAAGTTAAAAGAGGTTTTTTTTAATTTTAAAATTATTTCCTCTGGAAACATTGTAGCTAACACAAAATAACTTATGTTGGTGTACCTCATTTTCAAGTGGGCAAGGCTTTGTGTTTTAAATTGTACAGACATTAGTAATAGCAGATTATGTGTTTCCAGATGTTGCATTAGTAGTCACAGGATTTAAAGATAACTCTTGACTTTGTCAAAGGGCTTAATCATCTTCATTCTCCATTCTCATTACTATTTTTATATATATGTGAAATGTCCTATTTCAACATAGTACTACACATTTATATTCTAAAGTTTAATATATGTCTAATTACAGAACTAAATGCAAAAGATGTGTCAATTTTGTGGCCTAAAGAAAAAAAAGAAGTGAAATAGGCTCTTTACTTCTACTCTTGACTTATCCATTCAAGCATTTTAACTGGCAGACTCCTTCTAATCCCCTGACAGCACCTGGAGGGGTGCCGGTAGAGCACCAAAGGGATGGTGGGAAGATATGACATATGACACTAGGGCAAGATCTGAACTCAGACAAATGAAATCTGTCAGCCAGCTCCTCAAAGGCTGCCACAGTTCTTATCGCTGCTTGGTTGAGCTGGCTTGATACACAGACGTTATTGTATTATTCAGCTGGTTTGATTTTCCTTTTTATGACAACCTTACCCTGGAGAGCATCCATCTCTTTGCAGTGTTGGAGAATGACTATAACTGAATGATATTTCAATATAATTTATAATCCTATACTGTAAACAGAAGTGATGGTTGCTTCTAACCACTGTGAAGAATTCTAATAGGTGCATTTGGGCTCTTGTTTTCTTGGAGAGTTGGAGATACTCTGGAATTGGGAGATTTTTCATAGCTTAGCTTAATAAGTCTTATAGCAGAAAAGCTATGAAAAACCCTGAAAAAAGACAGGAAATTTTTCTGAATGTGCCCAGGCAGTTAATGATGCATGTGAACAACTACAGCTGCAACAAATTATTTGCCAAAAATTTAAATAGTAGTTATTATTACCAGCTTTCAGGATAATGTACTGGAATGAAGGGCTTAGCAGTAAAAAGTTCGGCTCAAGTGAAATATCTGAATCTGAAAGCAATCCAACTACATTCGGATCCTAAAATCCACACTTTAAATAAAAGCTCTAACAAAAATGTAAGGTAAAATAGTTGTATTACTGTCTTGTGTGGCGAGCTTAAGCTTGTATTTTACCTTCTCCTTTGCATCAGGAAAAGTTGAAGGTAAGAATTACTAAACTCCTCAGAGAACACTCCCAACAGTACACTGATTCAGTCTGGTGGATTTGAACAAACAGGATTTGTCCTACATAAGGAAATGGCAGACCATGTCTTTAGCACATGCATTTTTGCTTTGAAAAGACAGGCTTCTGGAAATGCTCCTCTCCCTACAAAAGCTACGAAAGAAGATAGTATCGAAAAGACACACTTTGATGTGTGTATTGGGTTTGCATGGCAAGATTTGGTAGCAGGGGGCTACAGAGGTGGCGTCTGTGAGAAGCTGACAGAAGCTTCCCCTGTGTCCGACAGAGTCAATGCCAGCCGGATCCAAGATGGACCCGCTGCTGGCCAAGGCCAAGCCCATCAGCGATGGTGGTAGCACCTCTGGGATAACATATTTAAGAAGGGGGAAAAATTGCTGTGCAACAGAAACTGCAGCCAGAGAGAGGAGCGAGAAGATGTGAGAGAAACAACCCTGCAGACCCCCAGGTCAGTGAAGAATGAGGGGAGGAGATGCTCCAGGCGCCGGAGCAGAGATTCCCCTGCAGCCCATGGGGAAGACCGTGGTGAGGCAGGCTGTCCCCCTGCAGCTCATGGAGGTCTGCGGTGGAGCAGATCTCCATGTGCAGCCCGGGGAGGACCCCATGCCAGAGCAGGGGGATGCCCAAAGGAGGCTGTGGCCCTGTGGGAAGCCCACACTGGAGCAGGCTCCTGGCAGGACCTGTGGACCCATGGAGAGTGAGAGGAGCCCACGCTGGAGCAGGTTTTCTGGCAGGACTTGTGACCCCGTGGGGGACCCATGCTGGACCAGTGGGTGCCTGAAGGACTGCACCCCTGGAAGGGACCCACACTGGAGCAGTTCGTGAAGAACTGCAGCCCATGGGAAGGACTCACACTGGAGAAGTTCACGGAGGACTGTCTCCTGTGGGAGGGACCCCACAGTGGAACAGAGGAAGAGTGTGATGAGTCCTCCCCCTGAGGAGGAAGGAGCAGCAGAGACAACATGTGATGAATTGACCACAACCCCCGATCCCTGTCCTCCTGCACTGCTGTGGGGGAAGAGGTAGAAAAATCGGGAGTAATGTTAAGCCTGGGAAGAAGGGAGGGGTGGGAGGAAGGTGTTTTAAGATTTGGGTTTATTTCTCATTATCCTACTCTGACGTGATTGGTAATAAATGAAACTAATTTCCCCAGGCTGAGTCTGTTTTGCCCATGGTGGTAATTGGTGGTGATCTCTTCCTGTCCTTAGCTTGACTCATGAGCCTTTCATTATATTTTTCTCTCCCCTGTCCTGTTGTGGAGGGGGAGTGATAGAGCAGCTTTGGTGGACACCTGGCATCCAGCCAGGGTCAACCCACCGCAATGTGATTGCTGGTAGTTTATTTATATCATTAGATGTTAACATGGATCATCTAGATTTTTTCTCATTTTTTTGTGGAGCATGGAGTAATGCTTCACATGGTAAGCAAGAATGGTAAACAAAGAACGGCGATATCTGTTCATGGTCAGTAAATCCTTACCTGACCTAAATAACTCCATTTACACTTCATATTCATGAAGTTGCAAATTAGATTTTTATATGTTTTATGTGTCACATATATTAAATGCAGTTACTCAGTTATGAGAAAAAGTCTAAAGGCTAAACATTAGAAAGAACCAGACTGGTTTAGATGGAGGTGAGGCAGTAGGGGGCTTGTTTTATCTTCAATATGACAACATGTATGAAAGTGAAAATAGAGACAAAGTAAGACTGTCCAGACTCTTTAAGTAATAATTTTAATCAAATTTTGGATGAACATATGGACCAAGTACAATGCATATGGTCTTTATAGTAGAATCGCTGAGCCTTCTTTTTTTAAGGAGTTTATTACGTTTAGTTTGAGAAACACTGCACTAAAGTAAGTGAAAATAAATTAATGGTGAGAGTGCTTTTCTGAATATTCATTCAAAACCAACCAGTGGATTTAATTCAGTCTACAGAACATATCACAGTGGATTTTAGTCACTGGTTTCCATGACCTATGTCAGGTTCCATTCACCTTAGCACTGTTAGGCAGTACAATACTTTGTAACTAGCGAAAACTGGCAGAAATTTTGTGCATTGTAAAGATGCTGGCTGCAACAGTGGAATCAAAAACTGAGATTCTCACCAGTGTTTTCACTCTGAATCTTCCTGTGTACTCTCCCCAGCACACCTAGGAACATTGTCCAAAATGGCCCCTGCAAAGACTGCTGCTTCATGCCTAGACATGTTTGTTGTTGTAGTTTTCCAAAGCTCTCTAGAGACTAGCTCTTTAGTGAAATATATAGCTATTCCATTTCCACGGAGAAAACAGATGAAGAGCAATCATAAACCTGTTGATGAAAAAAAAAATTACATTTTCAATTTACTTTCTACAATTTCTCAGTATTAATTATTTGTTTCATTTTGCCCTCCCAAATTTTATACTTGTTACTGATTCACACAAGTGGAAAGTATGCTTAAGTGCAAATTAAGTGCAGAAGTACACTGCTACTAGAGCAGTCACCTTCCCCCCTGCCATTCCAGCAGGTGTTAGTTTAAAACTTTATGGTGCTTAGTGATGTTTTGACAGAAAGCTATCCTATTTAACACTATGGAAAACAAAGAATTGAACTTTATGCAACCTTAACCTTTGAATTATTTGCAAGTTGTGAACGTCTCCAACCTACCCCTTGTTGGGCCAAATATAATTTTGAGAAACCTGTTTAAGGCTACCCTAAAGATGTTTAGGTTGCATACAATCTTGTATGTGATCACACAAGATTACACAAGTTGAGAACAGAATCAAAGAGTCCTGGGACTTCTTTGCATAATCTAACAAACAGCAAGTAATGAATAACTGGTTAATAGTGCTGTGTATTAGTCTGTGGTAGGCTGCTAGTTTAACCATTAACAAAATATTAATGTAGGAGGACTGACAGTCAAGTTGCCAATAGTTCCATATTCAGCAGTGTGGAATGCCTTCCTAAGTTGAAGTAACGGCAACCCAAAGGAAACTCAGAGTTTTATTGCCTTCTGTAAGAGAAACAGGCAAAAGTTTTAACAGCAAACTGTCATCCATACAGTTAAAAAGTTACATGTTTAAACACGGACAAGAGATCATGACAGATGAAGAAAGTATCTGAATATTGTTACATCAATTTTATCCTGGTATTCCCTCCCAAGTAATTGGTCAGAAGTTACATGAAAAAAAGTCATAGACATACTTAATGGGATCAGTTCCTCTCACACATCCTTATTCATAGAATGATAGAATCATAGAATGATTTTGGTTTGGAAGGGACCTTTAGATATCTAGTCCAACCCCCCTGCCATAGGGGAGGCATCTTTCACTAGATTGGGTTGCTCAAAATCCCATCCAGCCTGACCTTGAACACTTCCAATGATGGGGCATCCATAATTTCTCTGGGCAACCTGTTCCAGTGTCTCACCACCCTCATAAAAAATTTCTTCCTTATGTCCATTGTAAATCTACCCTCTTTCACTTTAGAACTGATGCCCCTTGTCCTGTCACTACAGGCCTTGGAACAAGTCTCTCTCCATATTTCTTATAAGCCCCCTTTATATACTTAAAGGCCACAATAAATTCTCCATTCATGTTACTTGAAAAGACTGTTAAAATTTTCATAAGAAGGTCTTTATAACATTGTATTTTATATAATTGAAATGTTGGTGTTTTCTTCCAGAAAGTGGTTGGAAACTGATACGATGAAACTGGAGAGTAATATTCCTACAAGTACATAGATATCATTTGTTAGCAACGTGTTATTTATTAATGGGTAATATTTTTTTCCTAGATTTACTGCATTTATCTTCCAGATTATATTCAATGTAACAGTAGATACAAACTTCCTGTCCAAGGAAAGTAACTTCAGTCATGACATGAATTATGTATCTGAGAAGGAAAAATAAGGACCATTTCATCTACAATAAGAACTGTCTGAAGACAGTGATGTCAAAACAGTCGCAGTTCCAGAATCCTATACATGTAATCCTATGATCTGTATTTTACAGCGTAGAGACAAAGCCTTGTGCTCAGAATTTTCTTTGACTTTGTCCTGGTTTCAGCTGGGATAGAGTTAATTGTCTTCTCAGTAGCTAGTATAGTGCTATGTTTTTGAGTTAGATATGAGAAGAATGTTGATAACACTGATGTTTTCAGTTGTTGCTAAGTAATGTTTAGTCTAAAGTCAAGGATTTTTCAGCTTCTCAAGCCCAGCCAACAAGAAGGCTTGGAGAGGCACAAGAAGTTGGGAGGCGACACAGCCAGGGCAGCTGACCCAAACTGGCCAAAGGGGTATTCCATACTATGTGATGTCATGTCTAGTATATAAACTAGGGGAAGTGAGGCTGGGGGGGTTTCACTGCTCAGGGACTAACTGGGTGTCAATCAGCGGGTGGTGAGCAATTACACTGTGCGTCATTTGTACATTCCAATCCTTTTATTATTACTGCTGTCATTTTATTAGTGTTATCATTATCATTATTAGTTTCTTCTTTTTTGTTCTATCAAACCATTCTTACCTTAACCCACAAGTTTTACTTCTCTTCCCGATTTTCTCCCCCATTCCACTGTCGGGGGGGGAAGTGAGCGAGCAGCTGCGTGGTGCTTAGCTGCTGGCTGGGGTTAAACCTCGACAGAGTTCTGTCAGGTGCTAAAGTGATGTAAAGGTAAGGGTTCTGCATGATTCTACTACTGCAAATCCTCAAGTCGGATTCCTGCGTTTCTGTGTCTTGAGGTTCTTGTCAGAGAGCCACTGTTATATTTTTGCTTTTTTAGGATTCTGAGTTTGTTAAGAAATCCTAGTTTTGTTTTTAGAATGGGCCCTTATGTCATGAAGTGGCAGGCCTTTTACTAATAGAGATTGTTAAAGTAATGTCTTTCCTTATGGAAAGAAATGGCTTTGCTATTCAAACTCCAAAATTTTCACTGATCATCCTTGCTACTCTCATGTATGGACAACCACATATACACATACACTCTCTCTCACTCACTCTCTCTCTCTTTAATTAGCTCCTGTATCCTTATGTTCCTGGTTCCTCTGATGGTATTGACAGTCTGATGGCTAAAATACATTCCAGTAATTACCCAATGTATTTCTTTACAGTTGGGTTCCACTGAAACCAATGGAAGTGAAGTATTTGCGTTTGGCATGCTGTAGGTGTCCTGAAGGTATCATCACTGCATCTTCAAGAAGGATAGGAATCTGGAACAAAGTAAGAGAAAATCATCAAATTTTAAGGAAAAAGGTCTCTTGCCTTACTCCTTTGTAATTTTGGGGAGTTACGCCTAAGTGGTAAGTAACCTGAAGCATAGAATGATAAGGTATTGTTCAAATTTGCTTTTATCTACAAAACAGTAATTTAGCTTCTACGTAAAGGTAGTTCTTTATACCAGCCCCTAACCCTCCCAGTCCCTCTCTCTTTTGTTTTCAACCATTTTTGTACATTTGAGCTTGATAAAGCATCAAGGAAAAAATTGGTGAGCACTCCTGACCAAGGTAAGAAATATACAGATTTGGCATCAATGGCTTCCCTTGTTAAGTATTTCAGAAATCTTTAAGTTTTCTTCCAATGTTTTTAGATTGTATATGTAATAAGACATTAATGGTATGAAATGAGGTCATTCATGTGTCAGTTAATATGATGCTATGTCATACTTGTTTGAATAAATATTTTTTTTAAAGAACTGTGAAGCACTGTAATGTCTGTGCATGAATTTGATGAGAATTTAATTTCACATCACATGTGACACCTAATTCAGTTTACACATTTTGTGTTGTAACTCCTTGGTATATTACCACTTCTTAGAAAACCATCAAAGAGCACGCTTCAGAACTGACTTGCATTTAATGAAATAGGCTGTATTGTACTTTTCTGTCATCTAAAATGGGTGACCTGTTTATGTGATTGAGAATTAAATGTTAAAAACACTTAGATACATAAAAACACTTAGTGATTAGGCACACATACACATGCACTTACTGCAATCAAATGTGTTCTTTATGAGATATTTTTCAGAGTTTCAGTTTGAAACAGAATGAGTCCAAATGTGCCTTAATTTTCAATTACTTAGAGCTTTAGCAAAAATAAATATGGTCAGATTCATCACAGACTCAGTCAAGCTTTTCTGAAATTTATTTCTGATATTTATGCATAAATACTATGCACTTTTCAGTGGATAATGATATGCTAAAATTGTGTTGTATTACGCTCTAAAACTTCAATTTGCCTCACTTTCCATTTCAGTAATGATCTAAACAAATGTTTTCATTTCTTACTGCCTTCTGGAAAAATTAGTTTCTCTGGATTGTCCTAGGTTAATACTCACATAATAAATTATTTGAGTATGTAAACCCAGGGAGCCCCAGGTCACTGAGCACATAGCAGGACAGATCAGTTTAACTGAGACCAGAATTTGCTCCACTTGACCTGAAATGACTGATCTCAAAAAAATCCAGACACATATGTAACTGCCACACAATAAATATTTCATGTCATGGAGATCAGAAGAGATTATAACACAATCCACTTCTAATTGGAAGAAGCAAACAGTATTATATTATTGAATTATTTATATTATACCTTTCTAGAATAGGAAGAATAAGAAAAATAGAGGCCTCTCTCACCTCAAGTTTCTGTTCAACTTAGAGCTTACCATAGAAAGGCTATGTCTGGGTAAGAATTAGACTAGAAGTGTTGTGTAAAGAAAAGGGATGCTGTGAAGATTAACTCAGAATAATGGAACAGAATGAATAAGTTGGCGTGCAGTATCAAGCAGTGGCAGTCAGTCATTCATCTGTTGTGAAGTAGTTTACTGCTTAACAGGCTTCTTTAGAAATGGCAGTGTCAAGTCCTATTGAATTGATCCATTTCCCTTCTTTCTTCACCTCTACACCCAAAGGGTATCCCTAGCAAAGGATAATAGTGGAGCACCTATCCCAAGAATACCTTGAAAAAAATCAGACTATGGCTTAAAAAAGCACAGAGGCTCAAGGAGAAAATTACAGAGCTAGCTGGGGAAAAACAGATGCAATGTATCTTCAGAGCAGGGTGGTGTTCATCTTAAGGAAATGCAGCATGAAGGAACTGTAAAGTTGATAAAGAGGCACAATTTGTGTTTAAAAAAAAGGAAGAGTTGCCTTCTGTAGAATAAGCATAATAGCACACAAGTGTGCTCACTCTAGGTTGGGAGAGCTTGTCCAGAAGGGTTTTCTTAAGAATGACGGGGTGCTAGCATAACACCTGTTTCTAGCAGTTGTCAGAAATATCTTAAAATTCTTTCATGTTCAGAATGATTCATCTCAGAGTGGGATGTGCATCAGCTTAAAAACACAACTATGATCAGACATTGTAAGAGTAGCCTCCCCCAGATTATGCCCATTTACTGTTGAGCAATTTTAATTTTCACTCCTGCCAGTGAGCAACATCATATTTTTGCTCTGTTTACCTCTGGGCCAGACCAATCAAAATAATGATCTTTCCCATGAATTTGGTTGATCCATCCTTTTTAACTAGATAGCCTAAATAACAGGAGCCAGATTTAGTGTTTATATAATGTTAATCATCAAATAATTAAAAATAACTTTTAGCGTGTGATTCAGTGAAGTTCTGTTTTATCATCATTGGTTAAGTTTAATAATATTTTTGAAATATATCATATAAAATTCTTTAACGAAGCAGCCTGCTCTTCAATGTTTTGTTTTTCTTTTTAATAATAGTTAGATACATAAAGTACAAAGAGAAGAAATGTACAAAGGCTGTAAATGAAATAGAAGTGTACAGTGTAGCTCAATAGTAATCCTATTAAGTCATTCTATTTGCTGATGCAATACAAGGCAAGTCAAGAATACATAGTCTTTTTTGTACACATGTCAAATGGCTCTATAATAATTCAAATGCTGACAGTTGGCATTGTTCTCTGACTGGCAAACAAAGCAACTATTTTGGTGTTTGATCCATTTTTTATTGTGACTGTGTAAAATGACATACTGCATCAAACATTTACAAAAAATAACAGGGGAAAAGTTTTTTTCTATTCTATGTTCGAATGAACTTAAAACTGCTGGTACATTCACATTAAACAACAAACAGCATTAAAAAGAACTAGAATACCCTCTTTTGCCAGGATCTGGTATTTTTCTCTGACCAAAGGTGAGAGGTATATGTGTTTTCTAACTCTGTTACTTGATCTTGGTTTTATTAACACAAGCAGCCCACAAAACAATATAGGTCTTTAAAGACCCTATTTCAAGCTCTTTGTCATTGGGCTGTTCTCATATGTTACAGCACTCCTATGTCAGTTAGCTTGTGCTGTAATTAGAGGAGAAGAATTAGTAAAGTTCCTAAATGTCTTGTTTCTCTGATTTTAAAAGAGTAAAATGCTGCTGAGAGAGATTCCTGGGGGAAGGAAAGTCATTGAATGTTACAAGGTGATATTTCAACATCACTCACAGTAGGTTATGCTCTGATGCTAGTCAGTTTCTGAAAAGTTAACTTACTGAGGCAAACGAACTAGATAGATCTCTTGATTATTTATACATATTTGGATGGCAAAGCTCAGTTGTTAGTAACTGTTACACGTTCATGGATTTGTCTGAAGTGAGCATAAATCTTCTTTACAGTATTCCTACAAGGCCTTTCTTAGTTCTATGCTGGATTTTTTTTTGAGTTCAGTCAGTGCCAGCAACATGCAGACTTCAACAAAATCAGTTTGAGAGTTAAAATAATTGGTAAAGCAGAGACAAAATCAACAAGACTGACAGTTCCCTAAAGAAGGTGGTTTGGATTCAATCTTTTCTCTTACTCTGCTTGAGACTAACTTTTGAGCCAACAGTAAAATGCAACCATTCTTCTACCGGTAGTTTGAGAATTTAGCCTCTCTTTTTGTTGTTGCTTTTCAGAGAGGTCCCTGAAACAAAAATGTCTTATTTCAGGTTGCAAATCAAAATAAATGAAACTTCTCAAGTTCTAGAATTGATGAGGAAAAAGTGACAAGTTTTAGTTTTAATTTGATCTGCATAGTTTTTCTTAGTTTTTATTGCCTGGTTCAGTAGCTGAATCAAAAAATAAATTATTCAAACAGCTCTAATAATACTCTCCTTCAGAACAAAGATTAAGCCATACTGTTCCCTGAAGAGGTACTAATAACTAATAACTGCACTGACCTGGAACGATAGTAAGCCTGTCAGCACATAAGCAAAAATTAGGTATATAGTATATGTTATTAGAGAAAATAATATGTTAAAGGAACCCACCCCCTGGCTAAGTCGTCTGGAGAAGAAGAAAATCTGTATAAAAATAAAAGTATTTGTATTGCTTATCCACCAGAACTTGGCAAAGTGAAAGTCTGTATATTTAGTCTTTTCCATAAAAATTCACATATCATAAAACACCTCTTCTGAGAAAACTGTTTCCATCTTGTCTAAGAGGGCTGGTTCATTCTCTCATGAGCATTCCATACCTGTGAATAAGCAGAAGCTACTATAGCCTGGAGTGGCATCATAGTAGTATGTGTGCAAAATATAGCAAATAAATCCAATTTTATGTCAGGTTTTGGGAGCCTTTTTCTACACCGTTTTATTGATATTTTATGATAGCTTTATCTCCGAAACATATCTGAAACAGTGAAATCATTTTATATGTATGGAAGACTATGATGTGAAGGGCTGTTCTTATATAGGTTGTTGCAGGGAGAGCATTGAGCATGTCTGGAATATTTGAGGGAAGGACAGGACTGTAGGCACAAGACAGTCTATTCCAGGAAAGAAAGAGAGAGGCAGATACTCTCAGAGATAGGGGAGACAACTGGGCCTCTGTACTGATAGTAGCCTGAAGTATAGCAGTGAAATACAGATATATGGATTGTGGGAAGTGTGGTCAAATATACCAGTTCCTAAACCCTTTCCCTGAGAAAGGTATTGTGCGTTCATCTTAGCACACTTCAGTGTTAAAGTATAAGGGAATGGTGCAGATAAGCTGGTATTCCAAACTGAGGAAAAACAGTGACTATTACCCTGGACAGCAGCAAGATACTGTTGATCTCCACACACAGAAGCTTCCATCTCTTGCTACCAGAAAAACACTGCCTTAGAAACAGGCAAGTAGTATTTCGCTGGTCCTGCAGGTACTTAGCCATTATCAGAACCTACAGCCTGAGAATGTAACAGCAGGCTAAGGAAGGATAGGCTAGTGGGAAGAGGAGTGCTATAGCGGAAGAATGGAGTAGTAGGGGAACATGGGATTGGCTTTTTAATTTGAGAAGAGAGGTATCATACAATAACATGAATGTAAAGTCCTAATTCAAGGATCAATCTTCCTAAAAATAGACCAGTACACCCACTTCCTCTTTTACATACTGGGGTTTGGAGTTTATCTATATTGAGTAAATGTGGTAAGTACCAAAAGCCATGTTCTTGAGGCTATAGAGATTTAAAAAAAAAAAAAAAAAAAAAAAAAAAGAGCAGCAAAATATGCTTACCTAATGCTGTGGTTCCAACTTTGATTGCTGTGTAGACATGCTCACTTTTGGATTTCAGTTTCCCTCAACGACGAACATTTCCTTTCTCAATGTGCAAGCATGCAGTCTTTCCGCTTTAATTTTCTCTTGCAGACCTCTATGTAATACAACACTGACCAACTTTTTACAGTAGAAAAAGCCTTAGAAAATTCATACAGCTACATGCAGCACAGGGCACTACCATGGGCAGTAACTGAGGATATAAGAAAGGGTAGTAATTTTATAGTGGATCCCAACCAAAACACTATGTATTCTGTAAACCTACATTCTTGCAGAGCTTTACTGTTTCCAGTTTGGAAGAATGACATAAGTTATCTTGGACATTGCAGCTCCAGATAAAGTTGGACTGATAAGCAACCAATATCCTTGCCTTTCCTTCCCATCATAAAATTCTTTGTCCCCTGAGACCACGAGTTAGTTCTGTCCTCTCCTCTCTTCAGATTTTAAATTCTTGAGGCAGAGATCATCCCTTTCTCCAGTGCTCTTCTCTTCCCTTTCCTCCCCAAAACTGAAAACACTGTCAGAATTTAAAAAAAAAAGTAAGAAGAAAGAATGCAGTAGCAAATATTCCTTTTTCAAATAGAATCATTACCATAGCACAGTTATCCTTCAGCTGCTAGCAGCTGCAAGTGGAACAGGGAGATGTTAGTGTTCACTTCCACTGATCTCATTATACAAACCACTAAGAGGAGCAAGGGAATACATTTGGAGAGCTTTCATGTGGTTAAAGTGACAGGGGAAATTCATTCTTTGATATCCCCTTGTTCAGTGTATCTGCCTCACTTTGTGCCTGCCCCTCAAAAGGCAAGGCTGTAAAAATATTAGAGGATTGTTGAAAGGGATTGGAAAAATGAAAAAAGGCTCTAATTAAAAGGACAAAAATATACTTGGAAAGTGTTTCTCAGTATTTTTAAGTTCAAAACCAGACCACCTATCCAAATCTCCTCATTAAGTCAGATTCAATTTTCAGGCAGAGAGCTTGATACCAGGTTTCTACCTATCTAGACAAATGCTTATTAGTTTGATTTCTGTATTACCATGGTGCCTAACAACCACTGATTGATATGTGTGTTTGTGACCTGATGGTCTTGCTAGGGAAAAGTCAGCATCCGCAGTTGTTAAATTGGTGATGAAAGCTCAGATGTCAAGAGATTTGTCCACAATTGCGTGGAATGTAAGGCACAGTCTCTGGAATTCCGTGTCACCCACTAAACATAAACCCAACATTCTTTCCTTCAGTTTGGTTTTTTTTTTTAAATTTTCATTTGAACACTGTAGTCTCTGTGCCTTGCTGACTCACTCTTTTACTGGTAGAACCGGAATGTTACATAAGAATTGTAGAAAATTTAGGATAGAAAGCAAAGTTGATACTAGCCAAACTTTTTTTTTTAGTAGATGTGGCAGAAAAAGCCATGGTAAAGCTTGAGAAAAAAGTACCAAATCCTGACAGAATCTACGTCCAGTTAAATAGGTGTCAAAAAGCCCCAATGACTATGTATAATTTATTGCCTTCAGAGTATGACAGGGTATATAGCATAATATATAAAGATGAAACGTAGCTCTTTACATTTCAGGTTGCTGGAGAAATTTGGGGGGGGGGGGGGTGGGGTGTTTTCTTTCTCCATTAGAAACTGTAGTTTGTTAAGTCCCTGCACAGCTGGTTCTTGCTCTCCAGAGAATTAATCTGCATAGTCCTTACTTCTACAGTATTTCCAACCTAGGGGGATATACTTAAATCTGAGAGTAGAAAGAGATGCATGCGTGGCCACTTTGATGGGAACTCCAAGTTATGATCATAAATAGCTATGTGGTTCCCTTAAGAATTTAATTAGTCATTTCATTTGAATTATTCACTTGGAAAAAGACAGTCCACTGGGTAGCTTTTAATCTAATTAGGCTATTAGCTACTAGTAGAAGATGAACATCTCCAAATAGAAGGTGAACATTATATTTCAGTCAATAAGGGTACTAGTCTTTGAGGTAATACACATGATTTTGTAGTCTTCCCCACACCCATTAAAACAGAGTAATCTTAAAAAAAAAAAACAAACCCAAAAAACAGAAAAAAACAACCAACCAACCCAAACTAATCCTGAGGTTAAGCTATGCTTTGTGGAATTTAGCCATGTGTTGTAAAATTGAAAGAAAAATTTTATAGAGGGAGGAACTGGCCTGTAAAGATAAGAATTAAAAATATATAGAGAAGAAAAAGATATATAATGAGTGTATATAAAAATATATTTATTTATGCACTGCCTGAAAAAATGTCCTCTAAATAAAGTATAGTTGTCAGCTATCACATGATAAAAATAAGTACACCTGCTTGAAAATTTTGTAATGAATAGAATAATGAGGCTATATTTTAATTTATTGGGAATAGATGTAAAGATTTATTTCACAGAACAAAAGCATTTGAGCAGGACTTTATATTACTGTTATGCGTCAGCGATAGTAACACTGGGACTTCAGTCTGCATTAGTACAATGATTAATTAAAGGCCTTGTTCAGGATGAGTGAACATCATTATTGTTTTTAAATAGGAAAGGCAGATAACCATTACTGATTACTCCTCAATTCCCAGTCTCGCTTGTTAAAGACTAATACTAAAGTAGGTTGTATAGTTTTCATGAAGCTATAAATGGAGCCAAGAATAATATGATTAATATGCAACACATACAAAGGTAAAGAGTGAGAGCTGGATTAGTTTAAAAATTAAAGTTACAAAAATACTGCACTGCTGTGAGTGCAAATAATACTGCCATTTTTATCAATACGTAAAAGAAATTTAGACTATAACTTTCATTTAAATAATTTTTTGTAATTGCACAAAATTTTTTAGAATGCATTCCCGGGTGCAGCAGCGTTATTTAAAGCATGTATGTAAACAGAAGCTAACTTCTTGCCTTAAGAAAACATACGTAGAAATTCTGTAATCTTGGGTAGTTTAAATGTATCAGTAAGAATACTGAAATACAAACCTGTCTGCTAATTAACTGACCATTAGAAATTATACATATTGTTTAAAATAAATTTAAAATCAAAATTACTGAGAAGTGCTGTTGTTGACTTGGCTGAAATCAGGAATTACAGCCATAAGAAGTTTACACAAAGGCTTCCATTGGGCAAAATAATTTCTAGGATGGATTTCTAGGGAGATAAGCAAGCTGAGCTCCAATAAATTTTTTCATATTCATCTTGCAGAGGACACAGAGAGTAGATTTCCTAGCTCAGTCAACTGTATAAGCAGGTGCAAATTGTGCTAGCCTTACAGTACAGCAAAAAATATGTGGTACGTACAAAACTCTTAATCCCATGGTGCTCATAATGGAACTAGAAACTAGCAAGTATTGTATAAATACCTATGCAGTTGCAGTGATTAGAAATTAATGTTATGGAATAGGATTCAAATCAGTCAAGACAAAGCTGATAGATTAACAATTAAAGAAATTAGAAAGCTAGGAAAATTTACATTCTTTGTTGTGAGAGGCTTCATACAAGGCTGTAGTGTCTTGCGCAGAATCTGTAGTCTCAACTGCTTTACTGAAGAAGGTACTTATCCCCTTCTTTGAGGGAAGAAATGTGGATAAGGTAATAATCTGAGCTTAATCAGAGCATCAGACACCTTAAATATGATCAGTAAGGAAGAATAATTGCCGTCTTTTGTTCTTCTCTGGTAGTTCATTGATAGCAGGCCTTAGAACAACAATCTCATTGTTCAGGCTCTCAGCTTCCGTAAGTGCTCTGATTCAGTTATATAATTAAGTATATGACAAGTGTCCTGCTTTATCCATCCACCTGAGTCTTGCATCATGTTCTTCCCCTACAAAGTCATGATTTTTTTCTGGCACAGATATCCTAAATAGGACAGGAAACGGTGGTATGGTCGTGTGTAACAGCTATAGAGGGAGTAGTTCCCAATGGACCCTGCACCAAAAAGAGTCCTAATAAAAGAAGTGCTTTGCTTGTCTCCAGCCATTTTTGCATTATGAAAAGGAATGGAAGGAACGTGTGTCCTTCTATTGTAACAAGAGGAAGAGTATAGTTCTCTTCACGCTGTCCTCTGTGGACAGCCTTCCAGACAAATAAAAGTGTGGAAGGTCAGAGTTATTTCTACTTGTTATAGCATTAATTCAGAGATGTCTATAAGCCAGAAAAATGCTTTCTGAATGAATCCATTTAAAGCATACATGGTCTGAAAAGATGAAATCTCTATTACAGCAAATGCGTGCAGAAAAAAACAAAAACTCTGAAATAATCTTTTAAACAAAGAAGTATTTTAAGAAGACTTTTTGCGCACATGTTACAAAGAACAGAAAATAACCTTTGTGGTTCTCACTGGACCATTGTATTCTGTTATCTGTCCTTCAGAAAAAAATAAAGTGCAGCTGAGTTGAAGCTGCTTGCATAACAGTCTCAGTGACTAAGTATTCAAATTCAAAAGGACATGCAAGCAAACAAAAACTTGACCAAAGAACATAAGTTCACAAATAAGTAGAAAATAGGCAAGTAATAGAGATAATGTATTCTCTGCTAAACAACAGATATCAGGCAACATACAATGAAGAAAAGATGGAGGATTGTGGTGGTAAAATGATTTTTCTAATAGCACATGAAAAAATCATTAAGGTGGGTAAATCAGAGCAACCAATAATTGATCCAAGATAACATTTTTCAAAAAACCCTTAGCATTCAGGATCCTACTTGGGTACTCGAAATTTCTACAAATGTAATTGCAAGTGAAAACGTGAGGTTGCTATTTTGACATTCTGTCTCCTTCCTTCAAATGGAAGAGACTTGCTTCCTTCAGCAACACTGAAGAACAACTCCCTGAAAACCCTAGGATCTATGGAGAATATTGAATATGGAGAAAAATACAGAAATGTATCACCATAGAAGCATGAAATCTTTCAGATATTTGGTGTGATACAAGGGAGTTCTTTTGTGTTCATGAAGGACATTAATTATAAGTTTTATACAATAGCTAAGGGGTAATCTCAGAGACTAAGCCACACTTGTGTTGTCTACAGGTTTGGCAGGCAGATGCAGTTACCATCTGGTTCTTTTGTTTAATGGATATGAAAACGGAGCTGAAATGGAAATTGATGCGGAGAGCTGGTTTAGGTGAAAGATCAAGGTCTATCTTCTGGCTGTTTTTTGGGATGGTGTGCCTCACTACAGACTTGTGAGATAAAAATGAATTTTGACCCTTTCTCCAAGTTTCCTGGGAAGCTCAATCAATTTTAGAGGTTTTTGTGTAATCTGTGGGCTGTCTGAGAAGGACTGGGTATTATATGTGTCTCTGTGTGATGTGACTCAAAAAATAATCCTGATATTTAAATGCTTAAAAGTAATGTGTTTTTCTGACCTGTCTCTGAATTTAGAAGATCCATATTTAGATTCCATGGCTGCTCTCTCAAGACTTCTTTGCAATGAACGGGTTCCTAATTTTTTATTATACATAAGTCTATGAATCTTAATGAAAAATTATGGCATATTTTTGGCTTTTTATTAGAAAAAATTGGCACTTATATGTAAGTGGGTTATTCAGTGTCCAGAGAAGTCACTGATAGCCATGCTGTTTATTTTTCCAGGCAGAGAATGAGGTTTAGTTTTGGGGTTTTTTTTCCTTTCCTAGGTGTTTTGTGTGAGATTACTTGAGTCTGTTCTGTTATGATACAGTTGTTCTTTCTAAGGTGAATTTTCATTGCCACCATAGTAGAAATTTATAAAATTTGGAGAAATTATACATGCTCTGCCCCATCCCCTGATACGCTGTTTTTGCACACCACAAGTGTATTGCTTTCAACCAACAAAGGAATTGCAGACTTAAGCCTGAAGGAGTATGTCCGTTTTTTATGTATGCAAAACTGTTGTTGTCAATGGCATACTTACATTGGGAAGAATGTTAGGTCTGTATCACTGTAATGGGTAGAACTGTCATACTAGCTAGTGGTATTTTATGAACACTAAAGTATACTGTTCTGCAACACACATAGGATTGTGTTAAACAAAATAACTAGCAATGAGAATTCTGTGCCATGGAAGAAGTTATGAGAATAGCAAAGTGATTCTTGCCAGCTCTAGATCTCTTGCAGCAGTTTTCTTCTGAATGGCTGGCATAACAAAAAGTTCTCTCTTTTTTAATTCAGCAACATAGGTTTATGAATTAGATCATCTTTGATATAAAGAAGAGTCTTTTTACTTGAGATGGACAGCACACAAGGGTCTTGATCCAAACAAGTCTGTCTGCTTATTTGAGCAGACATTAGAACATTCCCTCATACTACCAGTTTTCAACACAAGGTGAACATAGTCTGCCATTCAAGGCATTGTATCATTTATCTCCAGCAGCATTAAAAAGAGATTTCCCATTAGACTCCAGGATGCTGCCTGGCACATACAAAGCTTTTGTTTATTAGCTTATACTCAAATATATTACATTTTACTATTGGAAGATTAGGACATTCAAGAATTTTTTTGTGGATTTCTTCTGCCATAAAACAAGCTCATAATCTGTTGGCACATCAATCAATTATATAAAGAAAAAGTCAAATAGAATAGCTCAAATAGCTGAAAAATTTAAATTCAAAGCTATTTAGCTCAGTGACATCATCTGACTGTAAATGATATCTTTTATATATATAACCTTTTTATATAACCTATATATAACCTGTATCTTACATATATATATACATATAATATATAACTCCAGTGATAGTCCTCACTCCTCCCAGTTATTCCTGCTCCTAAATAAGAAGGGTCAATCTGACCCCACTGGAAAGACAACTGAAATGTTTAGTGCCTTTATATCAAAATTAGTAAATCTCTCTAGAAATAAGGAAGTGGTTAGTGTTCATTATCATCAATTTTAAAGTGAAGAACAGTATGAAAAATAAACCCTTAAATTTAAGTATTTCTTCACTACTTCCTCAAAACAGCATTTTTTCAGTGTTTCTTTGCAGTGTTTTTGCATTAAATACTTCATTTGGGGGTAAGTGATGCATTTCAGGCTGCCCCAAGGTGGTGGGGTTTTTTCCTCACCATTTTCTGTCTCTGTCTTCCATCCTCAAGTTCTATTAAAAGTCAACCAAACCACTCTTTATTTTTGAGGGTTTGGGTACAGAACTGAAACATCTATTATTTTCCCACATATAGTAACAGTCAATCTGGAAAGCTAAGTTAGAGCTGTAGAAAAGTAAGTTCATTAAATGTTATTTCCACAATAATGCACCATAAACAACCTATTATTCTATATTTACATTACTGTAAATTAGAGAAGAAACAGGATTAAAATATTTCAGAACAGCTGCCTAAAATGGTTTCAGTTCTGTATTGAGGATAACAAAATGAGGTGTTTCACTGACTTCAGACTGTGCAGTTGCGTTTTTTAACTGGGAGAAAGGTTTGTGTGATACCACTACCATCTTGAGGCAAGTCCGAGTATAACAGCTGAACGTCTATTAAAACAAAAGGCCAGATCGTAAATGGGCCTGAATATCATTTATTTCACCTCGTTCCGTCGTCATACTATGTTACAATTAAAAGTTTTGTATTCTGCCTACTACTGAACCTACAAATGCTTGCACAATAATAGTAGCTTTTAAAATAACATACACCGTTGTATAGACTTAATTCAGAAAAAAGTGGATTAATTCTCTTTTTCAAATACAGACTGAATGCAGAAAGACTGAGGGGACAGCGCTGAAAATTTGTAGTTAGTACTCACGTTTTAATTTAAAATATCATACTGTTTTTAACATTTACCTTGTTAAGCACTGAAACTCCTTGCTACAGAATGTACAGAAACTAATAATTTATCTGGATTTTGATGTGACTCAAAATTATGGAGAAGAAATCTGTTAAGAACTGTGAAGTAAAAGACCACATCTGGCTGAGGAAACCCCTCAATGTAAATTGCTGAGAGAGAATTTTGCAAGTACTTCTCTTTTTTAATACTCTTTCCTAAACAACAGTTCGGAGCTGTGATAGTTGAACAATTAAAGTAAATAGGCCTTTTACCTGAGCCAGCACAGGTGTTTTTATTTATGTGGGAGTGTTGCTGGTAACCAGATTTTTGGAAAGCACTTGGATAATATGGTGATTTATGCATTATTAGAGAAATAATCGGACAAAATATTAGTAAGCTTGTTTCTACACATGGGATTGGAACACTATCCTACATAATTTTCCTGAGAACACACTAGGTTTAATTCTGTCAATTCAAGTATTTCAGGTCAACTGCAGAATCAACAGAAAAGAATCACAGTGAAGTAATTCATATTAGAGTCATTACATTCAAACACTGTAATTTTTTTCCCTAGAATAAAATGAAAAGTCATTCCAAGATAATGCAATCCATACCTAAATATCACAGCCACATGCTTTCCTATTGCTATTGATTGTTGTCTGCTTCCTATACTTTAGTTCTGTGAACTGCAGTTGCTGGATCTCAGTGTCTCCTTAGCCTTGCTCTGCCCTCCTTGGCACCTGTGCATGTCTGCAGCAGATCCATTTGACATACAGTACATCATAGTGGTTGTGTAGGAGCTTGGCACTCTTACAGTGCACTAAGAAGGTTCTGTTTTTACTTCCAGTAACTGCACTTCTAGGACTTTTTCCTCCTGTTTTTAGTTTCAGTATTTTTTTTCTTATATTGTATTTTATTGGTTATACTTCATTGCTTACCTAAGTGGATTTCTATTTTTGTTTTTGTGCTCCCTGTGAGGAAAGTCTTTTTCCACTTAAGTTTTTTTTTCTTTCTTTCTTAATACTATGTTGTCCCTTGACTTTGCAATTTTTTCAGTTTTCACTAAAACCAGCGTTTAAATGCTGCTTCTAGAAATAGTCTGACCTTGCCAATCACCATTTTGCTGTTGGATAATGCATGGTACCTTCCGACTTCTAGTTACAATGTGTCTTTGAAATGGTTAGTGGGTAGGGTTACTTCAAACTTTTGTCCTCCACACATTCAACATTTAGTGTCAATGTGTTCTATGCTTTAGGACATTTAGTACTTTGCCTGTGTATTAGAATGGAATACGGTAATTTTTAAAAATAATTTTTTTTAAGATCACAGTAAAGGTAAGCAAGATTGCACATAAAATGTATTCTATCTTATACAGCTAAGGCTGTATTTTAGTGAAGAATTATGGGTATGATGGGTGTTAGAGCTGCATAAAACTGCACTGTGATTCCCAGGAGATTCAGGGAAGCTTTTCAACAGTTGGATCTTGAAGTTTTATTTTCCATTTCAGAAAGGGAAAACTCATTTGAGGCTTTTAGGGTTCAGTGATTTTGAAATTAAGCCACTATACAGAACTATCACAGCACTTCTTATCCATGTGGAAGCTCAGGCAAGATGATCCAAGTTAGAATTGCTCATCTATAGGTCTCATTTCTCAGGTTTCTGGTACGTGAATTATTATGTCAGAGAGAAACTGTAGTATCAATATGGAAATGCCTTTGTACAAATATTTTCCAGCCCTTCAAATTGTCCACTGCAAATCAGGTTGTTTCCTGAAATCCTGATTTGTTTTTCCTGTGCACCTGAGAATGCCCATGTTCTGAAGCAACTCCATGCAGGCAGATTGGGAGTGCCTCTTAAAAGTTTTAAAGTGCCAGCCCTCTGTGCTGAGGCTTGCCAAGGCAGATTCTGCTTCTATTTGCTTACCAAACTTTAATTTGAGCTTCAGTGAGGAAGAGGAGAAAGCTCATTGCCCATGCAATCCTTTCACATTTGTTGGGGTTTCGCAGTCTGCTGATCTGCTCTTCCTTGCCAGCACTACTTCTCCTTCAATAGGAATTTGATGCAAATACGCTAGATCTCACCGGGCTATTGTGAATACATTCTTTGCTGTCAATTCATTCCTGAGTGTAGGCCTGTGCCTAAATGATCATACAAATTACATACGACAACTGGCAAGGAAGTTGTCAGCTACTACCAAGGTCTTTGGCCTAAATACTGCAGATAGATAGTGAAAACAAGTTTCATTTGATCTAGGCTGGACTTCCAGAGACTTTCATCCATATACACTCACTCTAATTCAAAATTCACTTCAAACTCAGAATGAATCTGGCTAACCTGTGCCAATCATGTCCAGAATACCAACTTTTGGTATGAATGTGCATGAGCAGCTTGAATATGCTATAATATTCATGTTTCTAATATGTGCTAATAAGTGTATCTTGTACTACTTTCTGTATAAAGGAAGACATGTCTGGTGAAGTTTGGGTTCTAGGCTTCCCTGGTATTTGTTCAGGCAGCAATATGTACAGGTTGTGCCACTTACTATGCTGCTAGAATAGAGGAAAAGGCAGTGGCAGCTGTCAGATTAAGTAAGTGGCAGTAGAGCAGACATTTAAGTATCAGCCAACACTGACCACAGCTAGGGGGTAGATGATGGCTTTTTGCCAAAATGTGGACATTTTGTGCTTTTGTGAGAGCAAAATATCCTGCCATTACCAGAAAGTTCCCCATCCATTTTTTAGGACCAGCAATTTCAAGCTCTTTAGAAATTTATCTTAAACTAAAAGTGACCGAAAGTAATAGAAATATATATCACAATTTGCAGCTGTATACGAAAGTGATCAATGAGTTGTAGCTTTACAATGACTATACTGAAAAAAATGAAGTGCACAGTAATTTCCAGCACTATTTATTTTTTGGAAAGGCCATATGTATTCTTTGTGTATTATGAATTTTAAAAAATAGGCTAAGAAATAGTCTTGCCTAAAGTTATTTACGAAAGCCAAAGGGAAGTGGATAGGAGCGTTTGTATGGAGAAGGCAGTGCTGGGAGTGAGTTCCATGCAAAGCCATGCTTGCAGGAATGCATGGAGGAGTTTCTGTGGGAAACTGAGTGCATGCATCAGCAAGAGTTCACTGCCTTCTGTCTCAGAAAGTACTTACCTCACGGTATTTCTGTGTGTGACCGCCCAGGCATGATAGTCAGTAGCTTGCCCAGATGTAATATGTGTAACTCCCTCCTGCGGACATACTTTTCCATTACAAACGTAGCTTTCTTCCTTAGCTAAAACCACTTTTTAAATTACATACCTGAACAAAATATTAGCTATTCTTCCTGAAAAAAAAAAAAAAATTCTCAGGTATAGTTGGGAATTTGGGGGTTTTTCGTGTTTTTGTTTTTGTTGTTTTGTTTTTTTTTTTTAATGGCCTGATAAGTACATGTAAACCCTTTTCCTGTACAGACTTTGACTCACTGTAGACAAAACCAATGTCAGATTAAAGAATGTGAACACAGAATGGATAGAATGAAGCAAGACCAGAAACACAGAATAAGCTTTAGAGATTAGCAGGCAGCTTGAGCTGAGTACTCTGGAAAACAGGGAATCATAGAAAGATTCAAAGACAGGAAAAATTGAATGCAAGAAAGATCATCTAAGATGGTCTTTATTGTCTGGCAAGATAAAGTAGGTGTAGAAACCAGCCTTGCACGTTTTACCTGCAGTTTTAGATCAGTCATTGCTTTGTTTGGAATATATTTTTTTTAACTTTCTCTGGTATTATGCTAAACATGAGAATTGAAGGAGAAACTGATCAAAAGAGAGCCTTCATTAGCACCGGACTGTAGTGTTAAGGAAAAGATAATAATTTGGTAATAAGGGAAACAGGTGCATTGCTACACAAAGGTGGCTAAAATAAATCGCTTCCTTTCATAACTTACCATTCAGTCTTCTCGCAGAACTGTATCAGCTGAGGACTATGGAGTTATCATCTGTCATTTCAATACTATAGTGATGAGGCCATGCAAGCAGCTTAGCAGCCAGAGCCAAAACTGTAACTGGCCTATAGCAATGTGTGAAATCTTTTGCCTTTAAAATAAATGTACCAGTGAAGTAGAAGAATTCAATGATTAAGGTTCAGAAAATACTATTGTGTATATAGTGACCACAGGAAGACTGGTAAGTCCTTTGCAAGGTAGTTTTGTATATTAAATGATGAATAACAAAAGCAAAGAAAAACTACAGTGGTCTTTAAGATTAGAGAAAATTGACAGAGATGGGTGAATATTTCCATCTTGCACATTCAGAACACTTTAGCTAAGACACTCAAAGGTGAATTGCAATGGCTGAAAATAAGCTCTCCGGAGTGAAAATATGAAGCAAGATTCAGACCCAAATATGTGGTGGTGTTACTTACCACTTAAGGTAAGTAACACCATAATTTGTCTTAGGATGTTGATGACAGTCTACTAATTTTAGATGGTGTCATAGTTAAAATAAAACAAAGATGCCTTGAAGCCAATACTAATTTTTGCTTTTCTGTTTTGATTGCATTTCCCTTCTTCTATAGAGAGGAGAGGTAATGGATGAAATTGCAGGTTTATTTTAATACAGATTTTTAACTGGTAAGATATTAAAGATGTCTATATTCTATTCATAGTCCAAATTCAGTTCTTCAGTCACACTGCAGCAGTGCAATTAAATGGAGGGGAGTGCAGGGCAATTTACTCTAAAAAAAACATTCCCAAACATGGATATGAATACAGCAGAACTGTACACTTCTAGGGCTGTACTGTGATCTGAAACTGTATAAATATTAGAAAGAGTAAGAAAAGCCTGTCCTTTGCTTTAGGTCAATAGAAGTGAGCGGCCAGTGCTGACTGTGCTTCAAAGCTTGTGAGAAATATGTGGATGACAGTCAGAATAGCTGTACAGCAACGGCTGTCATAATTTATTTGCCAGCAACATTTCATATTGCCCTCGATCAGTAAAACAGGAGAGGACAAATTACAACTCTAAGTGGTATTCTGGTTTAAACAGGGCTATAAACATGTCCCTTTAGCATAGATTTACAGAAGGACTGTTTTTGGTCTAATCAAAAGGCTTAATTTGGGCATTAAGACTTCTTAGATGGAAACTAGTGCAAAGAGTTAAGGTATGAACTGATACAGAACAGGAATTTTTCTTTGCCACTGTATGTTTAAAATTATCAAAAGTACCCTAATTCTGGAGAACATTTACTCATTCAAAAAGGTGTGTTTCTTCCCCATGGGAACAGGCACTAACTTGATTTATGGCCTCCCTAACTGCCTTCAGTGTTTCACAGTTGTCTCTGGGACTCCTGGACTTAAGCCTTGGCTTAATGTTCTGAATAGGCAGAGATCATTAGCACTCCTGTAAATAGTCAGTTATAGAATTCAGTTTAATTATCAGATCTGCTTTCATCATAAATGCTGGTTTGAAGAATAATAGTTGGAGTTCAAATTAGCAGATCTGATGCTGAATATCTTTTTTATGATAGGTCTGTCTCACAGACTATACAAAGATTGGTGCAAACTCTTTGAAGTCATTTGAGTTTTCTGTTGATGTCAAGAGTCTCTGGTCCAAGCCTTTAGCGTCAATCTCACTTGCAGTCATTTGTGTAAAGACATAATAAATCTGTGTTAATGGATAAGGAGAAGAACAGATTGTGTGATAGATGCATGGTTTTTATATTAACGTATTTTCTCATGACTTTACATGTCTTTGCATTAATCTAAATCTTCCTTAACACTGCTTCTAATCTAGTCAGCAGGAGTTGCAATAATGTCTAAACACAGAGAATAAGCAGTCAAGTATTATGGTCATTTTAGTTATATGTCTATTGCAGTACTTGAACATGAAGGTATCTTAGTTAAAACCAGCTCTAATTCAAACAAATATTCTGTGGAAATATTATGAAAGCTCTGATTAATCTAGCAATTTAATGTTTGTTCAATCAAGATATTGCAGAGATACTTTTGTAAAGCCTGATAAATTACACTGAAATCCAATGTGGCAGCAGATATAAACGATAGCTACCTCAATATTCAAATCCTTTTATAAAAGATGTGTGTACAGAAAATAGGTAAAGTTGTTTACTTTTTAAAGTCACTAAAACTGTCATTTAATGCAAATGAAATTTACAAAGTTCCCAAATGTGAAACTAAATTATTTTATGAATATACATTTTTAATGAGAAGAAACTGTCTAGACTAAAATTCATTGTGATGAATATTATGATGATACAGAGAACAGAAGTGGTGACGCTTGCTATAAATGCTCCCTGAATATGCACAGAACTATTTCTTGTTATATGTGTGAATGCCTTTGAAGAAACGCTGAAATTCAAAGTTTTAGTGTCATGTGGCAGAGTAGTGATTTTTTTTTTCAGTCTTTTAAAATGCATACTTGCATTTGAACTTTAATTCATTATGTGAAATTTTCAGGGTTTCGGATACAAACATTCTGCTTTCTTTGCAGACTGTATAATACAGCTCTATGGCAATTATTGCTCTTGCCCTGCTTCTTCTAAAAACCCTATGCTGTTGCACTTCTGCAAAGCAAACTTATGATGGGCAGAGACTTATCAGAAGATTTAAGGAAAATAGTTTTGTTAAGTAGCTCAGGATTGTCAATCACACAACTTTTCCAGGCTGCCTTTGTAATACGAAGTGTATATTCCTTTCATTATCCACCAAGATCCTAGCTGTTCTTGCATAAGAGGAGGAAGGGTTTTATGAAGGGAGGTTGAAAATGGAAAATGAAGCTAAAACCCATAAGTGATTCTCTTTTTGGTATCAACTTGGAAAAAAAACCATTAAGACAGAGTTGGAAAACTCCCTTGCTTCTCCAAAAAATAAAGGTACTAGCAATGTTAGTGAGCCTCCTGCAAGGAGGAGGAAAGGAGAAAACTAATGCACTTTCTTAGTTTTTAAATCCCAAAGGTTAAATATTTTAAACCTAGTGGTACTGTCACCTGTTCCAACAACTAAAATCCAATATCTCTCTCAGCTGTCATCATATTATTTCTACTACTAGAGAAGCATGCTGGCTAGAATTTGGTTTTATACACTTGAAGCGCCTTAAGTGCTTTACAAGAGATGAGTTAGATGCTTTAAGTGTGGTCAGCCATGATGTGTTCTGTAGTAATTCACACCAGCTCTGAGATTTTAGAAACTAGTATTTTATATTCTTCATAACTATGGAGAAGCAAGGAGCAGCAAAGAGAAACAGCTACCTGACCCCAACCCACTGCGCCGTATGTTTCCTCACTGAAGCGACTGAGGGTAACCTGGGCAGTAACAAGGTGGGAGGAGAGGTGTCTGGAGTGAAGCTGAGCCTGGGAAAAAGGAAGAATAGGTGTTTTAAATGTTTGTCTGTCTTGTTTCTGAATACCATAATCAGTAATTATTTCTTCTAATTGGCAGTAAGGTAAGTTAAATTCCCCAGGTTGAGTTTGGTTTGCTCACAACAGTACTTGGTAAGTGATTTTCTTGTCTTTATTTTGAACCATGAGTTTTCTTACTCTTATTTTTCCTATTTTCTCCTTCATCCCACTGTGTGGGTCGAGGGCAGTGAGCAAGAAGCTAAAATATCTTGCTGATTGAAGTTCCCTCTCCATTCCTTCTTTACTGGCACCAAATCTATCTTAGCATTTTTGATACTTTAACTCTTTTCAATCTAAATTAAATATATTATCCTAATTGAAAATTTTAAAAATTATGGAACAAGGCATTATTTTGTTGTTAAAAGCTTCCTTGTGTAGAGGGGAAATTGAGGCCTCTGCCTCCTCATATTTATGTATACTGTCAGCCTGGTGAGAAGTAACATAGGAACTCATGATTCCCATTTGTGAGCACATAGACATAAAGGGATGAACTGTGCCTCTTTTCTCAATGGTCGTCGTGGTTTAACCCCAGCCAGCAACTAAGCACCACGCAGCCACTCACTCACTTCCCCCCCTGCAGTGGAATGGGGGAGAGAATCGGGAAAAGAAGTAAAACTCGTGGGTTAAGGTAAGAACGGTTTGATAGAACAGAAAAGAAGAAACTAATAATGATAATGATAACACTAATAAAATGACAATAGTAATAATAAAAGGATTGCAATATACAAGTGATGCACAATGCAATTGCTCACACCCACCGACCTACACCCAGTTAGTCCCCAAGTGGTGATCCCTCCATCCCCACTCCCCCCATCTATATTAGATGTGATGTCACATGGTATGGAATACCCATTTGGACACTTTGGGTCAGCTTCCCTGGCTGTGTCCCCTCCCAACTTCTTGTGCCCCTCCAGCTTTCTTGCTCACTGGGCATGAGAAGCTGAAAAATCCTTGACTTTAGACTAAACATTACTTAGCAACAACTGAAAACGTCAGTGTTACCAACGTTCTTCTCATACTGAACTCAAAACATAGCACTGTACCAGCTACTAGGAAGACAATTAACTTTATCGCAGCTGAAACCAGGACAGTGGTTCATTTAATCTGTGCTACAATTTAGGTTATTCCACCCAAAAGAAGAGGTGGAATTGTTATTCACCTGTAGCACAGATGACCCTTCAGTCTGTTTCAGGTCTGCAGACAGTATTACTATGTAAAATTGTTGAATAAGTAGAAAAAATCAATGGAGCAAGAGGGTAAGGCAACTGAAATGCCAGTTAATTTTTTTCCTTCCAGTTTATACATTGCTGATGGTAATTGTTAACATACAGGAGTATGTAAATACCTGATGGGCAATAGTAAAGAAGATGGAGCCAAACTCTTCTCAGAAATATGTAGTGAAAGGAGAAGAGGTAATTTCAACAAATTGAAATGCAGGAAATTCCCTTTAAACATAAGAAAAAACCTTTTCACTGTGAGGATAGTCAAACCCTGGAACAGGTTGTCCAAAGAAGTTGTGGGTTCTCTATCCTTGGAGATACTGAAAACCTGACTTGGATGCAGCTGCGAGCAACCTGCTATAGCTGACACTGCTTTGGGCGGGGGGAGTGGGGGGTGGATTAGACTATCTCCAGAGGTCCCTTCCAGCCTTATCCAGTCTGTGATTCTGTGCTGACACTTCCAATAGCTACTTTCCTACCCATGAATAGCAGCACAAAAATAAAAGAAGTAAATGTAATACCTACAATTAATGCAGGGCAATGCCGCTAGTGTCCATAGAAAGCCATCTGAAACTGCCTGAAATGATGGCCTTTGAAAATAAATTGCACTCAGATCACCCAGCTGCAGACAATTTTAGTAAAAACATTGCTGAGCTGATATGTGGGTTGATGATGTTTCCATTGGCTATGGTTTGCAAACCTCCTATTAATTTCTCAACTGAAGCTGCATAGTCATTCATCTTTAGAAAAGCTATTCCAAAGATTTATGAGAGCATAATATGAAAATAAGACTAATGTATTATCTGAAAAGGGCATTAATGTTCGTGCTACTCACAGCATAAATCAGAGGTCAAATGGTCATTCACATCAGAATGGCTAAGTAGTACTTACCATATAGTACTACCATATAGTACTCCCTATAGTACTGCCTTAAATTCACGTGCATTAGCATGCAATTTTTGTTACCTATGTTAAGAAATGAGTTAAAGTACATATGTTCCTGTGGCGTGAACCTAAGAATATTATCAAAAATAACACCACGCGGAAAGATTGGAACAGAGGAAGGCAAATATACTAAAGAGAATACCTACTGTCTTCCTGTGGGTTTGATCATTTGGAGTGAAATGTTTTTCTTGTACACAACAGAGTTTTGTTCAGAGCTAAGAGATACTTTTTGTTCTGAGACAGTAGAGCAGCAAGAGTTTTTATATAGTGCCTACTAAGAATGCTTTGCATTCTTTTGAAGCAACTAAAATAGAGAACACAGCTGATAGGAGTACCGTAGTTGTGGTAATGGGATTAAGCACTCCAAACCCCAAGTAGGTGAATCACAAGAAATTCCTGAAGCAGAGTTTATTCCAGGTCTGCTGTACATTAAGCAGTTGTATTATGCTGGTTTTGTCCTTCATAGAATGACAAAAATTAAAATACTTTAAGTATGTATTTTACAGAGATGAATTTTATGTCTGTTTTCCTTTTAAGATTTTGAGGGCTTTTTGTATTTTGTGAGTGCACCAAGGGAAGACTGTTTCCAGCATTACAGAAATGCAGCCACCTCTAAGGTGAAGTGCAGTCAGAACAGAGATCAGCAAAGCTGCAAAATGATTGTTGATAGGAATGTTAAGAGTATCATTAAAAAATTGTAGGTGTGAAATGGCACTTAAGAGTAGATATCTCAATTGGACTGAGAGCCAAGAGATCACAGAATGAATGCAAGACACTTACTGAACATGCTTCAGTTTTCATATTTTGAACAGTGAGAAAAATGCCTTTATAAAGAATCTTTTCAATTTGAGGCATTCAGGGGAAGAAGTGTCAAGTTAACATAGACCCTGTGCAGTGCAATTTTACCAGTGTAGCAGGGTCAATACCTTTACATGAAAAATGCTGTGCGTACTTTAATGACTGCAAATAGCAGTCCATCCCATTTCTAGTTCAGAAATTATCTCTCTTGACAACAGCTTAACAAGCAACTCTTTATGGCCCTTTTAATTAACTTGAGGTATTAGTTTGCTCCTTGGAAAATTTGTAGCTTAGTAAATAAACTTTGTCTATTTCTATTTCCAGAAACTTCCTTGGAGATCTCATCTAAATGTTCTGGAAGCTTCCAGTTGACTTTGTTCATTATTTGTGAAAAACCACATCCAGAGCTGTCCTAGCTTCAGGAGGTTTTTGTTCTAATAGCAGGATCAGTACTTGGCTAAATTGCATCTAGTTGGTTATTATTTTGAATGCCACATGTAGATTTCCAAATGCCTTTGCCATTTCTGTAACTGTGGGTTATCCAAGAGGTCCCTTTTTGAACAGTCCTGAGAAGATTAAAAATGTAAGTCTACAAAGGACTATGATACTCATGCAAGTAGGTATGGATCTATAATTTTACATGTTGAAAAATTTCATTCTATATTCTTGAAGCGTGATTCTAAAATTGACTTGAAATTACAATAATTTCTCCCAAAAATGTTAAACTCCTTCATCTTGCATTATGTGGAAAGAAACTTTTAAAATATTGATTAAGCACTAGCCTCAATAAAGAAACAAAGTCTTTCTGTATCAAGCTCTCAATACATTTCTGCATGTCTTCAAAGGCAGAGGACGTACAAAGAGTTTTCTTAGGAAGCCTTTTCTCTAACAAGCCTTTAAATGATGAAAATTCCTAGTATTTTTGGACTGGCAGGGATCATTCAGTAAGCACCACTCACAGATGTGGCAAATTTGAACTAGATCTGTGGTCTGTCTAGACCAGGTTTTGATGATAGCCAGTATCAGGTGCTCTTAAAATGGTGCAAAAAGTCCTCAGCAGCATGCCTTGTTCCCAGGGAACATTTTCTTGTAAAAGCAAAGGCTGATACATACATCTTTGACTAGTTGCATCATATATGAATTGGCATATTTCAAAATAATATTTTCTATAATGTCGCACAGTGAACAAATACTAAATTACTGTTTGTGTGTGTATACCCTGCTGCATTACCTTGAGGTCATCATGATCATTTCTGGTCCTTTCCTTGAGATGTTCACTTCTTAGCTAAGCTAGCTTGTGGCACACCAACAGGTTCCAATACAGGCAGCCCTGTTTTGAGCATTGCTTGGGGATATTAAGTCAAGAACTGGCAAGAAGATGGATGTTTGGCAGAAGTGACTAATTCAGTTTCCTGGAGAAAGTCGGTGACTGCACTGTTCCAAATAGAGCTGCTTATGTGCCATTCCAGATGTTGTAATGATGACAGTTGTTTAGGGGAACCTTGAAGAGGTGAGGGAGTGAATGAATTTCCTGGAGAATCCAACTTGCTTATAAGTCTAAGAACAAATCAATGCTCATTATGATTCATGCTTATATTCTGTGATTCATGTCTATATTCTGAGTAGTTTCATTGCACAGAATTCCAAGTAGCAAAAATATGCACATTAATAAAAATTCATAATTAGTATGTGTTTTCAAACCTAGAGAATTATAACTACATGTGGGCAGAATAAAGCAATGATGTTCTAAAAAGGAAAACTTCCGTCTGTGTGAGATGTTCTCATGTCTCTGTGAGGTTTTTGAGACTGAAACAGGTGTTCAAACTCCAAAACATAACATGCAGCTCTCATTTGGAGTGGTTAAACCATCCTGTAAAATATGTTGCACTCCTGGTCTTGCACAACTTCCTAGCAACACATCTTTGTCTTCTATGGATGTCATCTCCTTCCAGTCAATCTTTGTGATGTGGTATTTTTCTTAGGTACTGGATGCCATGCTCAATACTTAACTAAAAGCAAAATAATTTCATCTTCAGTTACTTTTTATGACCACCAAAAGCAGCAGCAATGAATGCAAGAACAGAAAAATATATATATTTGCCCCTCCTTCTACCCATTCGAAAGATATGAACTAAAAATATTTGACTTCTGACCAGAATATTCTTGTATTCATGCTCTGCTTACAGGAGATAAGATGGTTGAGAGGAGAGAAAAAGAAATAAAGAGATATAAAAGCAGGTTAAGCAATGGAATACTAGATTGTAAAGAACTGGGGTAAAAGCAGACAGCAAGAAAAAAGTATAGCTGCAGCCTCAGGATGTGATACAGTAAGCCAGAAGTTTCAGATTGTATGCTTCTAATTTCTTGAGTGATCATTGAAATTTACATGGTTTCTAAAAGCTTCTTATGTGATTGAAAGCATGACACACATGCTTCAGTTTGTACAAGGACTGATTAAAATTACTTAGCTTTTTTGTTACTGTTGTTCTATATTTTTCTTAACTAGTTTTATTTTCATTTCTATAACTATATACTTCTGCATATGAAATCTTTGTGATAGTAAAAAACTGTTGTCTTAGTGAGTGAAGCGTAGTCACAAAAATAGTAAAACAGACCAAGGGCATAAAATCAAACTAATATCACCAAGTTTTCTGAAGAATTTCCTGTTAAGTTTTCAAGTGTATCAAAAAATGTAAGATGCATTTGTTCCGAATCAGAAATGTATGTTCGTCTTTCATTGAGTCTATTTTGATAATGTGAAGTTACTTATGGAGACTGTTAATAACTCTTTGATTATAGGGGTTTTTTTTTGCTGATGTGTGTTGCAGAAGGCTTATTCACCTATTCTCCAATAAGCCAAATGACAACAGTTGCCAAATTTCCGCTCTTTAGGTTGTAGCTAAAAGAAGCAGAGTCCAAAAAAAAGTCATCAAGATGTTCTTGATAATATTAAAGTGAGGAGTACTAATCAGAGAGACTTTTCCTCATTAAAATTCTTAGATGTAGCAATTTATGTAGCTCAGTGTTCTTCCGTGCCGTGCAGGTAAAATTTTTCAGCAGCAGACATAGACATTTTTAAATTTTTTAGATTTGGTACAAACTCTCTATTGTACTGATGTTTCTAGCAAGATTGTTATTATTCTGATGCAATCATTTTTGTTCTGGGAATATCACTTAGTGATGAATCCTATGCCATTTTAATAATCATGAACCTTTTGAGAAAATAATTACAATATAATGATTTCTACACAGGACAATTTAAATTTCGATTAGAGGTTATAGAGGTCAAACATGATATATTGCCTATCAGCATTTTTCTGACATGCCCAGTCAGTAGGGATTTCTTGCTCCATTTTCTAATTTTCTTTGTTTTTTGAAACATTTCCATTTAAGATTAAGACAATTTCTGAAGTAAGAAATGCTATTCCTTGTCAAAATGTGACTGATATATGGGGGGTTTGTTTGCTTTTTAAGAAAGTACTATAATATTTTTTTCTGAATATTGATGCAGCTTTTATCAGTGGCTTATGTAAGTATACAGTTTTTATTGCCAGTGATTTTTTTTTCTTTCTTAAATATTTGCCTTTCTGAAATTCATGCACTAGTAAAATTCCTATGAGTGAAATAATTAATCTCTTATTTGGTCAACAAATGCATAAGAGACACTCCTGGAAGTGTGAATGCAATGCATAATGTTGATCTTATATTCATCTCTGTATTCAGATACTTTCATCAATGTGAATCAGATTTAAGGCTTACCTTCCCCTGAAGTCAGTAGAACTTATGGGCATATGTTTAAAGCTAAGCAGTCTGTTTTTGCTCTGTGAATGAAGGACAAATATGCATATTTAACTGTTTTCAGATGTTACTTTTTTTCCTACCCTATTTTTAGGAAAAGCATATACACCATAAGCTTTCTTCTGTTTGCTAAAGGCATAGCAAAATTTTAACATATAGAGGCACTGGAGGCTGACTTTTTATAACTATGCAGGTCAAGGTACTCTGAGAAATTTCCTTTATCTTTCTGGAACTAGTCTGAGCTGTGAAGCCTTTGTGTCTAAGTTGTACTACAGTCCCCAGAGGTCAGAAAAGGAGACTAACAGTACTCTTTAAATCAGATTTGCCAAATACCAGTGCATTTACTGACTCAGTGAACAGATGTGAAACATGAGTACTAGTTCAGAAAAATCCTGTTGGTAGAAAAGGAAAATAAATGCTTTTTTATTTACTGAGGCATTCAGTACACTTTGGGATTATGTGTAAAGCCTTACAATGCTTGCTTATGCAATTAACCTGTGCATTCACATGCTTTATGTCTTAGTTAGCAAGTGTAACATAGTCTGGATAGACAATCTGTGTATGACCTAATAGAATTCTGTTTATAAAAATGGCATGTGCCATCATATAATGATATGCCAAAATACTTACTTATGATGTCCTAATAATTCTTCATGTAAGTCAAGTATGCACCCTTGGTTCACTGTAATAGATATTTTCTCCCCATTCATTTCTTTACAGTCCTGAAAGTCTCACAAGAAAAACCACCAAACGGGCATATGAATAGGAAATATGAAGTGAATTTTTGTTTTTTGACTGAAATCCCAAACCAACATGTGCTAGTCTGCCTCTTTAAGGTGATGTATGTAACTGTAAATGTGAATATAGTAACCAGTTTTTTTAAAGTTGGCGTTTATTTAAAAAAAAAGCAAACACACAACAAAACACAAAAAAGATGAATTTCCCAAAAGAGAGTATAATAACATGTTCATGTTATATTAGTGGAAAATTTTCAGTTATTTTAATGGAAAGATGCTATTTCACTTCTGGACATCAAAATAATTTCTAGCCTTTGGCTACTCACAAGTCTTAATTATCTGGTAACTATTGGATTTATATTTTGTGTCCATTGATTCATTAAAGCAACTACTCACATTCAGACATGGACAGACTGTTCAGATATATATTTCATAGATCAGCAGACCTTTCTTGCCTGAAATTACCTTATTTAATTTATCATATACTTATCATAATGACTCTGTCTTGATCATATGAGTTTCTGTATGGCTGAATTTCTATATGGCATGCAATCTTTATTCTTGAAGAGATGGAAAATTATCTGTTTCTCTCAATAGTTCATAGCAGCTATTCTATCAGAGTCACTGTTAAAAACAGTTAGTTTTAGCAATTTTTATTTGCCTGCCTTCATTTTCATGTTATGTTGTTCTTTGCTTAGTTACAGAGCCCTTTTGTAACTGATATTTTCTCCTTATGAAAATGCTTTATACAGTAATCATTTTTAATTGCTTCCAAACTTCTTTTTGATAAGCTAAATAGACTGAATTCTTTAAATCTTTCAGTACAAGTATTTTTCTGCAGCATTCATATAATATTAAGTCTTTCTCTGAGACTAATCCACTCTTTAAACATGATTTTTAACATATGAACACCCAATCTGCATGAAGTATTCCTAGATAGAGGAGTAAAATTATTTACTGCCATTCATTTCCTTTGGGTTTTCACTGTAAATTGCCTAATCAGTGTGACATTAACATCCTATTCAGAGTCTGTCTTTTCCAGGATAGTTTCCTGTTCTGTTTGTATGACTTGTATTTACTGCCCATGAATGCTTACCTGTATTAAAATACATCTTGTATTAATTGGCCTATTTTGTCAGACATCGGGATTAACCTGTAAAAAATACTGTCATAGTTATTTACCACTCTGTTGCTCTTTGTGTAGCCTACTAATTCTGTCAGTAGTGGTCTATACGTATGTTTCCAGATGGTAGTAACAATTATAAAGCTAGCCCACCTCTTAACCTCTTCTCTTAGCAAGGAGACTGAATGAAATAATGCCTGCACAAACAAAAGGCATTATGGTATTTTATGGAAGAAGCAGTAGTGGAAGAAGCATCCTACTTCTAGATCTGCAAAGCACAAAGGAGGAGAAGAAGTAGTAGAGGTAAGATTAGCTTCAAAAACCTGGTAAGGAGTCTAGTCAGGGCATACCTTCTGAGGCAGGCTTCAAAAAACATTCAGAAAACACTAAGTTGACCTGATTTCAAGATATTCTGCCAAACAAAGGTAGAGAATTTTATCTTCAGTTACTGCTTTTAGTTCTACTGAAGCAATGTTTCTTCCTGTAAATTCTTCATAAGACCAGTTTTCTCAAGGCATTCCTATCAATCTTTCTAAGTGAAATACACATATATATTTCCCATTGTACTGTTATCGGTAATGTTGTGTTTTTCTCCTACTGAAAAACCTCTATACAGGATGTCTTATTTTTGCCTTGGGCAATTCATTCTCTGATATGCAAATATTGTAAATAATGCAAAACTCGGCAGCTCTGGGGTTTTTCTTCTTAATCCATTCAAACTTAATACTCAGCAGTTTTTATTTTAAAAATCTCTTCCTGAATAAACCTCTGTAGGGCAAATCTCTCCCTAGGGTACAACCTTGACAGGTGAGTTATGAATCAAGAAGTGCAACAAGTACTGAAATCTGAGGAAATCTTTGGTCAGGTGGGATTTCTCCATCAATGCTCTCTAGCTGTTTCAGCCTCCTCCACTCTCTTTCCCTAAAGATACACTTAGTTATTGATCTGCTGACTACACAAGCCTACTGATAAGCTTTCCATCCTGTGCTGCAGAAGGTGTATCTGCTGGCCAAGTAAGCGTCTTGTGGATATAGAAAGGTGAAACAGCAAAGCTGCTATCACTGTAGGAAGAGCCCTTTTTAGCTACAGGAGAGAAGAAAAAATCACCTTCAAAGCTATAGAGAATGAACTCTTTCTTGAACAATCAAGCCTTCAGAAGTGGGATTCTGTTTTGTTTCTCTATATAGTGAATAAAAATAATATTCTTTATTTAGGACAAGCAGACAAGGTTAGTCATTTTAGTACACAATGCAGTTGCTCTAGTTTGGCTTGCAAAAGAAATTTTAAAAAGTGATTTAAAAACTAAACATGAAAGAATATCGCTAATCTCTGAACTAATTTTCTGAGTTTCCCCAAGTCGTTTCTGACCAGTACTGCTTCAGAACTTTTTCTAGACCAGAGATGGTCATCTATTGCAGGTCTGGAGATCAAGGATCACATAAACCTGATTATTCACATTGTCTAAGTAGGAAGATGAGATAAAAATTTAATCTGGGTCTATTCTCCCCTGGTTGATCCCTCTTGCATTGTGACACATCTTTGTGTGGCAGATTGAACAAACACAAGCCAAACCAATGTCTCGGTCTTTAATTCTCCTTCTGCCTGTCTTTTTTAGTGTTGTTTTTAGCCAATTAGTTGTGGCTACCTTCAATGTGGTATTTTAGAAGTACCATGTTTTCCTTACTCACATGAAAGTGTTCTTCAGTACTGCTTCAGTTTATGAGGACAGTTTAAAATCTTGTGACATTCAAATATTGGCTTTGGTCTGACTATAAACGAGGGGCACACTTATAATTTGGTTTGATGATTTATCCATAAGAAGCTAGATTTCAGCCACCAAATTAGCTGAGATTGTTAGAATATTATTTGGTGAATTATGGGCACATGACATAGTATAAATAATCTAAAGGAGAACCCATTGAAAGCCATTTGGTCTTCCTTCAGGCTTTCAGCAGGAGTTTTAACCTTGCAGTCAACCACCAGTGATACAGTCTCTGTAATGAGTTAATTTCTTTATTAAAATGCAAATCAATTTCCTTAACATAAAAATGTATGATATGCCCTACAACACAATTCTAGTGAGATAGATATATACATACAGGATCATATACTAAATTTTAAATTAAGGTATATATAAACTGTTGCTTTAGCATGGAAGCATCTGTTCTGTAAATAACATTTTATTTTTGGAAGTGAATGATAGTTAGGAGAATTTAGTTGGACTGATTTATTGATAAAAAGAAAAGTAATATGAAGCCAAGATTCACTTTGAGATGACTAATTGGAATTGACAACTATTATTATATCAGTGTAAGTTCCATCTTTTGGATGAGAATGAAATTGCTTATAGCTGGTGGTTATGAAACAGTTGGCCTTTCTGATAGCCTTACTATGAGTGAGCTTTATTCCTTTGAATATCTCCAAGAGTAAGGTGTCAGCAAATGTAACTTGTCTCTAATCTACTTCCTATAGTATATCACATAAAATACTAATGTGTGGTAGGATTTCATACACAGCTTCTAAGCATAGTATTAGCTAGACAGAGTTCCAAGAAGAGTTCCATTAGTGGATGAAGGAAAGGCTGTGGATGTTATCTACCTTGATTTCAGCAAGGCCTTTGACACTTGTCTCTCGTGGCATACTCCTTGAGAAGCTGGCATCTCACGGCTTGGACAAGTGTACTCTTCACTGGGTGAAGAACTGGCTGGATGGACAAGCCCAGAGGGTTGTGGTGAATGGGGTTAAATGCAATTGGCAGCGGGTCACAAGTGGTGTTCCCCAGGGCTTGGTGCTGGGCCCCATTCTGTTTAATATCTTTATCAATGATTTGGATGAGGGGATTGAGTGCACCCTCAGCAAGTTTGCAGATGACACCAAGCTGGGAGGCAGGGTCGACGTGCTTGAAGGTAGGAAGGCTCTACAGAGAGATCTGGACAGGCTGGATCAATGGGCTGAGGCCAATCGTATGAAGTTCAACAAGGCCACGTGCCGGGTCCTGCACTTCGGTCACAGCAACCCCATGCAGCGCTACAGGCTTGGGGAAGAGCGGCTGGAAAGCTGCCCGGCAGAGAAAGACCTGGGCGTGCTGGTTGACAGCCAGCTGAATATGAGCCAGCAGTGTGTCCAGGTGGCCAAGAAGGCCAACGGCATGCTGGCCTGTATCAGAAATAGTGTGGCCAGCAGGAGCAGGGAGGTGGTTGTTCCCCTGTACTCGGCACTGGTGAGGCCGCACCTTGAGTCCTGTGTTCAGTTTTGGGCCCCTCACGACAAGACAGACATTGAGGTGCTGGAGCATGTCCAGAGAAGGGCAACGAAGCTGGTGAGGGGCCTGGAACACAAGTCTTATGAGGAGCGGCTGAGGGAACTGGGGTTGTTTAGTCTGGAGAAAAGGAGGCTGAGGGGAGACCTTATGGCTCTCTACACCTACCTGAAGGGGGCTGTAGTGAGGTGGGTGCTGGTCTCTTCTGTCAGGTGGCTGGAGATAGGATGAGAGGAAATGGCCTCAAGTTGTAGCGAGGGAGATTTAGATTGGATATTAGGAAAAATTTTTTTACTGAGAGGGTTGTCAGGTGTTGGAGTAGGCTGCCCAGGGAAGTGATTGAGTCACCATCCCTGGAGGTATTCAAAAAAGCGCATAGACAAGGCACTCCAGAACATGGTTTAGTGGGCATGGATGATGGTTGGACTTGATGATCTTGAAGGTCTTTTCCAACCTAAATGATTCTATGATTCTATTCTAAGAAGTGGGTACAGAGCTCTCTAGAAAGCTTATGCTGTAAAGGCTTGAGTATATTCTTCTCTTTGTGGCCATTGGAGCTTAATTGCCAACACAAAAGTTGATGGTCCTTTGCAGAGATCCTTTTAAGCACATAAATGAGATACATGAGAATTAGGAGACACCATAAGAGTCTGGGACATCATGTTTACCACAGTACAGAGGACTCTAGACTGCATGTGCAGAAAACCTGTAAAGCATGCCCAGAGAGTCCTTTCTACATCTATGTCAGCTATGAGGTGGCTGGGCTTCCTGCATGAGACTTTCCATGTATGACATCTGGATATTGGAACCACCTTCTAAATAAGGCCCATGCTTTTAACTGACAATAGAACTAGGCATTTAAATTATGTTGGAGGCCCACTGTTGTCTCCTTACCTTCCTAACATGCTGTCTATCCAGCAGGTTTGAAAGTAGAGTGGCCTAACCTCAGAGGAACGTGGAATTTCCAGGGTCTTTTCAGTTTTGCACGGTCACTTCAGACTCCACTGTAAAAAGGAACTTTTTGCATTAAAGACTTTCTGAACCTCTGTTTTGTTATTACTTGTCTTGTACTTGGAAAATTGCCTTACCAAGTTTTGATTTGAATACTTTTCAATTAAAATAAAAAGTCAAAGCTGCTAATTCTTTCTTCCTGCATCTTCCACCCCCCTTTTAATTTTCATCCTCTGCATGATAGTCTTTTCCTCTGTATCACACACAACCCCTCTTTCTTAGTATTCTTAGTTCATTTTTGTTCCATAACTATTATCCAGCAAGACCCAGAACAGAATAAATGGAGCTGTATCTGTTTGGAGCTGTGTAGTTCCCAGTTTTCATAACTTTCCTAGTAATTTATTTTCTGTGAGATAGTTGCCCATTTCTCAATTTCAACTGAACTGCTGGATGGACAAGTAGACAATGCAATTGCATAGAAAACAAAATGTGATCTCTGCCTTTCCTAGTGGCTGTGTAGCAAATTGTATTGACTTTTTTTTTTCTCTCCACCTCCTTTCACTATAAAATCATAAAAGCAGAAAAATGTAGATCCTTTGGCAGGTTTCGAGAACACCACTTTCCCCAACTCCTTGCTATTTTAATTATTTTCTCTAATAATATTAATAGAAGTTTCATTTGACTTTTGAGTTTGATGAGCTTTTAGAACTGTGAGCTTCCTTGTCAAGATAGTTATCTTAGTTCTGTGATAGGATTATTTAACAGACAGCATTTTCTTGCGTATTTCCCTTGTATTACTGAAAGCTGTTTGATATCACCCCTTTCTGTGGCATTGCTCTTTTGAATGTTATGTTTTTAATTTAACCCCAGAAATGGGGTATTGAAGTGCTCAGTGAACTAACTTTCAGGAATTCACAAATAAATGGAAGCAAACACAGTCCAACATTCAATAGCCAGGAATCTGTGTTCTTGCAATTACTGCAACATAGCCAGTTCCCTTTCACAACTCTCCTGACTTTGTTAAAGAATTATGTTTACGAGTTAAAGGTTTAACCTTGATTTTTGTCCCATTACCTTGCTGATTTTTTAAGCCAAGACAGCCCAAATCCTGTTTTTTACTTTTGCTCTCTGTATCCTATCTGATTCTCAAGACAGAAGTTTGAAATTGCAAAGCTTTAACAGCTTCTTTTATGCTTCCTACTCTGTACTAAAGTACAAGTACTAAACTTGTTGCTACGCTTATGAGATCTCTAAGTACAAATCTGGTTTCTATTATGCTCAGCTTTGTGTTAATTTTTGGTCAAGTTGGCACTATGCCTCACAGACATGATGAAAAGGACAGGCGTCTCTTATCTTTCTTTGCTCAATCACAGGTCCTGTATTTGACTGATCCTTCAGTGCTTCACTGCCGTATGAGTTACTCCAGAAAGGAATGACAGGGTTTGCACAAACTGACCAATATTTACAAACCATCTATGCTTCATGAAGCGTGCTGAACCACTGTATGGTTTCTCAAACATGTAATGCTAGCTTCTGTAAACAGTTGCTGACAGCTGAGGTGAAGCTTGTGATTACTGGTATTTTGCTACATCAGATGCTAGTTAATCTTTTCGTTCTCTTACAATGGGTGTTGTAAAGTCATCAGCCACTGTAGATGCCACCAGTGGAGAAAGACAAATGGCACAATTAGTGGTGTATCTTTTACATATATATCTAATACCAGTCTACTTGTGTCAAAAATTGCTTGTAGGATTTTCTCATAAGGGGCTTTTGGGCATCGCTACAGGCCTTTAAAACCCCAGTCTAATCATTGATATCAGGATTGAAACAGTGCAAATGCCCCGTGATTGCATATGACAACAAGGTTCATGACCACAGGAGGATGTGAGCTGACTTCTAGATCATTTTAACCATCGGTCAGAAAGCACTATAAAGCTTCAGTGGCTAGAAATGAGCATAGAATCACTGGTATTGACATCTATGCAAAAGGTAAAATAGATTTTAGAAAACAGAAGTTATAATCTGACCTGAAGGTCTTAAGGCATAAGAGAGCAATTGAAGAGCAGCTTCCAGACTTTTATTATATAGGTAGAGAATTATTACAATATTTACTGTAAGGGTGAAAAGAAGTGACTTCTCCTCCCAACTCTTAGGATGCTTGCTATTTTAATGTCCCTGATTCTGATTTTTCTTAGCTAGTGCAGATATGCAAAAGAGGTGTCTACTGGAAATATTCTGCCTCCTTAGCAGTATTAAACTATCTTATATAAGCAGTACATAGGAACGCACATTCTGAATATTTTCCCGTATTATTACTGTTTTGACAGTTCTCTTCCAGAAAGTAATATCTGTTACTGTAATGAAAATATAAACAGAAATGCCTACTTCCCCTCACCACCACCCCACACCCCTCCTCACCCCCCCATAGTTTTTAATCTATTAGTAATGTTAGGGGCATCACCTTTTGTATCAATATGCAGTAAACAGAAGTAAGATTAATCACTTCGTAGAAACTTAGAAATCCTTAGGTTGAGACTTTTAAATGTTACAGTGCTATCAGCATTCTTTAAAGAACTGATTTGAAAGGCTGCCCAGAGCTTCCAAAAACACAGAGTGGACTGGAGTATTCATGAATTAATCTAGCAATTGGCAGTTTTAATACGCGGTTGTACATATTTGCAATAACAGAATTATCAAGTCAGACCTTTAGACTGTAAGCTAGACTGTAGCCCATGTCCAACATGGGAAGAGGAAGAGTGATTCCCAGGAAGAAACAGTTACATTTCCAAACAAAAATTTCAATATTTGATGAGCTTTCTGACAAAGATTAAGTGTATTTTTAATACTATGCTAATGATTATAGCAGAGTAGGCTATATAATACATCAAAATGTAGCAGAATGGAAGTCCTGCAGGTTGGTATAATGAGAACTATTATTGTCACTTAGAAGATTGAACTGTTTCATTTAAGCAGTTCTGAATGCCAAAATGCTGAAAGTAAAATATCAGTAGTTGTTAACTGTAACGATTTTTGAATCAGGATCATTAAACAGAAGGATTACTGCAGGAGCTGGTGATGAAAGCTGTAGCAATAATGCATCCATTTAGCAGGCATTCAAGATGTAGCAAAGAACATGACTGTTAAAGTTAACAGTTCATGATTTAGAAAATTTTACTTCACTCTTAAGCTTTTTCCCATAAACCAAACAGATTTCAAGTAATGTTTTGTGTACGTTGCTGTTGAGACTGCAAGCAGTCTTTATTGGTGATGTGTGCTTAATATATCATGAAGGGGTGTAAACTACTACACAGAGGCAAGGAAATTATATATTCTCACAGGTCCACCTTTTTTCTGCAGTGAACTAAAAACGGAAAAAAAGGAAAAAAAAAAACCAAAACAAAAAACAAAACCCCAAAACTCCATTGTTGTGTTGCTCTAACTTTGTTATAAGTTTATGGAGTTGTCAAAACAAGACAATGTACATAAAGTTTATAATTTTGTTGCCATTTGGCCCTGTTATACTGAGTTTTGCCTCTACTTGCTAAGACTTGAGGTATTAGACTCCAATGCTTAGAGAGTTGCTTTTCTAATTAAAGGAAAGTTCTACTTTTGGATGTCGTGCTTCTTGGACAGTTCCATGCCACAGACCATATAGTTCCAAATCACCCTGTGGGAGGAAAGTAGTAAAAAGAAGATGCAGCCTGCATAATCAATAACATAAAAGGCTGGTTTTAAAAGGATTGCATTCTACAAGGCTCTTGAGGTTATGCTGAGATTCCTTAACAAAATAATTTCTCCATCCTTTCTCCTTTCTCTTCCCTCTGTCTCTCATTTTTGAAATATTTATTTTTGGAAGAATATACAGGAAATAGTCTAATGTACAGTGAAAGCATTACACTGTGTTCAGGACATTCATGCCTTCTAGTACGCTAGGACTTATGCTATTTGAAGTAGGCATGAAAGTGCAACGGAAACATCATATATTTTAGAAGCCTCCATATAGGAAGCAAGATGTGATTTTAAGAGTCAGAATGAAAAAAAAAAGGGGGGAGGGGCAAAAAAGCTGATAGTGTGCAATAAGATAGTAAAAGATCCATAACGGGTAATTAGGAATACCAAGAGAAAATAGAAAGAAGGAGTCAGAATGGGAAGTATGGCACATATTCTCAGGAGACTTAACAACCTGTCTCTAATTAAGAATTATTTTCTGTGTATTATAGCAGCATCTAGGTGTTCCAGGACTCTATTGTACTACATGCCGTAAGAAAGGAACAAAAATCTAGTTATCATCTAGTTACATGGCCAGAAAACTTCCCCTGAACTGGTTAAAAAAAAATCAAGGGAACCACTCAAGTTTGCTGTTGGCACTGTTACAACCTATAAAAAGGAACATTTCCTATGAAGTAGTAGATTTCGAGCAATGCATACAGTGCATAGATACGAATCTTGTAAGGGTGAGGTAGAGTGGGTGGTTGGAGGTAAAAATTGCTGTCTTTAGTATTTACTTTTACTTACAATACTTTTATTTAATATAATTATACATAACATATGTAAATCAAATGTTGAACGTACATAGGCTCCACAAGCAAACGAGTGCGTTTTCAAGTAAGGTTTCAACTTCCCTTCTTCTTCTAATTGAGAACATTTGTAGAGTTTTGAGCATATAAAGCATATAAAAGTCTGGAAAATGAAGTACAGGCACAGTCTGTACCATGTAATATGTTTCTTTTTTCATTAAAAGAATGAAGTCTTGTCAGTGTCATTTATAACTTTATTTAAGAATGTGCATCTGGTGCTTTTGAGAAGAATATGCAAATGATGGATTCTTTACAGGTTCAGTATTAAGTAAATACAGACTGCTACAGCGTCATCCTATTCAATACTGCTGAAAGGAACTAATCAAATAATCTATAAATATCTTCAGTGTCCTTTTTGCTCTGAGATACAAGTTACTTTCTGTGAAATTCATTTCCATATTGCATGTGCTAAGTTGAGTGAGTGACAACTCTCCTTTCAAATACATCATATATGGTGGAGAAATACTTGCATTATAAATCTCTTCATTATCTAGCTAACAATTTTTGCATTATTGTAATTTAACATGGGTATGAATTCATAGATAGTGAGTTGAGTGGCCTTCTGGTAAACCAGTTCTTGATCATGCAATGAAGTATTCTGCTTCTTATCCTAATGGACAACCTAGGATGAAGGCAGGTGAAAACCTGAAAAGTAGTCAGTCTGTATGGTTGACCCTGCTTCCCTTCCTGTAAATTTCTGGATCTATCTTCCTCTTTTGCAGAATGATATTCCTGGAATATCCATGGGCAAGAACTAATATGGCTTAAAATACAACCGTCTTCAGCTCAGCAGGCAAATGAGGCAACTTCCTTTACTGTTTAGTTTCCTGCGGATGTGTGTTAGAGAACAATGGATCTGATACAATCAGCTGACTAAGAGGTAGGGAAAAACGGGTCTATTTTTAACTACAGTGTTTTCTACCCTATATTCCTACATATTCTGAAAGTTTTCATTTGATTTTGATATCTAAGAAGGCACGTGAGTCTTTTAAGGCTTTCTTGACCAAACATTTTAGTTCTTAACTACATTTTCTGTCATATACTTGTATTGACTTTTTTCATCAGTAAGAGCACCAATTGTACTCTTTCTTGTTTCCTGTTTTCACAAAAGTTTTAGCACCAAAAGTCTGTCATCTGTTTCTTTTGTCAGATTTTTCTGAAATTGAGTAAAGCTTCAAGAACTGCTGTGTTTGGCAAAAGACATAGTCACACATCATGTAAACCTCAGTATCTTAGAAAATCACATTTAAAAATTATTATAATGTGTCAACTGTGGTTTGAGGCAGAGAACACAGATCTAATACATGATTGGAAAATTGAATGAACCAACCAATAAACAATTCTGAGTAGTTTTTCTCCTATTCTGTCCTGTTGGAAGGATAGCATCTTTGAACAATGCTGACTGAAACCTAACTCTAAAGTAACCTTAGAGGATGAGCCACCTACTTGATAGTAGTAGTCACTGAAGAGAACAGGGAAAATACGTTCTTGTACTGATTTCCAGATCTTTAAATTCATTCACTTTGGATTCCCAGTAGCCACTGGATCATCTTATTCTGGATTATGGACATAAACCTACAAATTCATTCTTTTTACATTTGGGTTGCCAGTAATATTATTTTACTTTTCAGTCCAAGTTGAACCAGCTTGAACTGACTGCAAAAGATAATTTATTCCCATATCATGTATGTTCTAAACATTTGGATGTATGACTCATTTTAAAAATCTGAAGAGAGAGTTCATTCTGTTCTAATTTAAACCTATTCATTTTACAAATTCTCTTTTACATCCCTGTTCTTTCATGAGAAAGTATCCTATTATAGAACAAAACCTTAGGAATTATCAGAAAGATTAGACCTCAGAAATGTAAAGTTGACAACCAATCTATGGATAAAATTCTCTAAATGTTTAATAGTGTTATGCAGCATCATATCACTTATATTTTTGATGGTAGTGTGGCCTTTCCAATGATTTTCACTAGATATCTTCTGCAAATTTCACATCTTACCTCTTAAAGGCAGTTTATTGTCATTCAGGTGTAAGTTATGTGCCTGCTCAACTAAAACATGGTTGTAGTTTAATTCTAGCAGTGATGAATTGCTGGAGTGAATTCATGCAAACAGGGAAATTGAAATCAAATTCATCACACTAAGAAAACCATTCCTCCCCATGTAAATTAGTAGCTTTCCTGCTAAAATCAATTTGTTTTGGTAAATTATGCAAAAATTCTCAAAGGACTTAGGTAGATGATTTATTATACTCTTGGCTGTTTCATAATATTAGAAAATGAAATTTGTTCACACAATATTAGATGGCATAAGCTGAGAGCTTTAGCGACAATTTCTGTTTATTACAATTAATCTAGGTTGTCTATGGTGACAAAATTCCCACAGTACATAGGACATAATCTTTATGAGAGATGCTTTTTATTAAACTGTGCACAAGTGTTCTTCTTTTGAATAGAACAGATCAGTTACTTCTGTATTGCAAGACCTTTCAATTGTTCTAATAATCTAATGAAATTCAGTATTTCCATAAAAACTGTTTGTTTTCTGAATTCTTGAAACATCAGAACTTAAAAGTCCCCTTAGAAAATAAACAGCTCCTCAGATCTTTTAAACAATGTAAGTGGGAGCTATTTAAAATTACTTTAGGCATCTTCTTCAGAGTTCTAAAAGTCAGTTTTGTAGTTCATTCATGCCAAAAGAGTCCTGCAGCTGAAATCATCAGTGTTCATGTTAAATGCATGTTGCTGTCATTTGATGTGATCTAAACCCCTTGAAGAAATACAAAAATAGTGTGGTGAAGATACTGTGGGGTGGAGGGTAGGGGAGAATAGGATTCACTCAAGTAGTTAATGTCTAGGCAATAAAGCATACAGGCTAGGCAATACATTACAGATAATAAATATGCATTTATATTTGTTACTTCTTGATTATGAAGTGTTTGGCTTGGCAATATAAGTTATACATATGTTTTCCTAAGGATCTTTTCTGTTGACCCCCATGGGAATTAACCAGTTTTAGTAAGTACAGCAGATTTGTCCTCTGTCAATTGCCTCTGCCCATTTTGCTACACAGGTTTAACCATATTATGTGGCACCAAGCAGAAAAGCCATTAGCCCAAAGAGAGAAAGAGACAAATAGCATAGAACTCACTTTAACCAGGGTGTAGTTACAAAAGGCAACAGAAAGGCACCTTTCTAAAACAAAATGCTGTTGCTTGCCATATTTCAAAGACCTATTGTGAAGAGAGATCTTTGTTACTTTTACCTAGTAAGTCATAATCCTAATGGATGATGTTCACTTTTTATAGATGGAAGTGTAAAACAACTTTAAAAGTGCTACCAGCTCCCCCTTTAATAATTTCTTTTTAGAAGATAAAATAATTTTTGTCATGAAATAAAATACATCATGCAAAATACTGTGAACTTGACTTTCATATCAGTTTTAAGCATCAGACTGATTGCCTGTTTTACCTCAGAGGTCTCGAAATATATTTATGCAAAGTCCAGTTAAATTAGTATTTTCGGACAAAATTTAAATATTTGTTTTAACCAACAGTATGAGTTTAAAAAATCAATCTTCTATCATAGAGCTATTTTACATTCACTAATTTGTTTCTAGGCATGTTGCTTATACCCTGAGTCAGTGAAATGTAGCAGCAGGTCTGAAGGGCAAGTGAAGCTTTGTGAATATTAATTACAATGTCAGTGGGCTAGCAAGAGCTCCAAACACCCAAAGATAATGTTATATAGTACCAGGTGACAAAATCTGATGACCCTATAGGTGGCCACATTAATTGACAATTGAATCTGGCAATTTACAGTGTGGTTTATAAGTGTATTCCTAAACCCTGAGCTTCAGGTACTTTATTATGTGAGGTTTAGGAGATCAGAAGTTTGTGACCATGATTTCTTTACTAATAGAAGACAGGTCAATTTGCATTTTCTTTGTAAATTTTTATCTTTTTCTTTTTCTTTTTTTTTTTAATTTAGTGTCCAGCTTCATATATGTCGTTTGTTTTCAGGTACCCTCTCTATCAGGAATCTTTCAAATCCATGAGTGCAATGTATAAAACTGGACTAGGACAGAAATATGAACCATTCTATATAGCATGAATAATTACTGGAGACCTTTATGTAACTATTATTATGGAAGTAATCCAGTCAGTTACCACATGACTTGCTCACTTTCTTTATATCTTCTTCTGTCCAAATGTGGAAGCACATTTTAGAGGCTCCTAGCACTTAGCAAAATTTTAAATACTCTAATTCTGACAGCAACACTGTGGTATACTTGCCAAATAAACAGAGGCTTTTTCTTGACTTAAAAGGATTTTGTATCAGCCCTCCTTTCTACGAATACTGTTTTGCAAGCTCACAAAGTTTGTGTAGAGAGGCACTGACTAATTAAGTACTCTAGTTCAAAATTTAGAAATGAGTGTGTAGGGAAAACCATATGGAAAAAAACCTACATTTGTCATTTATTTTTAATGATGGGATCTTTTCCATATAATCAGAAAATGGCTGACAAAATATATATAATATATATAATCTGACTCCCTAAAAGGGATTAACTTTCTGACCGCTTTTTTCCTTGAGGTTTTTCTAAAAAGTCAGATTTTTTTGTCCATTGCATCTTTTCATAGGCTTATTTCTGCCAGGCTGTGACTTAAGCATTTATAAAAGGTGCTCTATCGTAATGTCATCTTTCATTTTGTACCACTTTGGTCCATCTTGACAAAGGACATGTTTTTTTCTCTGAAGTCAAAATTCTGCTGTAGCATGAAAGCCAAAGGCTTGTTATAATAGCCATCATTTTGCACAATGGTATTAGAATCATAGAATCATAGAATTATTTAGGTTGGAAAAGACCTTCAAGATCATCAAGTCCAACCATCATCCATGCCCACTAAACCATGTTCTGGAGTGCCTTGTCTATGTGCTTTTTTGAATACCTCCAGGAATGGTGACTCAACCACTTCCCTGGGCAGCCTATTCCAACAACTGACAACCCTCTCAGTAAAAAAATTTTTCCTAATATCCAACCTAAATCTCCCTTGCTACAACTTGAGGCCATTTCCTCTCATCCTATCTCCAGCCACCTGACAGAAGAGACCAGCACCCACCTCACTACAACCCCCTTCAGGTAGTTGTAGAGAGCCATAAGGTCTCCCCTCAGCCTCCTTTTCTCCAGACTAAACAACCCCAGTTCCCTCAGCCGCTCCTCATAAGACTTGTGTTCCAGGCCCCTCACCAGCTTCGTTGCCCTTCTCTGGACACGCTCCAGCACCTCAATGTCTGTCTTGTCGTGAGGGGCCCAAAACTGAACACAGGACTCAAGGTGCGGCCTCACCAGTGCCGAGTACAGGGGAACAACCACCTCCCTGCTCCTGCTGGCCACACTATTTCTGATACAGGCCAGCATGCCGTTGGCCTTCTTGGCCACCTGGGCACACTGCTGGCTCATATTCAGCCGGCTGTCAACCAGCACCCCCAGGTCCTTTTCCACTGGGCAGCTTTCCAGCCGCTCTTCCCCAAGCCTGTAGCGCTGCATGGGGTTGCTGTGACCGAAGTGCAGGACCCGGCACTTGGCCTTGTTGAACTTCATACGATTGGCCTCAGCCCATTGATCCAGCCTGTCCAGATCTCTCTGTAGAGCCTTATATTGTTTATAAGAAACCCAAAACCTAGGGAAAACTGACTGAAGGAATATTTTTTCAATGGAATATGATTTCTTTTTCCAGTTATAAAATCTGGGACTTGCTTTCTAAACAAGCAGGCAAACTGTACTGAATCCAGATAGAAACTCTCTTAAAAAATCTTTAAACACTTCTTACATTGAAGTGATACTGAAAATACATTTTAAGGAGGAGAAAAGAGTTCAAGAAATATGGAGTTATTATGGTGACACACAATATAAAAAATGTCCAAGGGGCATGGCAATGAGGTAATATTCTAAGTGAGCATGTGTCAAATGTAACTGAAATTGGCCAAGAAGGCTTGAATCATCATCAAGCATAAAGGCTTGCAGATTTTTTATGATGTTAGTAGCATAACTATTTCCATAAAGAAAAAAATATTTTTAATACACTCTATGTAGATGCCATATATGTATGAGAGGGGCCATTGGGACGTTGATGCGAGCTTTTCACTGGTAGACACAGAATCATTCTTATGTGAAAAAAGTGTAGCTGCAACAAGCGTAACAATATGTTTAAGCATTCTTAACTAACTGAACACAGTGCCAAAGTAATCACAGCTTCCACTGTGGGTTGGAAGCAACGTGCAAAGCAGTTGGAATAAAGCAGGCAGAATGCATTGGTATCTGCTTGTAAAAGACTGTGCAATGGTATCTGTGATATTTCTGTTGCAGTTCTTGTCACAGTGGGAGAGTGAAGTGCTGTGTTCTGAAGACTGATTTGCCATTAGTTAAATTATTTTTTTTGGTTCTAGACTTGTGAAATGAAACCTGAAAGCCATGTCCTTGACATCTTAAGCATACAAATCGTTTTGAACTTGGGAATTCCATAATTATGTCACGTATTCCCTTCCCTTTGGGACTCCTATTTTATCGCGGGGGGGGGGGGAAGCAGAGGAGAAAGAAAAAAGTCTAGCTATATTTCATTTTTATAAGAATATTACATGTGAGAACAAAAATGATAAGTACACAATATTGCTAGAAAGCTTTTTTCTATATTATATGGCTCCTACCATCAGATACCATGGTATCTGAGTTTTACGCAATCTGTTATACATTTATATGTAAAACTATTATCTTCAAGGCTTTGTGACATTGAATAGCTACGTGATTTACATAAGCCTTATGCCTTAAACAATAGATCATTCTTCTTCAGAAAAATTCAATCCTCTAATAAAAAGGTACTATACAAATGTAATTAAAGCCACTTTTATGGCACAGTTGCTATTTTTTACAATTCAGTTCGCATACTAGTAGTGTTCAATATCTTACTTGGAAAAAGTAACTCATCATTTATTGAAACAAGACTATTTTTCTTTAATTGGTTCATTTAAATTAATAAAGTCAATTCTTTTGACTTAAAAGAACTTTCTTTTATAACTTTCAGGTAATGGATTGCCATGGCAATCTGGGGTATCAGAAAACGTTTCTCCACAAGGCAGGAGGAAAGGGAGATGCAAAATAAGCAGTATCATGCTGCGGGTCATCCACAAGATGGCAATAGCGGGATAATTTCGTAGAAGTTCAAGCGTTTATGAAACTGTCCTCTTTGCTTCTGATACTTGTTTGGAAATTTAGTTCATTGCTTTGTTGTCTTCTTGTTCCCAGAAATACAATACGATTATAAAATATAGAGCATAACTTTGCATTCAAACCTCACTGACCTCATTTAAACCTTTTTTTTTTTTTTTTTTTTAAGCTGGTAATTGATACAGCAGAATTTCTGCTACACTAAATACTGTGAATGACATTTATCTTGTTTCCCTCCATCCCAATTCTATTGTCCATGAAGGGACCAAACTGAACTATTTTGAACATTTATATTTGTCAAAGGTCTGTAAGAATGCTTGTTTGGAATTAAGCACTTGAATAAATGTCCTAGTTTTTAGTGGTGCTAAACATCTCCCAGTACCTGTACACTTAAATGAGATCTGATTGCAAATAGGAGTTTCTCCAAAGATCTAAATTCTGAATTTGAAAGGGTATTTAATACCTCTCACCTGTAAAAATATGTGTCTGAGAGCTTGTTCCTGTATGCTGCTACATTTTGAGGCATTTCAACTGCCTCAAAACCAAACCAGAACAAAAAAAAGAAGATGGGGAACTGAACATTCCTTTAGCATTTGTTTCCTTAGAAATGCTCTCTAATTAAAATTCTTTGTCAAATTTAGTAACTAAGTGAATGAATGGAGATGGTAGTCCTTCCTTTCTGGACATGGATAGGGTTGGTAGATTCATGTTCCCAAGGTTAGATGCCCATCATGCGTAATGTGAAGCTAAATCACTCTGTGCTTTCTATAGACCAAACACTGGATTTCAGCATCTTAACCCTTAGCAATCTCTGGACTGTCTCCATTTAACAAAATTAGATGGAGAGAAAAAACCTACTTCAACATGTTCACATATGAAAATAGTAAAATGAAAATGCTTGAAAATAGCAGCTACCGTAGTCAATAAATACCTTATGGTGTTAATGAATTGAATCATCCCTTGAAGTTGCCTTTCTCCACTGTCCATATAGGAAGCCTACAATAACTAGGTAAATTGGGTAGATGTCTTTAGCGAAGGAGTCTCCACTAGGTGAAACGATTTCATTACACAAGACTGAAATCCTGTGTCTTGAGTGCTTTCATGCAACAGAGTTTGGTTCTGGAGATTATATTTTTGCTTCTTTTTCTGACATGCAGAATGTGTACATGTGTTACACTTATTTGTGAATGTCCAACAAAACCTTTATCTTTTACACAATATGTTGAAATAAAGGCAGATGTAGTATATATCTCATACATTTTAAACCTGTAGCTCATATTTCATAAAGTCTTCTTTTCTCCATACTAGGAAGGTGAAATATGGAGCTTAATATTTTTATTTTTTTTAAGATCTTGCTGGTAGTGAACTTCTAGGAGATTTGCATAGAGAACAAAGCAGGTACCTTATTTATGTGGAAACAGAAGTTACAGACAAAATTAATATTTTATCTGAGCCCTTATTTCAGAGAATTTTATAAACACAAAGTGTCATTTAGATTTACACCTTTTTTTGAGGAAGCAAGCATATGATGTGAATAGTTACAGATATGAATGAAAAGTTACACTTATATCAGCTGACTAAAAAAAAAAAAGCTCATTCTTTTCCTCTTGCTCCTAGCCTGTTCAGTAATGGTCTAAAAGGTGACTGCCCAAATGGTTTTCCAGCAATGAATACCAAAATTTATCCATCTGTCCACAAACTTTGAGTGAAAGTATTTATTGATCTGCAATGTCAGTTTTGACAAATTATCTTTTGCATACATTTTGGTAAATCCAGCAATATTAAAAGGTACTCTGGTACAAAAGAAGACACAGAAATCTCAAGAGACATAGGTCTCATCTTTGCCAAAAAGAATTGCCAAAAGCTTATTAAAAAGTCTCCAAACAGGCAAAGTACCAAGACATGAGAAAATTGATCTCAAGATGTGTACTACAAAAATACATTGTGCGTTTTCATCTGTGTTTTTGTACATATTTTCATGGACTTTCCCCTGAGACTGAGAGAGGCCAAAGGAAAGAACTAAAAATGGGTTACCCATAGCATGCTTCATTTAAATCCTTAGTCTTTGTGGAGCTTCTGAAAGTAGTCATTTCCAAATCATGTGCACTATCTTGCTGCTTCCTGTTCAGTCCAGTCTTCTGTTGGACTGTTTTTTCATAATAGAAAATAATGTGGGAACATAGGCACTACTTGGATGTTGTATTTTTTTTTATTACTCTGGCTCGAGAGCAGGACAAGCACATCCGTTGACTGTGCAGTTGTTTTGAATCTATAAAGCCTTTTGGTACCACATGAGGGCAGAAATGATCCATCATTTTGCCTGAAAAAATAGAATGAGTGACAGTGATTAGCCTGCTTTGCTTGTTTTCTTCTTCCTGGTTATCTATAGCTCATTAGCACTGGTTAACCATTTTCTTTCTCTTGATTTTCATTAGGTGAATTCAAAGGGGAGGGAGCAGGAGTTAAAATCCGATCTTATCAGACTAAATCTCAAGTTCTAGTTTTCTACAATTGAGAGCTCATTTCAAGTCTAGGGCATTCCCAAAGAATTATACCTTTGATTACAGATGTTTGTTAAAGCCAGACTCATATTTACATTGTTATCCTTGCTGAGTTGTACAATTTGTGGCTTCCATTTACTTAGTTTGTGTGATGGTTTGTTATTTTCTAAATTCATGTTATCTTACCCCTACCTTCTAAATTCATACTACCTTTCCCCATAAGCTGTTAACATGAATGGCTTTTGGATTTTAGGTTTTTATTTAACCTCATGTCAGTTCAGAAACCTAGTCTAAACTAGTTATTTAAACTCCTATTCCCATTAAACTACTGTAGATAGTTAGCTTTAGCAATCTAGAAGCTAGGTGAGATGAATCCTAGATGTGATCCTGCTAATGCATTTACTATGGTTTAGAGGGACCGAGTCTTTAAATTAGGATGCAAATTTTAGGATTGCTAGTAAAATGCATATGTTTTTATCTATATGTAAGTATACATTCTTAGATCTGCTGTCTTCTTTAATTGATGGAAGCCTTCAAAAATTATGTATCATTCCAATGCAATGTACAGGGTTTTTTTTCTTGTATTTTTATCTTGGCAGAGAATATAGAAACAACAGACTCCCAGGTGAGTAAAGACAATTAACTATTAATCAAATCTCCAGTATATTCTAATTTGACACTGATTACTTTGTTATAATTCATTAATAAATATTTAATTTGGCCTTCAGCATGTACTGCTTGTTTGTTCCTGTAAAGACCTAGCATGAAATCATTCTGTCTTGTAACATTAGATCTACAACTGATTCAGCAGCAGGATTAGAATCTGAGGAGCACAGGTTAATGGAAAAGTTTCACTATGGCCTAACACTAACACAAACAACAGGTTTAAAGAACCTGAGGTGCTGGTAACTTTTCATTTGGCTTAGAATTTAAAAGTGCCTCTACTTCCTATGTTATTGTCAAACAATAAGGATCATTGTATTTCCATGTACCCATCTCTTTAAAAGTATGCTATGTTTTGATCTCAGTTTGCCTGAGTGAAATATGAGGTTCCCCAAGAACTTTCTTTACAAAGTAATTAAGCGTGATTATTTTAATGTTTACATATAGATAACCCAAGAAATTAATTTAAAGTATGTCACTAATATTCACTCTGCTACCTTCAGGCCTTTTGGTACTGCTAGAGATTATAAGTACTTCTGAAACTGGGTGCATTGTTTGTCACACTTGATGTTTACAATTTAAGGAACTCACTACCACCACTCACTTCAGAGAATGCTTTTTGGGGGACTTACTGAATGTTACAGAGTATGTGACGTACAGGGAAACACAATCACAGGTCTCTTGCTCCAATTAAACACCATTGTGTTAAAAAGGCTGATTTTCTTCTGCAAAGGTGCCAAATACTTTTGCTTGTCAGTTAAAAGATCCCAAAGAGAGAGAAGGAAATGAAAACTCTGGTGTCTTTGGAGTATGAAAAGGGAAAGTAGTGAGGGATTGTTCTTGCCCACTGACACCTTGATTTTGCATGTTTCAAAGCAATTCCACAAAATGTTTTCAGCTGTGCTGTTTTTATTTTTTCTTTTCTTAGAAGATGCAAGAATATAGTATATAGCTATATGTGTATGTGCAATATGTATTTGTAATATATGTTACAGATTATGCACGTGTATGTGTTTTGTTCTTATACCCTAAAAAAAGACATCATTTTTTAAAGTCACTGTTCTCAAGTAGTATGGAGAAATATTTGAACCTGTTTCCATGTCTGTTTTACTTTTTACCTACACTGAAACAGGGTAAAAGTTTCCATAAAATGTAGAAAGAACTAAATAGTCAGCAGATACACTAAACAACAGAAGATGTCATAAGTTTCGCAGTGTCATAAAACCTTCACTTTTAGAACAGCTTTAACAGCTGGGTAGTAATCAATCTGAATTTATAAGACATTAGTTTGGGACTTACTCTGAAATGTACATAGACGCCCCTGAAAAGGCTTGAAATTTGAACTCAACTTGTTGGACTGAATGAGGGTTTCTTAATCTGAATGTTGTCTTTAGAAAACTTCCATTGAATTTAAAAATAGTAGAAGCTTGTAGTTAAAGTTTGTCAACATTCATTATTGCCGTTAAATACATAAAGTTTATCATATAGAATACTTGCATACAATTGCTATTGCAAATTTTCAGCATTCAGGACTTCTTTATAGAATGATCTAGGAAAATATTTTAAAGGATAGAGTCATAGAATGACAGTGTTTACAGACAGTTTAAATTTTATCTTAAACTGATTGATTGTTTCTATGTAGAATTTATCAGATATATATATGTCAAGAAAAATGATCCCTATTCAGATTGTTTCTGCTCATGAGTAGAAGTATCTGAATGAACTAATGCTAGAAGGCAAAGAAAGCAATGGAAGAAATTTTGTTTTGTGTATGCAAATTTGGAAGACTGACAACTTTTAATCCTAAGCAATCAGTGCAAGGACTGACAATGTCTGTAAAGTTGTGCAGACAGGTTGGACAGGAAAGTCTGCATGGGTGGTTGCTCAAATACTACTTTCTGTAGCAATTGACATGTGGAAGCTTTTATTATGGCCTTTCTTATAAAGTTCCTATTTCTTAATATCAGAATACCAATCCAGGTGGGAACAAGCATTTCTAAATAAGAGAACAAGGCTGCATTGCTGTCATCTAAATACTTTTACAGATTTGGGTTATGATACAATCTGTGGTTATTTCTTGCCAGAAGAGTTGTTTTACCTGATACAGTGATGAGTACTGATATGGGTATATGCCCAGTTGTAATCAGCCAGTGGAGATTTCTGCTCTTTTGGAGCCCTCACACCATTTTCTTTTTTGAGCAGAGAGATGTAATTTGATTCCCACAGTATCACCACCACCCACATGCAGATAGACTAGCAGCCATGAATAGGGATGATGAAAAATGTACAGGAGAGGGAAAAATGGACAGTAGTAATCTAGAAATGCAGGAAACTCTGCATATGATTTCATCTCATTGACCTGTAGCAGTTGGTGGCATTTCTGATGAATGTTCCTATACCTTAAAATCAGAAGACTGGCCTGTACAAGTTCTTTAACTGGCACATGTTTCACCTGGATATTGAATATCATTCTAAATGGCCATCCAAATATATCTGAATTTTCAAAATGGCTATTTTTGTCCTGTATTTATGGTTATGGACTGCCTTTTAACTCCTAGTGCCCTTGATATTAATAGCATATGTATGCATAGATTAAAGACAGATATTCCTTTTTTCCCTCTCTTCCCTACTGCTAACATCTGAAAGCCTGATTCACCTCCTCTCTATCTAATGATTAGATATTAAAATCAGATAAGCTCACTAAGCTTTCATACTGACTTGAAAGGAATAAAAGAAGTGAATTCAATAATACGGGGCTTTAAACTGAATTCCTTTGAGGATTAATTTTTTCACCTATTCTGTAATATGGAGGTGGGGTGGAGTTCCTATAATTACTGAAGCTGTAACTGGAATAGTTTTCTAATCTAACACATTGAATATAATCCCTGCTGGTTTTCACTAGTGGTAGGTACAAGAAAAATCTGGAAATAATGACTTAACCAAACAACTTGGATTATGTATCTGTTCCTGAACAGTGTTGTTACTTTAAGTAGTCACATACAAAACTGTTCACTCTTTTCCCAGAGTCTAAAGTGCATCCATTTGAACCCTACCTCCTATGCCCTGCTATGTGTGTGGTTAAAAAAAAAAAAAAAGCCAAAGTGAGAAGTATAAATAGATGAAAAAAAAAAAAAGCATTCTCATAATCTATGTTCTATGCCCTTCTCTCAAGGGAGGAGAAATTACTCTTGTACAGAGATGCAAGGATTAAATTGAAGCTTATTGGTTCTGTGTGACTTAGTTTGACATTAGTGGTTAATTGACATCTTATATCCAATATCCAATTCTGTGTTATTTGTCCTATTTCCTTTTATCCTAGCTATAGGATCAATAGCAATAGTCAAATTTAAATAGTACAAGGTCCATGTATACTACTGTAGTTGATCAAAGCTTTGTATAAACAGGGCAGAAGGAGCCTCATTCCACTGTGCTGCCCTACCAGGTGGAAATAAATCACCTGGTAGTATAATTGTAGCTTAGGTTGAAAGGGATCTGTGAAGGTCATTTGATCTGACACTCTGCTGAGAACAGGTTGAGTAGCACATTCTAATACTTCCTAGAGGGTTTATAAAGAAAGGAAAACTTTAAAAATCCCTTATTGAGAGGGTTTGTATAAAAAGTTTGAGGCAGACTTGAGAATTTCTTTCCTGTAACTCATTATTTCACAACAAATGCATGAAAGAGTTGCTTTATAAATAAAGCTTCAATTCAATGACATCAAGAAAACCAGTGAAGGGTGCTGCATATGTACGCTAATTGCCATATTAGGAGATGATCTCTGCTGCTTCTATTTGTCTGTGGGGAGGCAAATTTTGCATTTTGACATTGCTGCAGTTTCAGTGGGAGGATTTTGGGGGGTATTTTTTGGACAGCAGTTAGAATAAATACACAGGATATACACAGTGATTAAGGGGATTTAAAATGTACTGGGTTACTCTGTTTATTTTGAAAGTTGGCACATATTCCCAGGACGGCTTATCCATAACAAATCAAAATTAATTGATTTTCAAACACTGCCAGTGCAAAAGTTTTCCACAGAAGTCAGTTCAGATTATTTGATAAAAATTGTTTGTCTGAAATATGATTTCTTAGTTTTCTATAGCAAAACTTCACACTGAATTACTCTAATGTCATTCTGGCTTCTCAGAATAAGTCAGGTTTTCCTTTCTTCGTGGTAGAAGGAGTAAATCAGAGATGCACAAAGTTTGGTGAAGACATGGCCCAGAGTCTCCTTGTAGTCTTGTGTAATAGTTTTCTGAAACTTTTCAGGGTTTGAGGTTTTGGGGTTTGGGGTTTTTTTTCTGTACCTGTGGGGGAAGGACAGAGCACTAGAAGACATTGCCTATATTTAAATAACTCTGAGAGAAGACTTACCCTTCAGATGCCTCTGCTAGGGAAGGGCACCAGTCCCAATTCCAGTCAGGAAAGGAGTGAGAGTTCTTCATTCAAATGGATTGAATGAATATCACATGGCAGCTTGTATTGTAAGAAGCTGAAGCCACTGCTACAAAATATTGAAAGTAGGTAAGTCAGTGGATAAGCAGTGCCTTACTACAACATACTGAAAACAATTCACTTGGGAAAAAGGTAGAGCGTGCTTAATATCACCTTTAAATAATTGTTTTAGTATCTGATGTCTAGAATTAAAAATACAAATGTAATAATCCCGCATTTGCTTATCAAAACATCTGTCGTGTATGGGAAAACAGGCAGTGAAAAACAGCTTGAAAAGGCTGGAGAAAATGTCATGTAGAATACGCGACCCCACAAGAGCAGAACTACATGCAACACTAGCTTTGTATTCAAGCTCTTAATTGGGTGAGTTTTCCCATCAACATCCTAACTGAATTCAGTGAGGGCTAGTTATCTTTTAAGGCCACATAACTGAGTTTGGGATTTACCTCTAGACTGCAGGGGCTTTTTTTTTGAAGTGTTGACTTTAGGGTCTACATACAAGTATTGTAGATTTGTATCAAAGGATACAAAAACTTTTTATTTTTCAATTATGTAGGAAAATGTATACAATTCTTGGTTTCAGTCTGTACTGTAGCCTAGTTTAAGCAGTGCTTTACTGAAATGTTGGGCCTCCAGAACAGAAAGAGGGGTTATTATCTGTATTTTATCTGTACTGTATTTTTATGTGAACTGTGAAAGTGATTTAAATGACCTTCTGATGTGATGAAAATGACCTCAGAGACATTCAGACATGAAAGTGAGAGGTTTCCAGAAGCAGTCTCCAGGTAGCTAGCCAGTCAGAGGGCCAGCCAGTCAGATGGTGAGTGAGAGAGATACTTAGATGGTCTTCCAGGCATGGAAAATGTACCACGCTGATGCAGAGGTGAGTTCAGTCTTCCCAAATACTGGTATAGGAAAGAGCATTTTATTATGCTATTTTATGATAAAGTAGAGACATAAGCTCATCTTTGGGAATGCTAACTGAAGCCATTGACCTTTAAAGACTGTTTCTTCATTCACCTACCAATTTAGTTCAGAGATCATTCTCATCTTGCCAGTATACCCCAAGCATATTTACTATAGCTGACATAGTATATACGTGGAGCCAGGCTGTCTGCTGTGCTAATGGCTGTAGGAATCCCTTCAAACAATTTGCTTTTGGGCTACGTTCTGTGTTTGAGCCATGACTTCTGAGTCAGCATGGACCTCATCGGCAAGCAGAATAAATCCGTGAGGATCGCTATTGAAACTTTGCAGAGGGGTTACACTGCTGAGCGAGGGAATCAGTCATCTAGACAGTCTTGTGCATGCAGCAGACTAGTACTTCTTGCAGAACAGGCACTGTTTTGCTACCAAATTGTAAATAAGCTTCAAGGCCAGTGTGTACTGGGCCAAACAGAAGCACTAAACTGTTAACCCAAACACAAGCCATAGAATTAGCAGCAAAATGGAAGACCAAGCACGAGCAATAGAAGTGTATTTTCCTTCAGTGGTAACAAAATGCTTGCATATGTGTTGAATATGACAGTGATCAGTTCTGCCTCCCCTATTCTGAAGTGTGGTGTCAACACTAGTGCTTTTGTTGCAGATTTATGTACACAAACAAAATACAACTATTGTTTATGCTATTAGTTATGAGCAGTTTTCATAGGTACCTTCACAGTTATAGATGCAGTGAAATTTTTCTAAGGAGTAGTTAACACTGAGGCTCTGACCACAGCTTTTTCAACTTGACTTGTTTGTATCTGGTTTGGGTCTGGTACATGTAACCCTGATGTAGCCCAATTTCTTTCCTTGTTTCTACTCTGTCATTTTCCTACACCCACACGTTCCACCAACTCTTCTATCTGCATGCAAGCATTGCATCATCCACTTGCTCTGGACTCTGCATCACAGTTAAGTTCTCATCTGCTGCCCATTCACCCCTCTGCCACTCTGGTATTTTTAGTCTTTCTTCCTCAGTTCGTTACTCACCGCTCTTGTAAGTGTAAGAACACTGTGTTTTGGGCCTTTCAGGCAGATTTTAAGCAATGTTTAGGTCTCTTTCTAGGGAAACATTGATTACTCTGGAGTTTAGAAGGGGAATAGGTGCATCTGCAGTTAGATAGTTGAGAAGATAAGGTAAATTTAAAGCTCATTGTGGAAGTACTAGTGAATTTAGGCCCCTACCAAGGTTCAGTGGTGCTATAAACAAGGCTAACTGGATCAGGGACTGTGACTTTGGTAAATAGTATGTGCCTAAAATCCCATTTAGGGAGTTTGCATCCTAACCTAATTTTCTGTCTCTTGCTCTTGCTTTGGGCATCGCATATACATAATCTGCCATATTTTGGAAATATACCAACTGCAGTCATTGTATTTACACCTGTAGGTATGTGTGCCTGATTTGGCAGGGGAGGGTGGAGGAAGGGAAGACAGATTGCTGCATCCATTCCTAGCAAATAAACATATAGATTACTGAATATGGAGTCAATTTCCCCTGCTGATGCCCAGGTGACAAATTGCAACTCAAATGCCAGAGCTGAATAGAAGGGGATCCCTGTGTTTCATTTATTCCTCCTAATCAATTATGCAGCTCTCAGCTAGAAGAGAGATAGTCTTATCCCACCACAGACTTTGCTCCAAATATTACTTTATTACCTGATTGTCAGACAAACATGCCAAGTAATAAATTGATTTTCACAGAAAACACAGTGGGTGAGACCAGTGTGTCAGCAGACAGGCTTTTGAAAGCCATATAACAAACACAAGCACAGACTGAGTTAGCGAGGTAGAATACCATCCCTCTGACTTGCTATGAGATTAGGTAAAGAGGGGCAGAAAATGCCAGTCATTTTGATAAAGTGTTTTATTTAAGACATAAAAAGGTTGCTTTAAAATAACTGAATGTTAACAATAAGAATGGTTGGTTGAATCAACCTTCCTTGTAAAAAATAAATATATATGTATTCATCAAAGCACATATTTGTGCTTGTTCTTGACTTTGATAATGTGAACACGTTGAAATGGTATTGGTTAATGAGCCAATTATATTCAGACCAGATCACAGTCATGCAGCATGTTGTACTTAGCTAAATTGCTATGTAAATAGCTAGTAGTTTTCTATGCATCTCATACTCCTGACAATATAGCAAAGAATCAGCATCACTTGTCAACCTGAATTCATGATTTTTCTCTCCATTTCCTCCAACTTTTTTCCACCCTTAATGTAAAGTACTAATACTGAAATGCAGCCAAGTCTTCCACATCTGAATTTGGGATAATTTGCAAAAAGGACACCAAACAAAATACAAGAGTGTTAAAAAACATTAATTTCTTTGAAAGAAATACCTTGAATTTCTTTGAAAGAAATTAACTCTTTGTAGTAAAAGCTTTCAGTGGAATTTATCTGGGGAACATGGAAAACATGGGCTCACTTGAAAGAGTTTTGAGCCAGAATGTTTGATCCAGCTGCTCAGGGGCACATGATGTGTTCCTAGGTTTGCTTTTTGGGGTGATGCCATATGAGTGAAAACATGTACCCTTGGCTAATTTTATGCTACATACTCCACTGAATTTGAAATTATTGGCAGAAAATTCACCTGTGCTAAAGGTCATTTTCTTTTGTGTTTTCCTTTTTGTTTGAAAGAAAACAAAGTGAACATATCTGATAAAGTATTCATATTCCATTAAAGAATAGAACCAATAGAAGGATTTGAAATAATCAAACATATTATGCTTGATGAAATGTATGTCTGAATATTTAGTCCTTCAAATATTTCATTCTACATCCTTGTCAAATAGCTTAAAGCATTAGTTTATCAAAACAGCATTCTTAAATGGAATAAAAATAACTTACAAAATTAATTTACGTTACTCTTTCCTTTATTAAATTTATTGTGAGATTTATGGAATAAAACATATCCTAGGAAAAAAATAATTCCCCATAAAAGTAAAAAAAACCAACCAGACATCATGTGAAAGATAATATAGAGACCTGATAGCACGATTGTTTCTGCTTTCTCAGAAGAAAATCATAGAATAGTTTGGGTTGGAAGGGACCTTTAAAGGTCATCTAGTCCAACCCCTCTGCTGTGAGCAGGGACATCTTCAACTAGAATCAGGTTGCTCAAAGCCCCATCCAGCCTGACCTTGAAAGTTTCCAGAGTTGGGGCATCTACCACATCTCTGGGCAACCTGTTCCGATGTTTTCACCACCCTCATTGTAAAAAAAATGTATTCTAACAAACTAGAACCAGTAGAAACAGTATCAGAAAAGTAACAGAAAGTCTCTTACTTCAGCAATATGATAAATAGGCAGTCTTGTTATCATCTACAGTTTGTGAACTTTTTGGTTATTATACTAGACTCAAATGAAAAAGCAAAATAATTAAGTTACAGAACAAGAAACATAGTATCGGTGACATGTTTCTTAACACCACTAGATAAAACAGTTCCACATCCACTAAACATTATTATTTTAGAGGGTATGCTGTCCCTTCTTTTCTCCATCCTTTTTTAGCCAAAACTTAGTAATCTGTTGGTTGTTTAGGAGGGAGTTATATTTGTTTGAGAAAGAAGCAAGTCTATATTTTAATGGTTTCCTGTTTATTGATGAGTAAAATGCAAAATCTACTGTATTTAACCTAAGCTAAATTTTGGCTTAAGAATCTAACTAAGCTTTTTTCAAGGTCAGAGCTCCATTGCTTATTCAAGTTGTGTCCTTGGTTTTCTGCCCTTTCTCTCTAGCATTTCTTTTTCATTCCTGTCTCACTCAGATGCTTCTTGTCTTTCCATTTCTTTCACAGACATGCATCACTTCACAAATTAATAACTAATGAAGCCCCTATGCCTTCACATGCTTTGCATATGCCTTATTCTGGCTGGTGATGTATGCCTATTTTCTGTGAAGATTTCTTTAGTTTTAACAATTGCCTTTGTAAAGCTGGATAATTATTTATAACAGTTATCCTGAATAAATAGCAGCTGTTTAAATTATCAAAAATGATAGGTATAATGCCATTCATACCAAAGTATTTTGAAACATCTAGCTGTACCCTAATTATGATGATGGTTCTGTTTAGATAATATTCTTTTTTCGCCGGTAGAATATATACATATTTTATTTTTTAAAAAAAATACGTATAACAGCAATGTCCAATACCTTGGTTGGTTTTCTTAGCTTTACCTTAAAGCAATTTTATATAAAGAAGGAAATTAAGTTTAAATCAATAATTAAAAACTAAGTCTAAACCCTACTTTGTTTTCATCTTTCTCAAAACAGTTTTCTGAAATATGCCCAAAACCATGTTTCTGTTTCTTTTCATTTCACTTTCTGTGCAATGACCCTCTGCTGCAAAGTATCTTTTAAAAACATAATTATTTTCAGCATTAACAATCCAGAGTACTTAAGGCTGAATATGTAAATGTAAAGTGCTGCAAGCAATGCGGGTTTTTTAAGGATACTTAGAGAGCTGGGTGAGACAGATCCTTGGCTCTTAAAATATTACAGTTTCAGTGGTGGCATCCAGTGATTTACACTACCTGAAGACCTTGTCCTGTGCCTTCAGGGCACGTTCAGTACTTCAAGACATTTTCATATGTAGTGATCTGCAAAGTGAGAATGAGCTGTTATTGTAACTGAAACTGTTATAAAGGGGCTCACAATGTAGGCAGAAAAAAATATTTGTTATCCGAGCAAATTTTTTTGCATCTGTCCTGTTCTTGAAGGATTTGGAGGAATCTTTGTATAAAAGTTCTTCATAAGGCTTCAAAGAAATGTGTTCATGATCTAGTGTTGCTGCTTCACCATTGTAATGAATTCTAAAAGACAGTTCTTGATCTTCCAAATAACCCTAATGCTAATTGAATCTGTAATTAATTTTATCTTCTTCCCCTGTAGTAGAGATGCAACTACCGTATTATACAGCAGTTGCCTTATAATTAACACTGTTTAAGCATATTCTATCAGGCACAAACTTTGGTCAGAAAAATGGGTTTCAAATGACTTTTTCCAAACATGGGGAGTGTTGATTCTAGAAAAAGTTCTCTGCTGTTCACCATGGGAACTGTCATTCAAGTGCTTGATATCACAGTATCTCTTAGCCCACATTTACTGGCTGGACCCTCTCAAGATGGTGTACATATGGGAATGGTATGATGACTGTGTTGTATTGTGGAGAGGAAGCATGACTAAAAAGCTCTAACCGTGGTCATATGGAAGCCAGGAGATAGGAGATATTGTGGCAGAACAGGTTTTTTGTTCCCTTTTGGCAAAACCCTATATTCAGACAATATTGCTCATTTCCCTAATAAAAATATGTAATGGAAGGTGATTTTTTTTTTGGTTGAGCACAAGAATACAAAACCTGTATTTTTTCACTGAAGACAGTTTTCTTGTAAGGTTCTATATTTATTGGGCACTGGAAATACATGATAACAATGTCAACTGGTCTAGTGGATACTTGTTTAAGTGTGTCATGTTTGGCACTGAATTTGAAAATGATATAGTTTTTGGTAGTACCTGAGACTGTTAATTTAAAGTGTTATGCCATTTTAGAAGAAAATGAAGTTTTGTGAAAGAAGACCCAAAATGGAAATCACTTTTTCTTTTTATCAAATGATTTAAGCTCAAAAATAAAGTCCATGCTACATGTAGCATAGCCACACCCCTATTATATGTGCTAAATATCTATGAAAGATATATTCAGGATCTGTGTATTTGTGGTGGGTTGACTCTGGCTGGATGCTAGGTGCTCACCAAAGCCGTTCTATCACTCCCCATCCTCAGCTGGACAGGGGAGAGAAAATATAACAAAGAGCTTGTGGGTCGAGATAAGGACAGGAGAGATCATTCACCAATTACCGTCACAGGCAAAACAGACTCAGCTTGGGGAGAATTAACTCAATTTATTACAAATCAACCAGAGTAGGGTAATGAGAAATAAACCCAGATCTCGGAACACCTTCCCTCCACCCCTCCCTTCTTCCTGGCACAACTTCACTCCTGGATTCTCTACCAACCCCCCCAGCGGCACAGGGGGATGGGGAATGGGGTTTACGGTCAGTTCATCACAAGTTATTTTATGCCGCTTCATCCTCCTCAGGGGGAGGACTCATCACACTCCTCCCGTGCTCCAACGTGGGGTCCCACCCACGGGAGACAGTCCTCCACGAACTTCTCCAAAGTGGGTCCTTCCCATGGCGTGCAGTCCTTCAGGAGCACAGTGCCCCAGCGTGGGTCCCCCACGGGGTCACAAGTCCTGCCAGAAAACCTGCTCCCTGCGCTCCTCTCTCCACAGATCCACAGGTCCTGCCAGGAGCTTGCCCCAGCGCAGGGTTCCCACAGGGTCACAGCCTCCTCTGGGAACCCACCTGCTCCGGCGTGGGGTCCTCCCCGGGCTGCAGGTGGAGATCTGCTCCCCCCGTGGACCTCCATGGACTGCAGGGGGACAGCCTGCCTCACCAGGGTCTTCCCCACGGGCTGCAGGGGAATCTCTGCTCTGGTGCCTGCAGCATCTCCTCCCCTCCTTCTTCACTGACCTGGGGGTCTGCAGGGTTGTTTCTCTTACATGTTCTCACTTCTGTCTCCGGCTGCCGTTTCCGTCTGTCCCAACTTTTTTTTTCCCTTCTTAAAAATGTTATCACAGAGGTGTTACCACTATTGCTGATTGACTTGGCCTTGGCCGGCGGCGGGTCCATCTTAGAGCTGGCTGGTATGGGCTCTCTCGAACACAGGGGAAACTTCCAGCAGCTTCTTACAGAAGCCACCCCTGTAACCCCTCCCACTACCAAAACCTTGCCACACAAAGCCAATACAGTATTGCACTGACAAGCTGAAGGGATGAAGTATAGAGTCTGTTTTCCTACTATTTGTGTAACAAATTCCTGTGGACATGTGGATATGGAGATGCTTAATTATTTACAGTTCAAGTTAATTTTCGAACCAAAGCTCATTAATTTTTGTAATGCTAGAAACTCAATGTGTTGTTGTAGTGAAGACATTAAATTAAAATATCAGATTTTGGTAATTATATATTATTCTCATGAGACAGCTGGAGTGTAACTAAATATTGTTATTTACTTTGCAAAATCATAATTACACCTATTATAGTTTTGATCCTGAAACACGATTAGAGTGAATCTTTAACCACTGAAGGTCTAACAACAGGACATTTTTTAGGAAGCTAGGAATAAACTAAAAATGGAAAACAAAATTAACTGCAAATTGCTCTTTTTAAGAAACATTAAGCACATCACATGAACTCCTGGAAAGGGACTATCAGAGTGAAAAATTGAGTATATTCTAACTAGCATTCAGTTAAAAGATACCCTTGTAAATCTGTGTATGAATAACAGTGCTGCTCATAAGGGATATCTGATTGATCATATGGAAGTCTCAAGCTCTTGTTTTGTGTATGAAGCAGGTAAATCTTAAAGTTTCTCTTTCCAAAAGATGTTCCATTTCAGAATATGGCACCTATCTGTGGTATTTTGGTATTATACAGAAACCATAATTCTTGTTCTATAGAAAATTCTGAAACTGGGTAAAAAGGAATATACATATGTGACTGAAGTAAAATTGGCATAGTTCTGAAAAAAAAATCTAATTAAAGACTTTTGTTAAAAAGCTTTTAGAGAAAGACATTATTGTAAATTCCTTGCTATTTAAATGAGTAAGTAATAGCAATATGCAAGAAGACTCATTACTCAAAGAGTAAGGAGCCCACTGTTAACTCCTGTGGATAAACAAGAAAAAAAATGCAGATCTGTCCCATTTTCCTGAGAAAAGGTGGAGTAAGAGGGAATGTTTTGCTGTTAACCTGTGGAGAGTAAGAGAAGCTAACTGGATTAGCCAGGCCGCATTTACATGTCACATATGAGACAGATGGGAAGTATTTGTTTAGAAATGCAGTATTATAGTAAGATTAAATTTATTCCTGTCTGTGCATCTCTGAATGAGAGACTTCAGACTGAACAATGACCAAAGCCAAACCTGCAACTTTCAGTTATAGAAAAATGTGAAACTCGTAGGTGAAAGCAGAAGAAAGGAAAGACTCATACAATAGGATTTTCTTCTTTGTCATAGTGACTCAAGTGATTTCTTCCTGAGAAGGATCAGCTGTGAAGGGTAATTTGACAATACATAAAGATATGGTGGCAAAGAACAGCAGAGATATAGAGGTATAGTGGTGAGGAGGGATAGTGGTGGTGACTGGTGTGTTGTTTGGTTGTGGCAATCCACACCAGAAATGTGTGGGCCCTCCCAGGGTAGCCCTGAAGTTGCAGCCATTCAGGCTTGGGAGACATCAATAGAGCTGATGGGATGACCTGCACCTCATGGGGACTTCTCTATGCTTTTATGGTAAATTATAAATGAGTTGTAACCGGGGAAGGGCTGGAATATTAGCTCACTGCTAGTGTATGGTGCATTCACAGCTCTAAGTGGAAGTGCATGTGGCGAGAGAGTAGTTCTGCCTATTGCTAATTGTTCAAACTGCTTTAAGTATATGTCTTCTTATCTTTCCCTGTTCCACCCAATTACATCCTGTTTAAGCCCATTTAATTTACCGCTTGGAAGTGAAGAAGCATTGCTCATTCTTGCATAACTTTCACTAGGTCTTCTGGGTGGGTACTTGAGATGTTGCTGTTAAATTTCATCAGTTACCTCTGGGAGAACTCTAGTTACTGCTGAATGTGGGCTGGGAAAAGGATTACATGTTATATTATGCCCTTCTATGATCTCTTTCACTGAAAGGAAACAAAGCAAATTACATTTACTGAAATGTCAAAATCTGCCATGTGATCACACTATTATAATCTTAGCTGGATGAGGAAGCTGTGTTTCTGGGTACTGAATTATTTAGACTTGCATAAATGTGTTTCAGGGCACGGTGTGATCTCACTCTTCCATGTTTTCAGCTTTTTCTTGAGAATCATGTGAAGTACTGGTACACAAACAACTGACAATGACCAGTCCATCAGCTTGAACAGGCTGGGATAGTTCTACTGCTGTTCAGTTCTTAATGCCTGCAAATGGGATATACGTAGTTATAACCTGTATCTCAGTTGTATATTGAAGTGCCATATCTGTGTAAGCAAATGTGCGTGCATTGATAAAGCGAGTTAGAGCTGTGTGTGTAGAGCCATTAGTGCCTTCCATAGCTTGGCCTGTACTGGTACTTGCAGAAAAAGGCTTTGCAAGCGTGACTGTGTCACAGCACTTGCATTTTAGAGAAACAGGGTACAAGTAAGCTGTCCCTGCTGTGGGTTATAATTAATTTCTCTTTGACTTTCATGAAAGGAAAAAACACTTCCTTGTCATCTTAAAACTCTCTTCAAAGCTTGTTGGAGTCAAAGGGAGTTGCCAACAGGGTTGGTGTTATCAGTGCTCAGATCTGCAAGCAAAGGTGAATCTTCTGTGAAAGAGTTCAAATTCAAGCACATTGAATGTCAGAGAAATATGTAAAATCATGTAGGTTTTTTAGCTGGTAATTGTTTATTAAATTTCTTCCAGTCTAATGGAGATTGTCTGTATATTCTCTTGGTGGTCTATTATTACTATCAGTTAAGTGTCTCTTACATATTAGTATGTGAGTGGCACTTGTGGTAGTAATTACTTGTCGTTTCAAGGGCAATGTCACATGTGTTTAGTGTCTCTGTCTTTGGTGGCATTTTCATCCAGTAAAGTTAAATGGCTTTTTTTACTCAAGGGAGTAGCTAAAATCTCCATCTCTGTTGCTGAATTCTCTGGAGTCCTTAAATCAGAACAGTGACATGTACCAGTAAAACAATCTTAGGTGTGGTAAGTGGAATGACAAGAGAATTAAAACATATCAGCAAGGTAAAGAAACCTGTCTTAAAAGCCTCTGCCAGGCACTCTCTATGAAGAATTTAATCAATTTTGTGTTGAAAAGTCAAATGTGTATGTCAGAGCTTTCTGTAAGTTGGAAGCCAATTAGTCCTGTGTGGAATCTATTGACAGTCAATATCTTTTTATTAGGAGTAGTATTATTTTGTTTTAGTACATTGCGGTATTATTTTTATTAAGGAAGAAATGCTTCATGATAATATAGTCACTAAAACAACCTTTTGTTTTGACCTGTTCTGGTTGGAAAGTTAAGTAACAGAAATCAATGGGGACACTGGATTTATACACTGTGCCTTACTCTACATGAATGGTGTTGAATGTGATTAATTCTTCACACTCTACATCTATACTTGCATAATAACAGCAGCCATTGTGAATCTGAGACTCTCTGCCTTCTCTAGGCAAAAAAGAGTTGTGCTTCTTGTCCAGTGTCTTCATCCAGCAGGCAGCTAGCAATGCCAGTAATACAAACAAATCTCTTGCCAGCTTTTTAGCTTAATGTACATCTTTCAATTTGGACCTTTTGGGGCCTCTTTCTCTGGTTCAGCCCATTAAAGTCAATTAGAACCATTAACTGATTTCTTTTTTTTTTTGGCTTCCAAGTACAAGCAAGATACATAAGATCATGTGTAACTTTAAGCAAGTGAAGTAACTAGTCTTAATGAGTCATTGATACGGGCTGGGAGAAAATGTTCAGTTTAGATCATTTTGCTGAAGAGTGTAGGTTCAAGTAAGATAAAATATTTTAACTAACTCACATAACCATTAATAGGTACCTTCAGGTTTTACAAAAACTTTCATTTTTAGAAATGAAATAGTATTTCTTGAAATAGTACTGCCCTTGAGAACTCAAAAGACGGAAATGTAGCCTCAATTCTAACTGTTAATTTTGAATTAGTGCAAAACACTGCCTTCTTGATAATTAAGTAATGCTTAATGATTTAAAAACTTGGTAATTTAGCTCTATCCTTGTGACTGGACCTTTTAAAGAAATAGTCATGTAATTGATGCAAAGAACCTGTGGACATACTTGAAGTTAGGTGTAATCACAAGTGTGTTTCTTTATCATTCACTATATGGAAAAATGAGTAAGAACTGTGTAGTGCTGGAACCCTTGATATGAGTACTTCATCTGTGGATGCTTTTACTTAACGCTGGTTACAATACAAGCTTATGTTTGGTTAAGCTGATTTTGCTTGAAGAAATTTCTATCTCTTTAAGCAAAAAACCACAAACCATTAAACGTATTCAAGATTATCACAGCATACAATTTGCCAAATAACTACAATATGCAGGTTAACAGGAATGGTATGTGCTGTACACAGTCCTTGATTGAACTTACAAAATCTAAGGTCAGCTTTTAAGTTTTGCTTTTTTTGCAGGAAGAACCTTGCAAAACTAAATCCACTGAAGTAGAATCTATGGTACAGTAGGCACCTCTCCCACCCACTTAACTGTGATGAAAGTTGATATTACAAATGGACATAAAAAGTTCAAGAACATGAAAATGTGCAATTTGTAACAACCAAAATTTGACCTGTGCTCTATAAATGTAACAGATTGATTCTTCTGCTGGACTGCAACAAACACATCAGGAGAACAGGTTTTTATGCGAAGCTCTTCTAAAGTGCTACTGTATATCTTCAAACGAGAGATTATGGTACCTCAGATTTTGGAACAGATTCAAATAGTTTGGTTATAGTACCTAAACTATTAGCAAAGTTACACACAGTCTGATACCCCTTACTTTAGAGGAACATTATTATTGATATTAAAGTGTGAATAGTTTCTTCCCTTTAATGATCAGTATTCACCACTATGGCAACTGCAAAATTGCTATGATTGTTTAAAGCACTAGTATCTTGAAACAGGACTTATAACAGAAAGCAAGCATCCAGCTGCCCTAAACTGCTCAACAAACTCTACAGAGCAAATGTTTTCACTCTGGAAAGAAAAACATTTAAAATAAATTATAACAAATGCACCTTTCTGTAAAATTTGCCCTGTCCAGCTGTAGGGCTTTCTATATCATTAGTTATGATATCACAAATGATATCTTAAGACAGGAGAAGAAGTAGGAGAACTTCCCTCAGTGTTAGTAAAATAATCTCGCACGTTAAACCAAAAACCTCAGACCAACCTGTCTTATTTTAAAGATTTAATGTGGCTATGAAAAATGCTTGGCCTCTTCATGAACTCCTGAAGTTATGATGACAAACCTCTAGTAGTCAGAATAAGATTTTCCCATATGACTCTCCTTTTAGGCATCTTCATGACTGTAAATGAATTAAAAGCATCTTTCGGTGCTTTGTTCCCTCTGACATGCATCACTGATGTCAGAGGGCAAAGGGAAGGATAAATGTGCATTCTGTAGTTCATCTGTCTCAGAGCCTTGTGATGTGCAGGCATAAATTACTGTATATCTGCTGGGTGCAGCTTGCATGGTCTAATGCCTTTTAGGTGAAGGCAGAACCACATGTGCTTTTCTTTAAGGCTGAACTGTTGCAGTACTCTTGTCACTGTCAGTGTTCATCTGTGATCACTTCCTCAGGTACTGACACTTGGTATTTTCCACATCTTTGCTCTTCTCACTGGAATTTATTAGTGTAGGCCATCTTACAGACATGGACACTAACTGTGTTCATGATCATACATTGATTTGAGAGGACAGCACAAAGGAAGCTTCATATTTGTCAGCTGGTTCTTGCATACTGTCTCTTGATATATCTTGTGGTTCTTTCTCACCTTCGTCAGTCTGTAGTTTTATGGGACAAGATCCCACTTCTGTGCACGCTTCACCTGTAATTCAAAGGGTACAGATCTGATAAATTTAATGCTGTGGTGTATCAGTGGACTAGGGACTATTTCTTATAGTTTTCAGTGTTATTTCATAGCATATTAGTAAGGAAAGGATTCTGTCACTTGTTTGCAAGCAAACTAGACTTACAGAAGAAACAGATTTGAGTCCGCATTGCAAAAACAGCATTCTGTACTTTGTTAGGAAGTTTGGATTTTTGTATGATTGCTCAGCATATTTCTTAAGTTCATAACTTAAATATTGTCTTGTTTACTTACAGGTACTTGCATTTATATTCCATTGGATAACCCTCATTGGTGATGGCTTTATCTACAAATCAGTTCCAATGAATTTATCTAGAATCATGATGAAATTTGCAGGAAATGATAAAAGTTTAGTTGTACTTAATTTCAAGTGGTGAATTATCTGATTATGATCTATCTATTCATTAAACAAGGCAGAGGTTTATGTTTTTCATCTTTTTTCATAGCATTTCTGCAGAACATAAAGCATCAGTTTTGTTGTGGCGTTTTTTCAGACCCAAGCAAGTATGATATTTTCTTTTCAACTTTCTTGGGATTAAAATAGACAAGGTTCATAGGTTCTTGCCCGGAAAATACCCAGGAGACTTCAAAAAGCAGATTTTCTTGCTATGCAAGTAGAAAATTAAGTCCTTAGATCAGTTTCTTTGAGCACATAAGCTTTTCACAATTGCTTTTCTATGACTGTCAAACATAGTAATGCCAATTTAATTGTATAATGTGAGTAATCAGTGGTTCTAGAAAACCTTCCCCTAGCCCCATGTACCTTTTATTTGCTGTTAAAATGAGTTTATTGCTGGTTTATTTTTCACTGCCTATCAAACAGATGTTGCTCACTCTCTGAGGGATTTTTCAGTTTTTCCCAGTCACTCTGGCTTGGTGACTTGCCAGATGTTTAGTTTCTCTCCTGCATTTCAATAAAAGTACTGGAGATATGGAAGAGCTTGCAAAAGTAACAGGAACACAGATAAGTGTTCTTGCTGAGAAGATGCTTCAAAGTGGAAAACATGAAGAAACCTTGAGAAGAGCATAATGCATTCATAAATGTCTACTGCATACAGATGCACATTTCCATTGTTATCTTTCACTAGGCCTGCATGATGTGATCTCAGTTGTTTCATACTCTAAGCTCACTTCTCTCACAGTTAGGAACACAGGTCAGATGTTTTTCAAACTGAATTAATAACTCAAAACAAACAATCATAAGTTGGACCAATCATACATTCATTAGTATTCAGCAATCAAAGTCATTCCCACTGGATGAAGAAGAACAGAGACAGAAGGAGAAAAAGGCAATCCATATGGAGGATATTAAAAAGAAAATGTTTGTAAATATTAAAAGATCAGGTACCACTACCTCAATTTTAATGGCTTTTCCCAAACTTCCTGCCAGTTAGTCATAAAATAGTAATTGCTGTTTTGTTAAGGAATCTTACTGATAAGAAACAAAAGGGGAAAAAATAACCTGACAAAACCTCTTAGGTAACACTTTAGCTATTAGTTATAATAGGTGAATAGCTTAAAATGAACTGTACCAAGACTTTCTGAAGTGCCTTTGCTGTTATAATCCTGCTGTGGTCTTAAATTGAATACAGAGGCAGCTACAACATCCCGAGCCCAGCAAAACCAAACTCATCAAAAATACTAAAACTAAGTTGTTGCAATTTTTTTCTCCCCCCCCCCCCCCCCCCCCCCCAATGTAGCCTTCAAAGTTAGCTGAATAAAATTTTTAGGAAGAGGAAGTTTGAAACAGAAATGCTAATGGACAGCACTGGTCTGTGCACATGTGCCGAGTGATTGGACAGTAAGAAAGGCTGCTGCCTAATCTTGTGTCCTGCAAGCCTTAGTTAAGTGGCAAGGAAAGGTTTAGAAGAAAATTCGTTGTGCTTTTGATTGGTTTTAATTCATTTTTGCACTTCCCAGAGGTGAATCTGAAGTGGGGACAAATTAAATCACTTCTGCTGGAAACAAGTTGTTTGGTTATATCAGGTGTTATAACCCAGTGACAAAATCAAAATTGGGCTGAATTGCAAGGTTCTGTTTTAATAAAGAACAGATGTAGGACAGTCACTTGAGAGAAGGAACTACAAATTGACTACTCGGCTACTTGTGGACTGTGACTTTTAGCCAGCTTAATAAAAAATGAATAATGGAACTGACTGAAAAGTATTAGGAATTATCCACCTCTAATAAGAAAATAATTCAAAATGATGGAGCAGTGGTATCCTGAAAATACTAATACCTGTGTTGAGTACATTAGGTCTGATCACTGTCAAACAGAGGAAAAAAAAGTCTAAGAAATCTTCTGAAAGTTAGATTTGACAGATTAATGAAAGATACTATAAGCTATGGATTTGTTTAATTTCTGGCAAAGGCATATATTATTGTTTGGTTTTATGCTTTTTTTTAAAGTGAAGGAAAAAAATCACTGAGTCTGTTGCTTTTACAAATAATTATTTTGCTTTTCACTTCTGTCTGATAGAAATCACTCTATAAATTTTTTTTTTGGAGGATGTTTCATCAGTACGTAGACCATCTTTGTACCTGTCTGCTTTTAAAAAAACTCATGAAAGCTTGTAAATGTGAAAGATATTACTGAAGTCCTATATTACATATTAGTCAAACCCTTTTCTAGCAAGGTTCCAAGTGTTATGCGTGGGAAGGATTAGAACAGATACTGTAGTTCCTTTTTAATAGAGTTAGTCAGATGTTTGGGTGCTTTGTTTTTATCAATTTCATCACCATCACCTTGCTTTATTACAAAACATTATTGTAATCAGGGTAATAAAGCTATTTTCCCCACTCTTTGGTGCGTCTAAAGATCATCCAGAGAAAAGAAATTTGGATCTGAAAAGCAAATGGCACTATTCCATTTATAACCTTGCCAAACATACTTTTGTAGAGATTAGGCTGAATAAAACAAGTCTGTGACTCCTTCAAAATTCAAACCTAATCTCTTTAAGGCTTTGAATTATATTCCCTATATGTGGCAGGGGATAATTCCAAAAGCTCCACTCTGACCAACCTACATGCCATCAATTTAAATCAAATATCATAATTAAATTACAGATCAAAAATTATTACAGTGTTTTTTCAGACTTTTTTGTAAAGACTTTGTGGCAAATTGATATATTAAAGACCAAAGAAATCTCTGCATAGAGGATAAGAGAACTTCTGAAAATGTGATGGCATAAAAAATGGGCATGGTAGAAGTGTTTTGGACTGTTCTATGTACTTTTATAACATACTTCAGTCAACAATGAAACACCTATTTATGGATCTCCTAGGAAAGCATCAACATCTATTATGATGTAAATATCGCGTATACCTTGACAGAGGTGTCCAATATATGTGACAAAGGGCTGGGAGAATAAAATTGGAATGGAAATCCTGTTGAGAGCTCTGTGTGGGTGCTTGAACATTACATCTATGTAAAGACAGGGCAGGAGAAAGTGCTTCAATTTAATTTATCTCCCACATCCTTCATAATAGGGGTGACTCCTATATCCTGGCATATGTTTTAGGGATGGATTTCTGTCCTAAGCTTGCTCTTATTTCATTCATATGAGTTCTCAGATATCCTGGCAATGTGCAACTGAAATGACTTATAAGAGAACTTTTACAGACTTATCCATGTTTTTGGCCATATTAGGGAGGGAGATAGACCTTCCTGTTCGCTGTGTGCTATTCAGATCTCCTTAGCATGGACGCTTTCAGTATTATAATAGCCCTCTATTATTCAAACTCACTATCAAGAAAGGTGCTGCTAGAATTCAGCATCAAAAGAATAAGCCCTATAAGGATAAAGCTCCTGCTTACCATGTTTATGTTTTAGCGTGTAGTAGAGATGTGCTGCAGATAGTACAGCTGTCTTACAGGCTTTCAAACTACCCAAAAAACTTGACAGTGTTTTAGAATAGTACATATTATTGTATTTGGCTTAGGTACAGAAATGCAGATGAGAAATGCCAAAGGTTATGTTTAAAAACATAAAAATTATCATTGTATATTAAAATACGTTATATAGAAACAGCAAGTACTTTTAAATATATTTCAGAATTTATTAAGCTAAGGCCTTTGCCAAGGAAACACCTCTATTGTATTTTTTATTTTTCTTAGTATTTATTCAAATACACAAATTCCTGCTATTATTCTCTACCATATACGTTCCTGAACATATGAAATGCTGTTTGCCAAAATACAATTTTTAAATAAAGCCATGCACATATATAAAGTAGTTTATGTCTAAAATGGTAGTCAGAAGATACTTGTATTAATTCTGGAGATCATGTAGCCCTGTCCAATTACCTGCCTACACAGCAAGGAGGTCAAGCCACTTGTCCCAGATTACCTACACAAAGTTTGAAAAAGAGAAAAGCTAGCAGTAGTTCTAGAACTTTAAATTGATTTGCAATCAATTTAAATTGCAATCAAAATTTGCAATCAATTTAAATTTGCAATCCATTTAAATGGAAGGTAAAAAAACATGTACAGAAACATTTGAAAGACTGAATGTGATGTCATGAGGGTGCATAAATTTAACAAATTTGGCTCAACATATTCTACAAAAGGATAGATTCTTTCTCTCCAGATTTCTGTATCCCTCAGTAATACAGATTTCTTCATATCTAAGCCATCTGACTATTTCTAAGTTAAGCCAAATAATAAAATTAGACTTCTGCTAGGGAGAATCAGATTCCCTAATTGCAAATGTAAATGTTGCCAGATGTACTGCTCCCCTGTTCCAATTAATAAATCATTAGAAAACACAATTAATAAGGGCCTCTTTATCTAGTGGTTCAGACTGCTTCTAGAAGGAGGGAGAGAGATGAAGAGAAGGCAGCTACAGTGTCAGCACCAGCGTGAATTTGGGGAGGTTTTTGTAGGGAACTGGGAAAGAAGGATTCAATTCTGTTGTGTTATCACATGCAGAAGTGGAAAAGTGAAATAAAGGGAATCAGATTAAAGGCAGAGCAGGAAGACAGGGCAAGTGATTTCTATTTCTGTGATGAAAGTGACATGTTGTATCTGAAGTGGGCCACAGCTTCTTTTGATCACTGTTCTCTGCTCACAAGCTATGGGTCAGTCCTAAAGTCTATTTAAAATTCTCTACTAGTTGCAATGACTGTTTGTGACTGTTCAGCAACGTCCCACTTGTAACACCATGGAGACCTTGCTATGTAGCACAAATGAAACTCTGAAATTCTTTAACATAAACTGTCAGCATTATATGCAAGACTAATATACAAGTGACAGTTGCTTTCTTAACACCTTTAAAAATCTTACATTGTTCTGAGTTTTTTCTCTGGTAGTGTTAATGCTTTCTCCCTGAAGTTTTCTGAATTAATGAGTTTAAATCTCAAAATATCAAGAAACTGTGTGGAAGAAAACATTGATCAAAATCTGTAATATATCAAAATAGGGAATTTTTTAAATCATCAAGAAATAGTTAGACTTGCACATGTATGGTGAGCGTCCTCCGTTCTACTGACCATGTTCACATCATTCCCCTTCCCCTCAAGTCCTAATAACTGGCAATGTTTTGCTCCCATTAGCTTCTTTTGGCACAATATGAGCTGCAATTTTAATAGACTTGGGGAGAGCCAAACTCTATTGCTTTTGAAGCAATACATTCTGAGATTTGTACCTTCCCTGTAGAAATGGTACAGGTACCAAGCCGAGTAGGAAAAGAACTAGTTTTCTGTACATTGCATAAAGGACCAGCATCTCTATTGCTGCATAGTGGAAGTTGGGAGGGAGAGGAAAATACTTGTAAAAACTAAGGAAAGATGAGAGGTGACAGAGGGCTGGGGAAAGGCTGTAGATAGAGTGTGAACTTTTGCAGAAATCCAGCAGGAACCTGGGACGTGGACAGAGAGGATTTAGGCCTCTCCCATGCTGTAACATCATCAGCAAATGGGCAGACAGCTGTTTTGTTTGTTTATTCCAAGCTGGGAGAGGATGGCTATTTTAGTTGGATTGATGCCAAACACCAGTATTTAAGTCAGTTTGCTGGTCCTGAGGATACTCTCAGGAGAACTGTTGGGGGATTAAAACCAATCCGTGGCAGCCATCCAGCAGTGGGATTAGATTAACTCCTCCTCTTGCAGAAGCCCATATCACTCTTTTATCGTTGACTGAGAAAGACTGTTCTTACACCTTTTTTCTACGAAGTGTTCATGAGAATAATACATGCAATAGGAGAGGGAGAAAATAAGGATTGGCCTTAGTCCAGTATAACATAACTCATGGTGGTCTGCGGCTAAATGTTCGTTCACATTCTAAGAGAAAGGTGAACAAAGTAGTGAATTCTGTGTCTGATCCAATGTTGGTTCTTATTTGAAAGTGGGGGCTGTGTCTGTTCATATTAGAGAATTCTGAAAAATACAAAAAGCACAATTGGAGGAGTAAACATGATAGTTACTTCCCAAGTAATCAATATAGGCAGAACTGCCACAGCAACATGATTGCATTTAACTCGGATAAAAACTGTTGCTTTTTATAATCCAGATTTTAAAAACATGAATGTTAGAGAATGTGTTTAAAAAAAAAAAAATCAGGAACCAGGCCAATACGCAGATTTTTAAGGAAAGGTGGTGGTGAGAGTGAAAAAATACGATGTGATGTTAGATGTATTTGTAGTTGCTAATGCACCCTAGTTCTTTCATGGATATTAGCTTCTTCCTGGCCTCCACCCTTGCCAAAACAAAAAATGAAAAGAAAGAGGAAAGAGGTAGAAAAGAATACAGGCCAGATCCTTAGTCAGCAGATGTGGAGTTCCAGTATATCTTTCAAAAGCTTTAGCTCTATAAGGGGAGGAAAGCATTGCAATGCATCCTGTAAGAACAAACTGGAAGTTCAGCATGTCGTTTCCCCCTAGCCTTGGGTGCTTTGGGGGTGCTAATCCAAGCACTTCTTCCTTCTATCTTTTTCTTTCTGGAGCTATTCTTAACTCTGTTGCATCAGGTGGTATTACCCAGCAATGTTGGGAGAATGGGTTATTTCAGGCAAACAGCAGTCAGCCTGCTGCCTGTGAGTGAAAATGAGCAAATGAAACTTTAAGAATTTTATCCACAACTGAAGGAACAAAACCTGAAGAGGACTTTGCTTGCTGTGCTGTGGCAATTAATTGTAACTGTAAGATTTTTCTCCTAGCATGTTTCAGAAAATATTTCTGAATGTCTTTCAAACTGTGCAGACTGATGACCTCTAAATATCAATTCCGTGACTGGAAGATTTTAATTTTCTTAAATCCTTAACAAATGACAGGGGCATGCCATTATGCCTACCTGTCCTATTGCAAAAGCCAAACCATTAAAGTTCTCTGAAGCCACTGGTGCTAAACTGGTATCTTTGTTTTAATAAATTATCAAGCTAACACAAAAAAAGTGTAGGGAGTAGAAGTAGTTGATACTTGTCTTGTGCAACTGCATATCACAAAATGGGGGGGGGGGGGGGGGGGGGGGGGGAAGAAGCAATATGAGAATGGAAGGAGGCCAAAGAAATAAACCTGCAGCATTTCAAAGATGGGGGCAGCATCTGATTCAACACTCCTATTCACAAGGAATATGGTCATTTAAGGTTCAGCTCCATTTAAGTCCATGAACTCTCTTAAAGGGTGAGCATGAGGCTCATTTTCAGCATAAGGAGAGGTATTTGAATCTCTACATTGGTAACTCAGGCTGCAGAAAGTTCTTAAAGTCTAGTAGTGGGAAGTAGCTACATCTAAGTATGGAAGGACTGGGCTCAGAAGTATCTTAAGTACAATTTAAGAGTGTTTTGAGCAACTCCTGTAACAAAATGCTCTAATTTATAGACTGTGAGGTGCTAAAAATCATTAGTTAAAAAAAAGAAAAGAAAAATTATCCAGTGTCAACCTAAGGCCTAGGTCCTCAAACTTAACAATGTAGCAAAAAAATGATCAAGGAAACAAGTCAAAACGATTTAAAAATAATTGCCGCTTCATCTTCACAGCGATGCTGCACGGCCTGATTATGCTGTTGCCAGTGCTAGCTGGATGGGCTGAAGGTCATTCCAGCCATGTCTCAAGTTTCAACAAGTCATAGCAAGCTTAAGTGATGGGGAAGACAAAGCTCTTTAAGACTTCAGAGTTGCTGGAGACTGAAATAAAGAAAATATTCTGTAATTACACATAGCGAACCATTTTATAACAGTGTAGTAGTAAAGCCATGCAAGCTGCACCGCCTGCATCTCATGGCCCATTTCAAGGTGGATGACGTCACACTTCATTCCTGCGCTCTCACATTGAATTCTTCCTCTATTCATAAAAGAGGAAATTTTATGGCCCTGTCATGCAAAGATCCTCTGTCAGAGCAGAAAATCCCCCTTTTAACCTGAATGCCTATAATAGCTGTACTAGGCTTGACATGTGGTAGTTTTTGTGATTAATACCCTGTAAAGACATAAGCTACTGCAATGTGTATTGTAGAACTCAGAAAAAAATATGGACAGAATTATAGAAAGTCTAACCCATTTTTAAAGTTTGAGACCTCACTCTTCCATTGTTTAAGTAAGCCCTGTATGAAATTTGGCATCAGCAGAAATTGTTCAGATGGATTATTTTCATTTGTCCAAAGCCATATTACATTTGTCCAAATGTTAAGGGCTGCCAGTGACTACAAATTCCCACAAAGCTTATTAAAGACCTCTCAGTGCTAAACTTTGATGCCGGCAGTCTGAATATAAATGATAAAAAAAGTTGCTACATAAATGCTGAGGGGTAAAATCACTTGTTTTTTCTAATCTTCTAGAAGCCATTTTACCATTTTCATCCAGCACTAGCCATCCCAAGTACCAATTCACTTGGAGCGAAAAGAGAGGCCAGTGGTATTCTGCTTAACTGAGCCTCTGTAAAAGCAATCAATAAACTTTCATCTCCTCCAGGAGGCCCACACATTTACATAATTGTACCTACTTTCCTTTTGGTATCTGATCTGCTCTCTTTTCCTAAAGGTTAAGATACAGGGCAGATGTCTATATGCTTGCTGCTGTTATTAGTGTGCTTTGGCCATCTCATTTCTCAGTGGCTTTTATTGTGCTCATCTGTTCAGGAAGACTAGGTTTTCCAAGGCTCATTTGCTGGTTAATTGCATTCTCAGATCCTCTAAGATGTCTGTAGCACCTGCTCTCCACTTCACAGACTCTTTTGATCTCTCCAGAAATATCCAACTTTGATTATGTGAAAATCTTTCCTAACTGTACTACGTGCCTAGAAAGCAAGTTAAAAACTGCCATTGTGACTATTGTGACCTATGTTAGGACTGAAAATATAATTCTATAATATAAAAGCCTGAAATGAAAAGTGATCCTATTTGCTATTCTGTTTGTGTGCTTCACTGCTGGCTCCAGTTTTCCTGGCCTTACCAAACACTTCAGCAAAACATAGGATGTAGTGAAATGGTAGATTGCAGCGCTGCAGCATGCAATTCAATAGCTCTAAAAATGTACAGTATAGACCAAATTGTCACCTGCTGGCATGAATTTTCCACTTGCAAATATGCTGAAATGTTGTTTACCTGAAATATCTCAATTTGTTTCTATCAGTATGTATTTGCAAATATAAAACCAGTAGTTTCAGACCTAATTGTCTATTCTACTTGTACAGATATCCTTTGGTAGGAACAAAGGTTTGGTTTGTATACTTTAAATAGATTGCAACCATTATTTGTCTTTGATTTGACATTTGTTTCGTAGTTGGTATGCTAGAGAAGAAGAAATGTGGAATACAACTCCGCTTTGTTACTGACTGATTACATGATTAAGTTATTTAATTGATGTCAGTGTCAGTTTTCACATCTGCCTACCTGCTTTATGGGGCTATTTTGGGGGCTGCTTGCTAAAATGTTTTGAATACGTACAGTACTGCCTATTTTTACAATGCATCGTGGAGTCAGCCTTGTGAATGTATTAGCCCACACCTCTTTCTGTTCATGTATAGCACTGCATGTTTTTAGTTGGAATTTTTCATGAGTTTCATTCCACAGGTGTTAGCAAAGTTTTATCCAAAACAGCACAGCTGTTTCTGAGGCTTGGGAAAAAAGTTGTACTTCTTAAAATATTCTGATAATCTATGTGGTTAACATAGAATCAGTGTAGTCTAATTCCTCCAATAACTTGAACTCAAAATTTGGGAGGAGTTAGCCTTATGGAAAGATTAGACATAAGGGCATTAAATTCTAACATCATTACAGAAAGTATCATATTATATATTCTCAAATAGAAGAAAGTAAGGCTACACAGCTAACGTTAATTCTAGCATTTCTTGGCTTCTAGGTCTTGACTTTGTAAGATTAACAGTCCCATGCCTGCATGTGAGTATGTGTAACTGTTGCCCTTCTGTGTTTACCACTAAAGTTCTTGTAGTGGATATTCATGAAATTGCATTGTTCAGTCTCTGTCTCATACTGAATATACTACTGTACTCTATACTACTGTAATATAATTAGAAATAGTGATGATGTGTTGGTGAAAATAGTAAGAAGTCATGACTGAATTCACAAAAAGTCAGTACTGCAGGAGATTCAAAATGCTGAAAGTGATCGCTTTCCTTTGATAAATGAAGGTCAAACTGCCTGTGCCACTATTAATGTAATGGCTGCTCTGTGTGATGACAAATACTCTTGCTGAGGTGCACACTCGTGAAGGTGTATTTGCACTTGTGCTGCAATTGCTCCAGTAAAGAAAAAGCTTAGACATACGTCCTGGTACAACAACATAACACTGCTCCACCTCAGAATTCAAATGGAAACACTAATGATGCTGTACACAAGGCTTGCAGAGTGCCCCCAAAATCACTAAGCATGAGAGGTTTATATCGAATGCTTTTGGGTTTTCTAGCCTTCTCAAAGTTGACAACTAATTTTGGGCACTTACTGATAATTTAAGGTCTGATGAACAAGCCCTTCAAGCTTATTTGCAAAAACCTTGCAAATTTACTGGGGCTCATGGTGCAGAGCAAATTTAAAAAAAAAAAAAAATCCCACCAGATGCCACTGAGGCACCAAGTGCCAGAAAATGTAATCTGGTCTGAGCCTGAAATTCATTAAGACTGCAGTGCCTCTGAGCGAGTGTGCAGAGGGTGATTACTCTCCGTGTCCCTTATGCTGCAAACAGTTTTGGACAAGCCTCACTTTATGCCCATGTGGAAAGTCTCCCATTTTGATGTTGGTATTTATGTGCTTGAAATTGGGCATGTTCCTAGTGCACACTGATTCATCCTGAGAAGACTAGGTAATCCAGTGACTGCAGAGAAAAAGCTGAAAAGAAGCTGTTTAGAACCTACTGGTTTTTTCTTTTCTTCCTTTCTTTTCAAAATAATTATATAGGCAGAAAGATGGTATGATATGTAGGGAAGAAAAAAAGAAAAAAAGATTCTGTTCTAACTACAGCACTTCACCAACATTGTACAATTTTATCTTCCAGGCCAAGAGTCAACCAAATCTGTTTCATAGGTAATAGGTAAAGTGCATCTGTCTCTAGCAGTTGAGAGGCTATGAACCTTAGCACTTTCTGTGAAAGAAATCTGTTGTAGGTTATATTCTCTGAGAAGCTGAAGAAATAATTCATTGCAAGTAATCTGTTGGATTTAGTGTTTCTTAATCATGAGCAGACCCTGACTTACATGTAACAATCCAAGAAATTATTTCACTATCAAAGTATAAATTTTCATTGGAAACTGTGATGTTTTGCATTAGAAACATATTTGAGAAAGAGACATGAACAGAGGTTTAATGTTTTGTAGTGCATCATCTTCAAGTACGATATCACAGCTAGAAAATTATAGCTTGTCATAACATTTATTTGGCATGCACAGAAATAGATCAGCAAAGATGAGAGGTAAACAGCAGTTAAGCAAAAGTTAATAGTTGATGGGTGAGACTGCTGAATCCAATGGGAGTTTTGTGGTAACTTAGATTTAAAATTCCAAATATGTTGTTGTAAGACTCTTAGGACACATCCAGAATCAAAAAGAGGGGAGATTTCATTAATAGGCTCAACTCATGTGGGAAGGAAAGGGTCAATAGCACTAAGAGTCTGCTGTATCTTTCCCTATGTAGTGGAGCAGGCTTTTAGAAAAAAAAATTCTTTCTGAATGGATGTGTTAACCCTACTTGTCCTTTTCCTGCCCCTCCATCAAAGAAATAACTTGCTTGTTTGGATTGCAGTGTAATCCAGAAAATAGAGCAAGGATGCACTTGCCAGGGGTTGAAATTGACCCCTTCCACCCACCCCCGCTTCCCTCGCCAAATCCTCCCTTCTTATTTTTTTTGCTTACATTTGGGCTCAGTAGTAACCAAAAGGCAGCCCTTTAAAATCAGCTGTAGAGATGGTCAGCATCTTTCACATACTGGTAAGTGATGAAATTAAAAAAAAAATAAAGACATGAGGTTTTTTTCCTTCTCTATTTTTCCTTGCTTCATTTTCTGATTATGGTACCAGAAAGAGCTTTTGTCTCAGCTTTCAATCCATTAATCTGAAGCAAAGACAATTTGCTCTCAGAACACAACTGAAAATCTGTTTCTTTTTACTACTCAGTTTGAGATAGGTTTATTGAACAAATTTGCTTTGATAGGGAGATCAGGTTAGAAAGGGGAGTGGTCTTTTCAGAGTGTAAAGGGTTGCATCTAGGAGTTTAACTATATTAGACCTTCACTGAATGGATTTATCACTAAATATGGGACTTCTTATGGAAAGTATTGTGCTATATTATTGTTAATTTATAACTTGAGCTCTTAACAAATTTCATAATCTCAGCTCCTTAAAAATGTATTTTTCTGTTTAAAAACGCTGGAGTGCATGTCATACTGGGAGTAAGAAGATATTAATGTATTCAATAGTGTTGTGAAAACGTGGATTTGGTGAGTAGTCTAGAATCAAGACCAAATTTGTTCTCTAATGAAGCAGCTGTTGCTCATACATATTAGATATCCAGACTAGACACTTCTAATAATAACTAAAGCAAGCCTTGAAACTCTTACTGCTGTTTTTGCATTGGGATATTTTCTCTGTGAAGCCATGTTGCTTCCCTCAGTACTTTATTTTGTCCCTCTCCACCCTGATACATTTATATACCCTACTTATGTCTCCTTGGAGGAGGCAGTTTGTCAGATATGCAAATATGAAAATTGTTTTAAAGATGCAGAATGCAGCTAACTACAGAGCTGCAATTAGTAGGGCAATATAATGTTCACAGAGGGGATGTGCCTGATGCAGCACTGGCATCTGCTGCAACATGAGCAGCCCTTAGAAAAGAGAATTAGGCAGTTGCCCTACACTGCTATTGGATTTCTGCTTTGTGCTGGGGTTAGAGGATAAAATCTGTCATATTGAGCTGAGAAGCTTCTTCATATCTGTATTTTGATCCTTGCTAAGCTATATATTTAAAAGATTTGAGGTTATGTTCAGGTAGGTGTCTTCAGTCACACTGATCATGAGGTTTCCTGCAGCACAGAGAATGGTTGGCAGGGATCCCGTGGTAGGAGGGTTTTATGCATCTGGAACAAGTCCAGTCTGAGTGAATCATAGCTGTGACCTAGCAGGTTTTTTTCCTGGCTCAGTCAATCTCTCTAGAGGTTACAGTTGCAAGAGAAGGCAGTGTACTAGCACTTCTGCTGTGGTATGTTGACTCTTCTGTCCTACATCTCTTTAAAAAACTGCATTTTATATCAAAAATATGACCTCTGTGTAAAAAGGTGATTTAGTACCTGTATAAATTCAGAATAAAAGCAGTAGTGTTGGCCTTCTCTGTTAAATACGTCTTATTTTTAACAAAATTCCATTTCTTTAAAAAAATGTTGAAATTATCTTGTATTGATTTATATGACTGCAGAATGTGTATGCAATGCTGTAGCTATTCATTAGTTACTTTACAGATTAGAGGTTCTAGCTTTTGTAAAGCTGAAAGTTATCCTGTAAGGCAGATGAAGCCATTCCTGTAAAATAAATCAATTCTGGAATCAAGCAATGGATGAAGAAATAAGCTCAGAAGAAATGTGTATATTATTCGCTCCATAGCCATAGCTAGAGACCCTGTTGTGATAGATTCCATATATGTCCCGAGCACAGGGATTTGTGATTAAAAAAGCAGACAAAATTGTCAGGTTTTAGAAGGCATGCAAAGGAACTATTATGCAATTTTGGAAATGCAACTGATGAACAGACAGATGAAGTGATTTAACCATGATTTACACAAAGGTTTTCTGGGGAGAAAGTCTGAATCTGCATCTCCCAAGACCAGTTTCTTGTCCATGAGAACTTTATTTGGTTTTGAGAGTATAATATTCTTGAGAAGCCATTCCACTAGCTAATACTTGCTTTTGAAACTTAAATATATCATTGAAACTGTGACATTAATTACAAGTGCTTATTTTTTCTCATTTTCCAAACCTGAGTTGCTCAGTTATTTTATGAGAAGAAGAGTTTTTCTAACTAGATGGTAAGAAATGTATGGTATTTTGTTCCTTCTTGTCAAGGCAACTCCTGTTAAAGGCTGTATTCTCCTAGCCCTAACACTGTGTGGCTGACATTGAGCAAAAATAATGCTGAATTTCCTGAAGAGCTACATCCTGAATCTCAGAAAACATCACTTACACTGTTGCTACAGCACTTCAGCCCAGTGGAAGGGAAACTACAGGTTTGTTACTTTGCCTGGATGCCAAAAGTGTTGAGTGCTACTTTTTAAGTCATGAACAGCCACCATGATTCTAACCTCCACTTGCCAGTTTTGTGCTAGGGAAGCCAGCATATAACTGAAAACTTTTTCTTAAAAGAACCTGAGAATGCCAATGCACTAGGAAGACCAGGAAGTAGTGCAAAGTACTTCCTGTAATTCAGGAATAACTTTTGAATTCTTCAAATTCACAAGGATGACATTCATTTAAAAGAAGAAAAGGTTTTGAGATCTCTATTTCAGTTTTTCTTTTAAACAGTGCATTACGCTGCTTTCCTGTGATCACTTCAGACTTTCACTGGTAATTCAAGTGAGGAAGAAGATGATTAAGACATGCTTGAAAAAAATCTAGCAACTGCTCCTTACCCACCATCTAATATTAAAACAACAGCAAAGTACAGCTATGGTGTAGTGCGTGCATGAGTAGATGATCTATCAAAAAACTGTCAATATCATCATCTTCAAGCAAAACTGAAACACAAGTATGTGAAACAACCTTCCCAGTATAGAGGAGAAAATAGAAGTAGTCTTTCAAATCTGTTTTCTCTTCCTGTCCAGTAGGATGCCCAATGTAAATGCATCTGGTTTTGTTTTCCCTGAAGTTAACTATTTCTTCACAATAATTTATCAGACCTGGTCTTCATAGTGTAATTTTTTAGTGGAAAAAAGGTGCAAACTAGTGCAATGCTTCAGAACGATCTTTCTGAACGTGCTGCTGCTGATAGGTACAGACATGTATGAAATGAATGCTTTACTTATGAATTCATTTCCCCACTAGGGGACACTGGGACACTATATTTTTGTGCAAATGAAAGACATTTCAAAAACAATGAAGATGGAAAATCTTCTTGTTCTTGCTCTAAAATAAAATAAAAATCATGCATATCTAATTTCTAATCTGTGCAGGATAATGTGTAATATGTTTTAAAAAGTTTAATGAGTGGCAAGCTTCTGGGCACGTATGCTAGAGCTAAGACATTTTAGCAAGTAGTTCGAACTGGTCCATGATATTACAGGTTTTGAATTGCAAAGATAATGGATCATATTTTTGGCATTTCCCACTCATTAAAAACTGTGTCAGAATGATGGATTAATCTGTGGGCATTTTCTGTCCTTGCTATAATCTTTGTCAAAGGAATGAGGTATTGGAATTATAATGCCTTTTGTATTATATGAATTATGAGGGCAGGCTTTGGAACTTTGACTTCCTTAAAAGTAGGGGTTTTTTCATGGTGATTAGATAACCTGCTATTTTACCCCTTTTGCAAGTGAGCAAAACCAAATAAAAACATTTTAGTAAAAGCAGAAGCTAAGTTTAGAATGATAAACTAATATGAATGAGAGTAGGTTAATGGTGTGTAGTCTATCTAAAAAAGCCTTATGTACTTTCCATTAATATATTACATTTCACAGACATATGGTTACTGCCTTTTCCTCTTGTTGACTTTACTAGAAATGAGCCTGTAATTTATGTAGCTAGGCTGTGAATTGAGCTGTGCTTTCAAGCAGGGAAGGAGGAGCCCTCCTGTGTCTCAAGAGAGATTCTGTTGCATTATTTTACGCCTTTCCTTGGCAGGTCCTAAATATGGGGTTGGAGATTAGAATGTTTTCCCTACTGCTTAGACTGTACAGCTCCTCTCATGTGGGGTGCTCTAATATATTGCAGTTATGGGATATAGGCAAATCATGAAAAGAGCTTATGACTTTGAAGTATCTCTCTGAACAAGTGCTTATGAAGATGAAGCAGCATCTACACCTCCTTAAAGGGACAGTTTAGATCCCACCTGAGAGTAACCAATGAACTTAGCCTGTTTTGTTACTGGATTGTCCAGTGGCTTTTTTCAATTTGTGAGCAGAAATTGCATGATGAGTATTACCTGAATCTTTCTTTGCCTATAGCTTATCCAGAATGCCATACATACATACATGCACACACACATACAGATATATACACATACATAACTATACTACAGTTCATTTAATAGGTATCAGTGGCACATATGACACAACTGATGATAGGGCCTAGATTATTATTTCAGACTGGTTTTAAGTTTTCTTTCTTCAAAATTCTGTTTAAAATTCAGAGAAAAAGTACTGTAAGTCTGAACATCACTGACAGAAAGGAGGAAGAAAATCAGGTATAAATGTACAAGAATCCTTATTTCTATGCTTTGTACTTTCATCCTTTCAATACATACTAACACACCCACTTTTTCCAACTTTCTCATTTTATCCTGGCTTTCTTTCCCTTTGTTTCTTCAATACCATTGAAGGCATTGCTCTTTCAGTAAGCTGTCTGGCAATTTTTAGCAATTCCAAGTCTGCTGTACTCGGTTCTTCCATCAGTGTCATTATTTATAACCAGGGCATGACACCAAGCCTGAGACATAGTCATCTTAAGTTGTGAGCATACCTGCACTGTAAAATTATGAATTTGATTTTTTTTTTAATTAAGAAAGGGTTGCGTGGAGGACTTACCCATATCACATGCACCTCAAAAGAAAGACTCCCATTCATTCGTTTATCTTTATATCAGGCTCTTTAAGGAAGCCACAAAAAAAAGGCAAGATGCAGACAAAAAGGTAAGGTCATTCTCTTGTCTTTCTGCATGTCATATGTTTCTTAGTCTTTTGAAGACTGTAATTAAGATTTACGCGCCTAAGTACCCATATGCCTGTTACTCTGAAGGTGGCTGTGGTGAAAGAGTAGAGCAGGTAAGACTGGCGGTAAAATTGTCTGTGATAATTCTTAGAATCCTAGAACAGCTCAGGTTGGAAGGGACCTTGAAAGATTATCTGGTCCAACCTTTCATGGGAAAGGGAGCCTAGATGAGATCATCTATCACACTGTCCAATCATAGCTTGAAAACCTCCAGTGCTGGCGACTCTACCATGTCCCTGGGAAGGTTGTTCCAGTGGTTGATTGTTCTCACTGTAAAAAATTTCTGTCCTATATCAAGATGAAAATTAATACACCTTTTTCCATAAGTTAAGGAACATGCAGTTCCTAGATTTGCACTAGTTTTGCAGTTGTATAAAATCATAGATAAATGCAGAAACTATTGTGAAACACAGCATTTCCTCAGTGGTTTTTGCTTTATATTCATAAGCAGAGTATTATGTATATACTCATTTTCTGATCAAAGGCCTTCATGAATTTTCTGAATGTTGCAAAAAAAGATGAGTTTACATGTGATACCTTTTATGGATTATTTTATTTCTGATGATACCATTTGGAAAATGAGTACTTAAAACAAGTGCTCTGCTCAGCATCCAGTCTTTCAAATGAGTCAGCTTGTATCAGCAGCATTGTTTAAAAATAGAAATAGTGAATGAAATATTTGTCCATTTGGAATTCAGTGACACAGTTGAGCAAAGTCTAAATTTCATCACTTGTGTTTTTGAAAAGAAAATTCTGATAAAAACAGGGACTTGAGTGTTGCAAGAAGAGAAATATTCAAGAAAAAGATCCCTTTATCTTGACATAAAATCTAAAGGGAGGTTATATTAAGGAAAACCATGGCATGCCTATGAGTAGATCCCTAGCACGCACATCACATATTCATGAAAATCTGAAAAGCTCTTATTAAATGCGCCTCTGTTGTTGTCTTAGTCATAGGATTTGAAGCTTTATCTTTGTTTTTCACTTCTTATGTCATTTCTGGGTTACATTTCTTTTAACAACCTAACTGTTTTTTCATATCTAGTGTACACATAACTGACCTCACTCCTTTTTTCCTTCAGGAAATGTACCTCTGTCATTAAATTCACATGAAATGACCTCATACCACTTACTTTATAGATTTTGCTTGCACTAAATGCTTCTTAAGAGTTCTTTTTTAGTGCTTCATTTTTGGGTAAAGTATCTTCAAAGTGTTTCCTAGATTTCTTGTTCTGTCATCTGTGGCTTCCTTCTTTTAAAGAAGCATACAAGATGAAAAAGCAGAAGGACTTCTCTCCTGCGCTTGCACTCCAGTGGGGATCCTGCTGGGAAGGTAGATCACATTCTTTCAGTCCTTGGTTTGACTTCATGCCTGTGGATGATGAATGATTTGTGGTGGAGCTTTGGGTTTTATCTATGGAATAGATACACATTTAGAATACTTATCTAGTGAAAATACTAACTATGTTCACACTCTATGCATACTGATACTTGGTTATGTACTGGACATGTCAAGTGAAAAATATTGAGTGGGGCTAGAGGGGCTATCAGGAATAGAAGTGCCACTGCTAAATAACTTGGAACAAAAACCATATCTAGAATGCAGCTGCTGAAGATGCATGTAATCTCATAAAACAAAAAGAACCCAGAAAAGACAAGTAACTCCTAACAGCAACAGAAGTGACAGGTCCTCAAAGAGAATAGGTCAGGTATATGATAGAATCCCTTAAAAGAGATGCATTTTACTTTGTGACTCTTTGTATGCACAAATGAAAAAAAAAAAAAAAAGTGGAATTTTATAATTTTAGATAACAGTTCCTGAAGGTCTTAGAATGATCTCACTTCTTTTTGTGCATAGGTCTTTTAAAGTGTTTATCTGCTTATACGCTGGAGCTCGTGGTAAATGGTGACATGTAAGCCTCATTTGTAGTCTGTTTCTACTCAGTTTGTTTATAAAGATGACATTCATTTGAAAAATGTTACATTTTACTGTATCTGTGTTAGCATGCCAAAGTATATAAATAGGACTGTGTTTACTATTTAAAAATACATTTCACTTGAGGTACAGAATTTGATTTTGACAACTTTAATTGGGGAAGAAGGAGGAGATTCATGGAAGTAGGAAAAAGGCTGTATTCTACTCAAATACTGTATTTGAGTAGAAATAAGTAAATAGGATACAAAAAGTACATAAATATAATCCATTTAAATCTGAATTGAAACACCTGCATGCTTCTTCATGATTCAGAACATTTATGCCAGAAGCTCAGCGTGGCCAGCAAAGAGAGAGGGGGATGGTGTCGCAAAATGGAGTGATTTGGACCGCTTAAAGAATCACCTCCAATGGTATTCGCAAAAATGATTTAATAGGAATTTATACAAAAGCGTGACTTCACAGAATTATATGGCAAGGTTCACTTTATTACTTAATACATGGATGAAATGCACAAATTAAAATTAAGTGAGAATCAAACTAAAATTATGTATACAGAGACTGAAGACTCAACAGAGTAAAAGAGAAACATACAAAGAAAAATCGAGTTAGAATTAATTTCTTGTGATTCGTACAGAGATACAGAATTTAAAAGGGCAGGGGAGACCCTCCCATTGAGTCAAGAGGTTCAGAGAAGACCCCCTTACTTTCTAAACTTGTGTCAGAGTCTAGGTGCAGCTGGATCAACTGCTAGTCCCAGACTTGGTCAATGGTTTATATCTAAAGAGATTACAATAGCAGCTTGAGATTCATTCACAGTTGAATAAAGTTCACAACAGTAATTTAAGTATAGATTTGAAAAGCAATATTTTTAATATACTTGCTGTAGAATATTCAAGTTAGTACACACAGACATGCACAAAGACACTAAGAGATATACACATAAGCAAGTAAAAGAGGTGTATACCTGTTAAATTCTCCTCGAGTTCAGTGAAAATATTCACATCAAATGCTTTGCCATCTTTCTCAAGGAGCAAAGGGTTGACCCTCAAGGAGCAAAGAGTATCAGCCCAAGTCTTGTTGGCTTTCAGCGACAGACCTCCGATCTTCGCAAACTGAAGAGTTTGTGAGCTCTGAGAGGCGTCCCACTCAGAGGGAGATGCTGGTCACAGCCTGCTGCAGTCCAGGAGAGCTCAAAGGGTCTCACTTAGTATCGCTGTTTACAGGTTCGGGAGATGATTGCCTTTAGTCATTAGCAAATTACTGGGATTCCAGTTGTGCTGGTGCCATTATGCATGAGTTATGATTCAGACAAGGAAGGCTCCAGGGCTGTCAGAGAATGACTTAAGATTCAGATACAGGATGCTCCTCCAAGGCTGTCAGGAGAGGACTGAGATATGTCTCAAGGTTGTGAGGAGAGAACAAATTATCTCCATTCCCGTCCCCCGCCTCCACCAGGCAGCAGGAGTCCTTGGAATTGTCAGCATGATTCCCTGTCTTAGCCGTGTAAGAGTTGCTGGTATGGTCAAGGGACGCTTAACTGCCCAACTCATTACACTTATGCTAAGGCCTAGCAAGACTTCCCAAGTTCGTAGATCAGGCCAGGAGGAGGGGGGCAATGCACCACCACAGATGGTTTGGAGACTGGGGCAGGCAGTGTATGAGGAGGGGCAGAGGGAGCTGGGGTTTTCTAGCCTGCAGAAGAGAATGCACATGGTAGAAGGACAGGAGGCAACAACCACAAGTTGCAGTAAAGGATGTTGCAATTGGCTATAAGGAAAAAATTCTCTATCATGAGAGTGGTTAAGTACCAGAACAGTTACCCAGGGAGGCTGCTGAGTCCCCATCCATGGAGATTTTCAGAGCTTGGTGGAACCTGAGCAACCTGTCCTGACTTTGAAGTTGACCTCGCTTTGAGCAAGAGGTTGGACTAGAGACATCCTGAGGTCTCTTCCAACCTAATTTTTCTGTGATTCAGTGATATTTTTTTTTGAGTTGAATGCAGCTATGCAGATTTTTCAGATGTTACGATATATTCCTTCATGTTCTTCTAATAAAAAGCCTTAATTAATAAACAAAAATGTGTTAACACAACATAATTTGATACAGAAAAATGAAGGTGGGTGTAGAAGACAATGGTGTATTTTGAAATACAAGAAATAAAGAAATACAAGCAACTCAGAAAAGGCACTGTGTGTCCCTAATGAAAGCTGAAGAAGAAGAAGACAGGAGAGACATTGATGAGGAGAATAACCACGTGTTTGGTCTTCGAGCCTCTAGTACATTAATCTCCGAGTTTCAAAAGTGTGAGGAATAATAAGGTAGTGGTTTTTATAAGCAATCAAAAATCTGTAGGTTTAAGAAACTGTGGGAAGTTTTAGCAGCCAATAATTTTATCAATGACAAAAATTAACCTGACAGCTGAAATACTCCATGCATGTCTTGTACATTGTTATAAACACATCTGAAAGGAAGAAAAATTAGATTATTCCCTAGTAAAAGAGTAAACATCACCCAGAAAAAAGCAAGAGAGAGTTTACTGTTACTTCATCTGTCATAGTCTGCAAGAAATAGCAGTTACTAGCTGCCTTTATACAATAGTTTAGGCATGTGCTCTAAAAGGTCTCAAGGTCTTACTGGACAGGGAGAGGGTGTATAGTAATTGAGAATCCTTTTTAGTCATCTACCTTCTCTATCTGTAGAAAAGATGATATTTAAAAAGAAATAAACATTCTTTCTGGTTGTTTAACAAAACTCACAGGTTTTTCTTCACTCGTAAGTTAAATATAATACCACTGTAACTTTGTGTTTGTAACAATTGCTTCCCCTGAATGTACGAAAGTGCCCTAACAATATAAGTCACAAGGCTGAATATGTGAATGCAGTTTATTCAAATACCTACATACAATGGTTTAAGGCTCTGGCACATCATAACTAACTAACTTTTAGTGACTTACTTTGAGACATGAAACACATTTATCTTCAACTATATTATTGCCTAACTATAGTTGCCTGATCAGAAGACCATTCTATCAGTAACAGGACTTGTTGACTTCAGGGCATTTAGATCAGGTTGTGTATCATGAACAGCAGTAAAAGTTAGACTTCTGTGACCAAGTTTAGGCATTGTAATAAGAATGACATGAAGTAGAGGTCCACAGATTTATTCAGTGTCAGTAGGTTTTATCTTAGTAAGGATGACAAAATTTGGCTTTCCCAAATTATAACACAGCATATTTTTCCAGTATGGCATTTTCATTAAAAATTGAACGTAGTATAAAAATGTCTCCAATGTATTTGATGCCTTTCTGGAGCACAAAGGACAGCATATTACAAAACAAAAATTCCTAAAGTCTTTCACATTTTATGCAGAAAAAATGCATAGCTTAAAACACTGTAAAAGATGAGCTAAGCTCTCAGCTTGTGAAAGCATTGCTATACACAGAAGATACAGAGAATATTATAAGAGCTTGATTTAATGCAGTCTATTAATTACTATTAATTATTTAAAATGTTATAAAACTCCCCCATGATCCCCTACTGAGATGCCAGCATGTCAAGCAAGCAATTAAAATACAATACAGTTAACCATAAAATAGAGAGCAAAAGAAAATAAAATATTAAAAAGCTAAACAAAGTGGTGGTGTTAACAAATCTTTATCACTTACTGAAATTCTAAATTCCCTGAAACTGAACCAACAGCATTAGCTGATTTGTATTTCAACTCATAAAGTCCTATCTTCTCCAAAAATCTTACTTCATAAATGTCAAATATCTTTGCTTTTTTTTTAGATAAGTTCATGATCTTTACTTTTGGAACTGACTAATTTATGTCAGGAAGAGAAAGCAATGGTCAAAAAAACATCAAACTGTAAAGAACACTGAATAAGATGGACTTTTTGCATAGAAGAATAAGCACTGAATAAGAAGATACTTTGGGAAGCAGAGTGAGATGACTGTTAATTACAAGGTTTTTCTCCTTCACTGCCACCCAAAAAAAAAAAAAGATGTTGAAATTTTTAAAGAGAAGAAGAAACATTGGTATGTACACTCTGAGATTGTCAGAAAGTATTATAAATAATAAGCACAATAAATGCCAGACTGTAAGCATACAGCTATAGCGCTGTATTTTATGCTATGGAAAAAGCCATAAATATTTTGCCTTTTTAAGTAATTTTTTTAGTATGTCCTAAATCCCCTTTAGTCTAAAAATGATATTTGGTACCATTTCTTCATGTTTTGTCTCTAAGCAGCATCACATCATGGCAGTCGTTAACTGTGCAGGACACCAAGGTGAATAAATGACAGATTTAACGTGGGAGGCCACTCTCTCAAACATCACTGAAAAATAGTGATGTATATATGACCCAACCTACTGTTTCACAAGAGGCATAGAATATATTTAATGGATCATATCATATAACTAGTCCAGTTTGGGTAGATGTTTCACAGCTTCCTCCTGACATACTCTTTTCTTGAAAACTGCAGTGGAAATTAAAAAGTGAAACTGGGGAGTTTTCGTCCTGTAAATATTGCTGTTTTCTGGCGTCTACGTCCATCAAGTCCTTCAGCAAAATTTATTTGTGGAAATCAGTTGGTTTGCCTCAGAATAATTTTATCTTCTTGGTATTAAAGCTTTTGAAATTCTGTACCTATTGCAGTTGTGCCTGCATGGCACAGTGAGATGACAAAAATTCTTTCCTCAAACCCAAAAGAGGTGAATCCTTCATATGTTCATGCTGCATAAGCTTTCCTTCCATAAGCATTTTTTTAATCATATGTAAAGGTGTCCTTACTAACTCTCATATAAGCCATCAAAGTGCCATTCAGTATAGACTGCATAGGGTCTTAAACAGCATTTTCTTGAAACAGTCTCTGTTGCATTGTCTATTTGTTTGTCTCATCAGAGACTTCAGAGACAGAACTTATTCCCACATACCATTTCCTGGCATGACCCTATTTCTGGTTTATGTGTTAACAGCAGAAGGGAGAGCAGGACCTCAAAATTCAGTTTAGTATTAGCAGGAGTAATGCTAACTTTTGAAAATAGGTAAGAAGGGGTAGGAATGCAGAAAGCCCCATGTAACACAAAAGCAGAGGCAGACTGCTCAAGACACCATCCTTCCCCTTCATTCTCCTGTTTTGCCCCTGTTCTCTCCAAACATTGAATCTTTTTTTTCTGCAAAAATTGCTGTTTCTTATTCAAAACTGGCTGCTGAGTATATGCGAGAAGATGTTAATATAATGTAGCATCAAACTATGGTTCTCAATCCTTTCCCATATCCTTCCTGTATTTCTGTCACTCAACATGGACATTATCTGTAAGTGTTCTTACATCGCCACAAAGTATGCACCTACCTCTATACTGAAATCTGCATGTCTACTAGCCTTGTCTCTGTTATTTCACAACTTGGTACACAAGTCTGAAGTTCTAATTTCATGTCAAAAAAACCCAAGAGATGAAAAAAGGAGTTTTGCAAAGAAAACAAAATAACCGTCATGTTTTTGCAGCCAGAACCAGCTCAGGTTGGTTTTTCGTTGGATTTTTTTTTGCATCAGTGTCATGAAGGATACTGCCTTGGGAAGAAATAATACAAGGACATTGACTTCCCTTGATGTCAGTCTACAACTTTGTGGTTCCATGTATTCCATTCACTACTGAAAAGATTTGTTGCTATGCTGATATTAAACACGTAATTACCTCTTCTGAAAAGTGAAAGATTTTATAATGTATTAGTGTAGGGTTCTTTTACTTAATTATTCTATATTTTTGAGTCCACAGTCAAAGCTTACCTCACAATGCCACTATTCAACTAGGGTTTAAAAAATGTAATCCACTACCTATTAGAAAAATACATCTTTGTGCTCCTCCCAGCAGGAACTTTTATTAGAGAGTAATGGCATGGTAAAGATCAACATGAAACTTTTGCCTATGGAACCTATTTAGACATTAGCAAATTGCAACGCAGTTAACTAGACCTGACTGGACCAAGAAGTTAGGCATGCCACTATAAATAAGATAGTTATGATAAAAGCCTTATATAATGTAACTGATCTATAGAATTTTTCATTCCCTGTGTCACTGTAGCAAGAGCTACCATTTGCATGCTAAAATGCTGAGAATTGTTGACTGCTCATTCTTCAATGTAATCGAATCAGTAGAACTCTGCAATCCTGAAATTTCCCTCACAAGTAACACCTATGTACCAGACAGTGTCTGCCTTAGACTGTAATGTCAAATGCTGAGGCCTGAAATTCTGACTCTTCAAAAAAATCCTCAATATATGATTTTATGTATTTGCCTCTTATTTAAGTCTTACCTAAGGCTATCCTTCTTTGACCCTTCTCACCTCAAGGGACCAGTGTGATAGGCTTTCTTAAAGCACATCTAACAGATAAGAACTGTGAAGGGGAAATGATCCGGTGAAATATATTCGTATTTAATATCCTACCTTCCCCTGTAATTAAAGGCAATTCTAAAATGCAACAGTTTAATACAAGATAAATGTTGTCTGTCCACTCAGTTGTTAAGCATAAAAAACCCCTGCAAGCATCTGTCACTTACGATTATTAGACATGTCAATGTGCTTTGTGCTGCAGTTCTTTGAAGTACTGTAGGTTATATATGTCGATTTATATTGTGTCATCCATTACAAACTCAGTGCATACATTTTGTACATCAACATGTCAAGGGAAGACTTGTTTACTTTAATGGGCATCCCAACAGTCGTTAAAAACACAACTCTATTATCAAATGATCAGGGCTTAACTGAAGCAAGACAGAAGACTCCAGAAATTTTCCTACAGATTTCATTCTAGTAAATTTGTTTTGCTTGACTGGTTCGCTGGCTTTAATATTTAGGGTACCCACTTGGTAATTTTGATTATCATTGGATGTGATTTGGAAGAGTAGAAACTTGTGCATTTTTACACCTACACAAGTGTCTGTCAAAATCCGCTCTCAAAAAACATTCCAACATTTACAGAACGTTGGTAGAGTAGAAAAAAATACTGACATATGCTACTCACTTAGGAAATTACTTTTGCTAAGGTCTAGTTATGGTATTTGTTCTCCCTACCTCTCAGACTGCTTCTGCTGTGACTGTCCGTTGTATCCTTCCAGATATATTGATTTAGAAAGCCGTGGAATGAGATTGTGCTTTTCCCACTTATTTATGTTTTGTTCAGTGAAGTGAAGGTCTTGCTCAGTGATTGGACCTAGATATTCTGCAGTACTACAACACTAAGTTTCCTCCTCCCTAGTTCCTGAAGAAATAACCAAAGAAAACATTGGAGGCTATTTTTTCTCAAGGAAAGATTGAGAACCTCTAGACCTTAGTAGCTCAAAATTCAGAAAGCAGGAAGGCTCAAACCTTCTGTTTTATGGGTGAGTGTAATCTTTTAGGAGCCCAAGGATCCTAAGTTTTGAACAGCTGGGATGGGCATTTATTGCCAAGTATTATCAAGTCCTGACATAGTTTTTTTAGAACATTACAGCAAGGCCATTCTTTGAAACATCTTGTCAAAATATATTGCCTTTAATACTGCAAAGTCTTTGACTTTATATACAATTTTATACTTGTAATAGTGTTACTTCTGTGAAATTAAATGAGTACAGTAGTGCTTACAGAATACAGTCTATTATTAAAGGCACAGTGTTGATAGTAGATTCGGTATTTTGATATATTATACGACAGGTATTTAGATACTAAAAAGCCAGTATTTTATTAGTGTTATTCTAGAACAGCTTCTAAGGTATGTTTTATAAATATATATATATATTTCTGGTTATTTCAGTCAGACCTTTTCTTGTTCTGCATTCTTATATGAGTAGTTACATAAAACTCCTTCTGGACAAAAAGAGCAATGAACAAAAAATCCAACATAACTGTTTTCACTGAGTGTAAAATTTTTATTTTGTCAAAATAATTTAAGCTGCGCTCTGTATTTTTAAGAGATTTTTTTTTCTGTAGAAAAACAGATTTTACGGAGTTGTTATTTCTCAAGCACATGTATGTTATATCCCAAGCATATATTTGTAAGCTGAAACGCAATTTCAGTAGCTAATAACCGACTATTTCTGCATTTAACCTCTTATTTCACTAGCTGAAAATGCAAGCATTTGTCCTCTTCAAGCAGTTCTTACCTTTATCTGAGGATGTTCTTTTTTATTGTTATTACTGTGAGTTGAATATCATAATTTTAAAGCAGGTACATTAAGGTATTGAAGAATTAATTTGGTGACTATTAAGTCAGGTATAATTATGTTAAAATATAATTGTTATGAATTTTGATCATTCAGAAAAGTCAGAAAATTAGTACAACACATCAAAAATAATCATAATAAAAGTTTGGTAGAATTCTGATGGAAGACTATGTATTACTTGTTTCGTTGTAGACTTTATAGTTACCTGTTAACATAACCATGATTAAATTCTGCAACACATAACCAAATATACAATCTTAGTCTAGAAATCCATTGAACACTATGAGACATTGATTGGGAATAAAAGGTTACTGCTTTGCATCTTTGAATGCAAAGATCCTTTTGAATTATATGTATCTTCTATGTATTCCTATTTCCAGTAAAATAAATAATTTGTGTTAGCTAGTGTATCAGGGATGGATTTTCCTTACCATTAGCCAGTAAAGAATTAAGAGATCTGTGTGAACTTAAAGTGCTCCTTATAGGCCTAGACATGTCCTTTTTTTTTTTCACCTGGAAAATTTGTTCTGGCAGTATTTGAAATTTTTATACCGTTATCCAGTATTTCAGTCTGCTGGATGTTTGAAAATGTGTACTGAACCTGTACAGATCAACTCCACGGTGCATGCCTGAGAATGTCAATTCTCTAACAAAGTATTGAACTGACTTTTTTTCCTATATACTGTCTGGACAGCCTGTGTAACAGATCCTTAATGTGTCATTTACTGAACACGTACACCTGTGTTAGATAGCACTCATTTGTGGCACTGAGACGGGGCCCACAGGAGACAGTCACCAAATTGAGGTAGCGCTTCTGTACAGTGCAGGCAGTGAACTTCTGGGTTTTCTTGCCACAGGAGATGGTAGAGGCAGAGAGTGTGAACAGGTTCAAAATAGGGTTAGACAAATTTGTGGAGAATATATTCACAAACAGATACTAAAGAAGAAAGGCAGAGGTGTACCTTCTACCACCCCTACTCCAATGACTGTTGGGGGACAAAAACCAAAGGGTCGCAGAAAGTAGCTAAGCTTATATGATTTCCATAAACAGCATCTTTTACTGCTGCTGCTGCTAGAGGAAGAATACCAGGCTAGACTATTGGCCTGACCCAGTAGTGCATCTCTCTCGTAAAGTGGGAGAGTGAGATAAGAAAATGCTCCTCCATATCCTATGAAGAAAAGAACATGGGTTTGTGAGATTTTACCCTACTGCTTTGGCTTCAGGGCAGCATAGACCAGAAGATATTGTAAGGAAAGAACCTAGTCGTTAAGGGGCAATGGTTTTAATCCTATATTTGAAAAGATCAAAAGATTGAGAGGACTGAAGCTGCTGTTGCGAAGTATCTGTGGAGTTTTAGAGACTGCAAAAACCTCAGTGCCTAGAAGATTGATGAGCTGCTGTTACCCTGTAGCTGAGAGGTCCTCTGGCAAGTAGAGACAAATTGTCTGAGAATGCATATCTTTTTCTCATTGGCCTTATTTTTCAAGATTAAAGGTATTGGACACTGCATAGGAATAGTATGGAATTAATGTAGCCTCCCAAGGTCATCACACTGCAAAGAGGACATAAGAGAATTTGGGCCTCAGAAAAGCATATGAAGCACTCTTTTGGATACTGTAGCTGGACTATATCTGATGTCACAGGTGGAGTGATATGTTATTTCCATTTTGAAAATTGCTGTAATATTGGTCTCACAGTGCTTATGAATACATCAGCAAAGAATGTTGGGATGGGATAAGAGAATATGTGTATCACAGCTGTATGCTATCTAATCACATGCAGAAAGGCTTTTAGGCAGACAGTCCTTTTCTGCAAGAGAGGATTAGCAATATTTCTAACAGGTGCTCACCTAATCTGTTCTTACAGGTCTTTCCTAATGTGGGCTTCATAATCTCCCAGTCCATTCCCCTGTATCACTGCCACTACTGCTCAAAACATTTATTTCCTCCTCTTTCAGTATTTGACTCAAATTTTCCTTATTCCTTTGAAGACTTTTTCTTACCACCAGCAGGTCTAGATTTATTACACTTCTGCTACTGGCCTGTTATAATGCAAAGGTAAGGAGCATTGGAATTTCAAAAAGATGTGACAAGAAAAGTTCTTCCAGCCTCTAGGCCATATGAAGAAATCAATGTAAGAGGAAATACTAAAAAAATTTTGTCTAAGCTTGCTTGTCATGAGGTATGAGAAAACAGAATGTTTCCAAAGGTGAGGAGGTAGTAGAACAGAATAGAATAGTTCAGTTGGAAGAGACCTACAATGATCATCTAGTCCAACTGCCTGGTCACTTCAGGGCTGACCAAATGTTAAAGTATGTTTTTAAGGGCATTGTCCAAATGCCTCTTAAGCACTGACAGGCTTGAGGAATCGACCACCTCTGTAGAAAGCATTGTTCCAGTGCTTAACTACCCTCTCAGTAAAGAAATGTTTCCTAATGTCAAGTCTGAACCTCCCCTGATGCAGCTTTGAGCCATACCCACGTGTCCTATCATGATACCAGGGAGAAGAGATCAGCACCTTCTGCTCCACTTCGCCTCCTCAGGAAGCTGTAGAGAGCAATGAGGTCGCCCCTCAGCCTCCTTTTCTCCAAACTAGACAAACCCAGAGTCCTCAGCCACTGCTCCTAGGAAGTGATGTTCTTGCAAGTTTTGTTGATGTTTTAAAAACTTCTGGAAAACTAAAAGGTCCAGGATATTTCAGAATTCAAAATGTGAAAGGTTTCTGTTATACCTGAACAGCAACATGATGTTAAGATGTTAATAAGAGAAAATTAGTTACATACATAGATTTGTTAGTTTTCCATAAGAACACAGATGAAAGCACCCCACTGTACTAAGACTAAATTAGAAGCATGGAACTGTAGATTTTTTAATGATCCCTTTAAACACTAATTTTTGTTAATGAATATGGAAATTTGCCTGATTGATCACTAATTACAAATGAACTACACTATTAGATTAGTGATGGTATTTCTTGGACAAAGGAAATTGAATTCTCAAGGTTAGTTTTCTTACAGTAAGCCAAATATTCCCTGGTGTTCTGCAGCACCATTTGCATTTCAATTAGGTTGTGGCTCTGTGCCACTAGTTACCATACCTTGTCTTCAGCGTAGCCATCCATTGACTGAAGAATGAAAGAACACTCATTTTTTATTCTAAAAGTTGGTTTCCTATGTATATGTATCTATGTTTTTTGTAGTTTAAGTACAAAGTCAGATGCTATAGTTCTATCTCTAATTTTAAAGGGATAAGTCCAACACATTTGAAAGCTTAGTACCACAAGTAATTTGCAACACACATAGATTATTATTACCCCTTAAGAAAGCTAGTGAGGATACTGGCAAATTCATTTAAAGTTCCACTCACCTAAAATGAAAAGGTGCTAACTTAAATTTCCAGAAGAAGCAAACTTTCCAACTTTGTACTTCAGTGGTGTCTTCAACCTGAATGTTTACTTCATTGAAGGAGCAACTGCTTTTTAGTGAATAGGAATGCTTCTGATTGCCTTTCCTTTCTTTTTTTTTTTTAATTTTTAATTAGTGTATAAATAAACAAACATGTCACATAACTACCTGTTCCAGTAGTACGTGGAATTTTTCTCTTTTTTCATTGGTTTGCCGCATCCATTTCTCTAAGCAATTTTTATACTAAAAATCAGTACAGAATAACATACTTAGTTCTGATGAGGGATAGATACAATAAATAGAGGTCACCTGTATTTTAATTTTTTAATTTGATATCCTGAATTGGCCATGCCATGTAAAGTCGCGTCTTCTTTTGGCAATTTCTGGGTATTTAAAAGTCCTTTTTGTTGACAACTTGCCTCAAAGACATATAAATAAAAATTGGTAAAATGGACTCCCCATTTGTATGCAGTCTCTGTCCTTGTTGACTTTCCTCTTACAGAGCTAAGATGTCTAAAGATTGAATGCTTTAATGTCCTCTCCAGTTCTGAACTGAATAATATGGTAGTGTGCTAAATCAAGATCATTGATCTAGTACAGAAATATGGAGAGCTTTGACAAAAACAATAGAAGCTAACAGAATTATCACTCTCCAAAATTTCTCTTTTTGTTAAGCTGACTGAATATGGAATTTTATATTATGTACCTTTGGAATGACGCTGTAGACTGTGAGTGGGGGTTGGCACTTGTCACCTAAAACAATAGGTAGGAAATAAATGCATTCAAATTACCATTGTACAGATTAGGCAGTGTCAAAGACAATGCCATCATTCTATTGTTAGCATTAAGAGCACATGAAAGACAAATCCAATGAGACATTGTGTATGGAGTTCTCAAAAGTGACTGTGAAGAGCAGGAGAGAATTTAGTGTCAGCATGTTTTAGTGCTGATACCAAATACTTTCCATGTCAGGCTCTACCTAATGAATGTTTAGTGAGTCCTGTTGCTATATGTTAATGCTTTCTTTTCTTTTCCTGCATTTTAGTTTCCTGATTGTTACTGTATTGTATTAAGCTGCATTTTCAGTAATTTGAAGCGATAGTCTGCTTTCAGCACTGCTTTAACCACAGCCAGACCAACTCTGGTTACGCTTTCATTAGATCTCAAACTAGGTGGGTCCACATGAATCATCTGTTTAATGAGAAACTTTCCAGATAAACTTCTTGTTGCAGCAATGTGGGTAAGTGGTGGCTCAATAGACAGAACTGTGGGGTACAAGTCAGAATTGAACAGTTTTCTCACCTTAATTGTTCTGTGCTGGTAAAGGTGTTGACTTTCATATGTGAGGAAAAATCATTTCCACTTAGGATAATTTAAAAAAAACAAACCTGAGGCTTTTTTGTGTATATGTGCAAATGCAGCATATTTATCACAGTTTGCAGTAGCTTGTTTACTGGTTTGTTTTATGTTCCCTTCCTAATGTCATCAGAGTGCTCCTGGGGAAAAACCTAAAACAGCAAACATCAAACTGACAATAGGCAGGATAAGTATTCCCAGACCTTGCATCATCTGAAACAACCACAATAAATAATTAAGTGCAGCCATAGCATCAAGCAAATGTTTGACCAAGAAGTGGTGTCTCACACTGCATTTTAAATGTCAGCAAAGTCAGGTGCTGGTGAACAACTGCATGGAGCAAATTTAACAGCAAGGAATCTGAAAATGTCCCATTTCTGTACTGAGTGGCAATACGAGTTATTATCACTGAAGCACAGATGTGCTCAAGGGACATCATTTGACTGTGATCATCCACATGGAGATTCTGTACGTGTAGGACCATGAGGCTCCAATGGAACTGTGTTAAAAGCCATAGCTTCTTCTGAGGCCTCTTTTTAAGGAAATCACAATGTCAAACTTATATAAAAAGAAACTACAAGTGTCTCTGAGCAGTCACTCTTCCTTTCCCTCTGCCTCCATGTACAAGCATGCTCTTTCAAGTCTTTTCATGCTCTCATCTGTGTCCCAGGTCCTATGGTGTGGGCTTCGTGAAGTCTTGCAGAAAGAGGGAAGGCCGTGTACTATGGATTCCCTGTTTCCGACTGCTCTGGAGACTAACAGGTAGTTTCATGCAGTTGGTAATGCTTCAGGCCCCATCTTTTTTATGTTGTTGTTCTTCCTTTTGCCAGTCCAAACAGTTGATGTTAATGGATGTTGCAGGCAGTCTACCTCAGTAATAGTGCTACTAGTAGATCCCCAAGTACTACTCTTTCAGAATCAATAAACATTAGAAATTCTTTTGTTTAGTCTCTGGAGAAGCATTACTGGTATGAATTGCAAGAATATTATGGTGATTCAGTACATTAAAAGAATGTATAGTGTACTCCAGTATAGTCTTTGAGATACGCACTTCAGTCCTCAAGTGGGGGTAGACAGGCATCCAAGTACTCACTTTGAGAATGAAGTAGCTGAACCTCAACCATTAACTGCATGCAGAATTTTGCAGTACTCTTAAAATACATTTAAAAAATGACAGCTGCTTCTGGGATTTTAATTTGTTCAAGGAGATCACTTCAATTATGAAGTGAATATTCTATTACAGTTTAAAGCTACACTAATGTCTTTAAATCTTTCTCAGTTTAAAGCTGTTGTCACAAGGGGATTTAAAACAAGGCTTTCTGCTTTGATCTGCTTGACTCAGATACTATAGTGTCTGCTGTGAAGATATATAAAGGCCTAGTTAGATTGCATGGATATATGAGCAAATTTTTGGCTACTATAAATCAGCATATCTTTATTGAAGTCAATAGGACTCTATGGAACCCCCTATGAACTGGAATCTCCTACTGTTCCAGTTTGCAGTACGAATTTATCTTTTGGAATTTCTTCATTGTGTGCTTCCAGTTGTATCTTTAAAAGAAAAAAAATCCATAGATACCATTGATGTATCAGCTTTGAAGCTTGTGAAATGAGTGTGTATTTTAACAAAGAATAGACAAATGAGAAAAGATAAAGAGCAAACATTATTTTAATACCTTTATAAGGTACAAAGAAAGTGATCTTTGTTTCTCACAAATTTGCAGTAGACATGAAGAGACTACAGGAAACCTGAAGGAATTCATATCAAAACTTGGAATGCTGCAGTGAATCTGTTCCTGATGCAGATGAATGCTGTTCTTTCAGGGTATTTTTCTGTTCCTGTATTAGTTATGTCAGAAAAGTCCTGGAATCTATCTTGGACACTTTACAGTGTAATACTACCTGAGAACAGACAGCTCTGTTCCCTTGGTATGGTATTTAAGGAACAACTTTGTGATATGTCTTAGAGTTTTACTGGTTTAGATATTTAGCCTTCAAGGATTCCCTGGCAGACAAACAGTAGTTGAAATAGTTTTGTGACTAAGCTTGGGTACATAGGATTCTTGGCGACATTACAAATTTAGGATCCATTGGTGCATATCTTGAAAAAGGTTACCTTTGTCAGTCAGCATATTGCACTGTAAGAACAGTTTATTAGATGAAACTTAAGTAGTACAGAGATCTACTGCCGTATTATCCCATATTGGAGTGTTTCCATCTTTAGCAGTGTGTGTTTGTACTAAACTCAAGAATTATGGATAGTTGGTTGTTATTACATGAGAGTCTTCATATCTAGTTATCAATAATAATAATAAAAAGGCACTCTAGGTGTTACTTTGCCTGCTGGTGTGGATTTGGCCCTAACGATACACTGAAAATATTGTCTAAATTATTTTTGTAAGATTTACTTTATTGTACTTAAAAAATGTGCTGGTGGCTGTCAGTTATGCATGGGTTATGGTCAGTGACAGTTACAAGTAAAAATATGTATTTTGAGGAGAAGCAGTTACCTTCCCCAAACATCTTTAAGTGATCAATGGATTATTTCTATATTTGCGTATGCGTCTGTCACTCCACGTCGTCAGAATCTACCTGGATGTAGAAGGTCTGCTTTTTAATATGGAGTTAGTCGCTTTTTTTTAACCAGCAAAATAGTAAGAATTTCAAGAGCAGATTATCCAAATGATGATTGGTTTTAGATAGCTCTTTAGTTATTTTATGGAGAAATCTGTTTTATACAAAATTTCCTCTTTATGATGCTTAATGAGCAGTTGTTTATATATCTGAATAAGAAAGAAATGGGTCTACAATATTCAATAATCATTTCCATATTGTACTTTTAACATAAAATATAAAATCATTCTTGACTCTTATCTCCTCTTGCTAGTCTTAGGACATCTGTTCCTGAGCTAGTAATTAAACATTAAATTCCACATTTCAGAGGTTATGCACATGTACAGTGATTGCAATACTGTATTAATAGACTTCTAGAGATAGGTATTTTAAGTTTTAAAGCAGGCATAGGAAAACTTAATCAAAGAATCAGCCAGTTCAGTCTCTCACACAGTAGTAAAACCTGAGATTTTTTATATGCTTCTGCTTTTTCTGCTTCTAAGATGGTGTGCCAAGAGTCAAATTGTAGAAGGATACTCCTGTCCTATAAAAAAGGATGAAATGTAATTTACAAAACCAACCCGCCTTCATGAAAACTTCAACTGAATTTTGCAAATACATGTGCTTGAATAGTTCAAAATTTAAGTACATCCTTTTTCAGAAAGCAATATGTACATTGCTGTCTCAGTATGAATAAAAAAAAATTAAATAGTTGGGTACCTCTTAAACTTTTAATGTTTTATGTATTTTTACTGATTACTACATAAACCATCAGAGAGATGACAGCTGAATGCTTTTTATTTGTTATTACTTTTCATAAGCTTCTCCTTTAAGTTGTTTTCTATAAATATGCTTTCTGTGAATATTACTACAGAGGGTCTTTTAATTACAACTACTGCATGGGCAATGATGGCTGAGGAAATTAATAAAATATATGTATAACTTGATGCATTTCTATGTTTTCCACAATTTGGACCATGTTCCTCAGGGCCTGACATGCTCACACAGTCTTCCTGAACTCAATTCCAGCTAGTGAAGTATCCCTTAGAGTAACTTAATTGGTTCTGCAACATCTTGCCTGCCAGAATAAAAGTCCTGGGAAATGATGTTAAGCCAGGACTTCCTCATGCTCTAGCAACTCCTGGAAGCCACAGGCTTCTATTCAGAGTCATGTTCTCAAAAACGGCATACAGCCAGTCAAAGATTTTGCATTCATGTCCTTCCTCCCAAAATGTCCTCTGTCCCCAACTGCAGCTGAAGTATCTCTTCCATTATTGGTCATAAATGTCATTGATGATATACTGCCATTTCAGACAAAATCAGTGGCTGTCATGCCAAAGTCAGAAATAAACTTTGCTTTTATTATCACTGCTGGCAATAGCTGGGGGGAGCTGTGGGAGTTATTCATGTGAAGTCTTCTTTCCTGGCCACCAATATCAGACTACGTGACTACTCCAAGCTTATTTAAGCCCCCTGTCTTTCATAGCATGTGGACCTCAGTGTTTCTTGTCTAACAGTTACTGTAGTTCAAATAGATGCTTTACTGATTTTTGAATCTTAACATGTTTGAGAAGATATTGGGATAATGCCATTTGGCATTTTGGAATATTAGGCTATTCAGCACAGAGAAGGCTAATTTTTTTGTTTATCACCTTCACCAACTTGTGTCTTATTGCCAGTTTGGGAGCCATCCATCATCTATCTGACATGGTTATTCAGCAAGTCAGAAGTGATAAATCTGAATTATCTGGTCTCACTTGTCAGCATGCATGTCATCCTTGAACAAATGCAAAATCAATTCCAAACCAAAGGGTATGCTCCTGCCAACTGTTAACTATTGACTGCAGAATAAGTTACATGTTTCCTAGTGATTAGCAAGTGTTGGCAAACTTCTTGACTCACAGCTTCGTTTGGGAATTAGGGTCATACGTATACTTTGAGGAGGCAGTGGGGTAAAGCACATAATGGTTCTCGTATTGGGTTCTGAAACATAATTTCTCGGCTAATTCAATTTCTTTGCATCTTTCTCCCCTTTTCCCATGGTGAAAAAAATGAAGTTATAAAAGTCTGCTTAACGACTAATCAGACAGTTCCTTTAAAGTACAAAACGGACAGAGGAGGGAAAATAAACTAGATATGGCAATTCCGTATTTCCCTGAATACGCATGTCTGTAGTGCATGGCCAGGCGCAGGCCTAACTTAGCAAGCCGCCTATCCAGATAGCCGGCTCACCTCCCAAGCGGTAAACAAGCAAGAGCCACTTCTTTACTGGGTGGCATCAACTTATAGCTGAGAGGAGGTAGAATCAGCTTTTTAAAATTAGCTGAAGCTAACCTTTTTGTGCCCGTACCAAAATGAACTTGAGGTGGTTTAAAATGCTTGCTACTGCCAGATGTGGGTTTCCATTTCTCAGCTGGAACATATGCTTAGTCTGGCATTAAATCCCCCACAATGCACACGCCACCTCTCTCACAAGGTCATCCAGAAGGGCTGAGCGTAAACTTCTTGAGCATTTCTGTTCATAAGGGAAGGAGAAACACAGCTTATTTGTAAGCAGTTAATGTAACAGAAGGTTGGGCTGACCAGCCCTCTTCAGGAGTACTCTTCAGGAGTAACTGAACTTACATATGTACCTGACATCACCTGAGGCTGTGGCTGTTCTTCCTTGCTACCAGCTATTGATGCAATTTAACACGTGAAAAGGCAGAACTTCAAACTTGCTATTAATTGCATGTAACTAACCATGCAGACTGAATGCTGCTATGCCAGTCTTTTTATAGTTCAGAAAATGTGTGAGAGTAGGGCTTCTGAACCAGAAAAGGTCTAGCTGCATAGGTGGACTTCACCATTGAATGTTTTTAGTTGCGCTCTTCTCAGGTATCTACATATCAATATAGAACCTCAAAAAAATTAACTCTGTATACACCTGCCCCGGTGATCCTGGCACCTCAAGTTATTTAAAAAAAAAAAAAAAGAAAAAGAAAAACCTAAGATAAATACTGGAGCATTGTATGGAGAAATAAAGGTTCTGTTAAAGTCTTAATGTTGACTCATTTAATTAATTTGGGGCGATTTTTAACAAGGAGAGACCATAAGATAAACATAAATGGAAAAATAACTTCTACTGATGTCTCTTTACAGGGAACTATTTTATGCCTACTGTGTCTGGTTTTATATCTTTAATTTGCAGAATAAAAAAATACATGGCTTTTTTTCTCTGTTTTGTGGAAAACCCCTAGAGTTAAAAGCATGAATATAAGTGTACATACATTTTCACATAACTGATCCTTATTGCAATCTAGAGAGCAATATAAAAATCCATTAGGTAGAGATAGCCAGCTATCTCCTATAGTTGTGTCCAGCATAACAAATAACGTAATATAGTATGGAGATTTTTATTTTTATTCTGGAGCTTGAGAGATTTCCAAACATTAAAACTAAATATTACATTTAAAAAATGTGAAAATGCCTACTAAGTTCTCCTTCAGTAATACCTTAGGATCAGTTTACCTTCATCAAATGAGAGATTTTGAGAGCCAAAATGAGAAGTTAATAGAAATTATATTTGTCCTGTTTTAATGCTTAATTCAATTTCTCATTGAGTCATACACAATAAGTGATTGCAAATACTCATTCAACATCTAATTCAAAACTCAAAAATATAAATTTTTACAAAGTTTCTAAGAGTTTGTGATGGCAACTATAAAATAATGTTTCTGATATTGTTGGTCAGTGGATCTTCAGTTGCTCTCAGACAAGGTCTTAGGGGTTTTTGCTTCTGTGTCTACGTGCTTATTTTACTTACTTGTTTGTAACAGCAGACCTGCATCCAAACTGAAGAATTGTATTTGCTTTGGTCAAATCTGACCAGGATAGAGTACATGCAAAGCTAGTAAAGTATAAAGTGAAAATGCGTACACAATCTCAGAAGAAAAAATTATGTCTAAAATGTAAAACCACTGAAGACAGTGGGTGTCCTCAAGTAAGGAGACATCCCTACTTTATCACACTCACCAGGCTAGTTGTTTTGCAGCCATTTACTTCACCAGCATGAGCACTTCACTTGAGTCACACTTTATTAGCACTTCTCCACATTTGATTGATTATTCAAATAGCTGACTATGTTTTCAAACCTGGCCAGTTTTCATATGCACTTGTGCAAAAAGTTTGTGGGTTAATATCTTAGCTTAATATATAGAGGACAATGTTTCTTATTCTGCATGTTAGTTTTTATGCTATATCAAATTACTACTACTTAGATTTTTTAATCTTTTAGAACACTAGAAATTCTTCCCTAACTTAAATGAATAGGTTAACTCCTTGCTTTCTAATACAAAAATCTCATCATAGATTATTGTGTTCTGGTTAATTCTTCTTTTTGGAATGCTTATTAATATTTGGTCTATCCTAACAAATGTCTTCTCTTCTTTGAGGTTAGTACATGAAAACATCCTCCTCTTATATGAAAATACTCTTCTTTCTAGTGTTGTTTTCTTTTGTACCATTATTTGTTTCTTTAGGGCAACTCTGAAAGAGAACTAATTAAGCTTTTTCCAAGAGATTCTGAAAAATTAACTATTTTATGTGAGGAGAAAAAAGCTAATCAAGTCTCAGGTACTAAAAATTTGGATTTTGTTGTAGACCTAGCTATTCCTGATTAGTTTTCTTTTTGATATCTTATGTGATGGTTGCTTCTGAAAAGTATTTAATTTTTCTTACCATATTGTCCTGATTTGTACTGCATGATGGACAGTCTGTCCTTGTCAACCTTGTCCCATCTCCAGTTCACCTCCCCTAGAAATTACCTGTCCTTTATGGTGCTCTTTGGAAGAATAAATCAAGATAAGAAAAAATAATAAAGATATAGAAAACATTATACATTTAGTTCCACTGAGAATATTTTTTAAAAGAGAAATTGTTCAGCATACATATTTTTGACATTGATCTTGATTAACTAATTCATTCATTCTTTTTTATGCTACTGATAATATGTGGAAACTGTTTTTGAACCTATAGCAGTACATAATATTTCTTGAAAAATGTTCCTAGCTTGCAAGTCTGGTCTGGGGAGAATTGTTTAACCAAACCATTGAGACTGTTGTATCTTCAGCATTTATTTTGCAAGATTTAAAAGCAGAATGCAGTGACTGTAAAGATGAAGAGCCCTGGTTAAACTTGCCACTGGATACCATTTTATTAAGTATCTCCTAAACTCTTTTTTTTTCAAGTGCATTCTCGGTTGGTCCTAACAGACTTCTCAGGCTTTTACAAATAGCCAGGAATCACTGTGTATTACTCATTGATGGTGTGATCCCATTAGAATTATGGAAGTTAAATGCTCTTTCATATAATGCTCAGACTTAATATCTTGCAGCCAAGTTCTTAGCACAGGCTTTGCTAAACCTCTTTTTGGACCTATAAAACCATGTGCAAAATGAGTAGCATATGAACACCTAACTATACAATTAGAGATGAGTGACTGAGGAGACCATTTCCCCCTCTACTTCAGAGTTTCAAACTCTGAGTTTCACACCTCATGTTAAGAAAGTGAAGACTATGTGGCATTTTTAATTTTTTTATTTTTTTTGAGACTTCAGTTGTAGGTTAGTATTCAAAGATGGCATAGATAGTCCTTAGATGTTCTCTATAATTTGTATTACTAAGACCTAGGTAATTTCTTGCTTTCAGCATGTACTATAAAAACTAAAATCAGTTCTAGAAAAAGATGAAATCAGCACTTGGTATAATGTTACGAAACTATAACAGAAAAGCTGTTGCAGAAGTCTTCAGCCTATTGTATTTGCAGCTCTTCAGCAGTCTGTCCACGTTAAAGTCCTGATGGTGCCAGCAATACCCAGCTATACTCCGCACTAAAAAGCAGGACTCAGAATAGCTCTCCACCTGTTCCCTTACAGACAGGTCCTTCTTGCAACAGCAGAAAGAGAATATGGCTTTTCTTTAAGCAATGCATTTGAGAAGATTTTTTTTTTTAATTTGTCTTTTCATAAAAAAGTAAAGAAGGTCAGCTTCTTTTTTTTTTTTTTTCCCCAGATAACAGTTCTGCTAGAAAGAATTACTTTTCAGTAGTTCCTCCTATTACCCAGAAAATGAGAGGATGAATCCTTTGAAAACTGTCTGGCAGATTAAGGAAACCAGTACAATCTGGGGGCCAGACTCCTTCCATCTTTTTATCTTCTTTCCCATTTCTTCATCAGCTTTATCAGCAGGAGACACAATACTTCATATCTGTGAGATTGTGATCTTTTTGCATTCATGGAACATTTAAATCAAATTAAGTTTTCCTTCAAACTGCCTCTGTATTAGAAAAGTATGTATTTTTCAATGACTGAATCATAGCAAGCTTTGGTGAGAAAGTCATTAAAAACATATACGTTCAGACAATACTACAGTTTACTGTCTTGGTAGTATCAATGCAACTGTACCAGTGCTAAAAAATAATTACATGTTTCAAGCTGCAGAAAAGTAGAAGGCTCGCCTTTCATGCCTCTTAGCTAGCATCAGATTTTCACTGTTCCCTTTCTGTTTTGTTCTGTTATTATGAAGTTCTTTGAATTGCCTAAGCAGTCAATGGGAGAACCACTTACCTGCTATCCACAGTTCTTGGCATCAGCTAAACAATGCATGGAAGTGTTTTATAGAAAGAGACAGACAGGGGAAGAGATATGGAGAAAGTAGAGATATAAAGTGACATTACACATTTTATGAAATGACAGAAGAAAACACGCGGAAAGTCAAAAACCTCCAACAGCAGCAGCATTTTTAGAAGACCCTGTATCACAGTAAATAAGATTGTTCAGAGTCTTTTGGCAAAGGGAATAAGATTTTGTCATTGTTCTCTATTGGTAAATTATCCTTGAAAAAGTGAAAGTTGCTCCTAGCAAAGAATAATGCTAAGATAATTTACTCGTAGCAAATAACTAATGTTTTTACAGTAGAATCCTATCCAAAGGAAAAGTTTATAGTACAGTTATGGTGCAGATAACATCTTTGAAAATTGCATACTCCTATTCTTTTCACTGCAGTGAGAACTTATTAGTAGTTCATTTTGTGTGCTGTTAAAATCCTTCCTTACATAGGTGCTGTGGCTTCTTTCTAATTTTTGTCTTATTATTCTTTTGTAGTCTGCTGTGGCAAAATTGTAATTTAGCACTACATATTGGCAGTAATTGGAAAAATTACAGGACTGCTCCTATTTGGGATAGGGATGACAAAATTTCAAAGAATTTAATTGACTTGACATTGCTTTTAAGCTGTTAATCTGCTAATTCAGGGATTTGATATTTTACCTTTATTTACCTGGTGAAAAGTTTCAGTTCTCTTTCAGGTTGGCCAAGTTGGGGCTGTTGGTGTGATTATTCACTGACTGAAGTAAGGTTGTATGATTCAGACATTAATCCCTGGGTGTGAAGTAGCAATTGGGCTGTATGTTCCAGTATTTTTAAAAGTAAATTATTTTACATTATCAAACTAAATAATACTTAGAAGGTAAATGTAAATGGTAAATTATTTAGCATTATATTGAAGGCTTTTTATGTCAGATTTCATACAGGTACCAACAGAATATGGTATTCATGCGAATTTTCAGTTCATTCAATATATTGAATACAGTGGACAAATATTCACACATACTCTTGTCAAAGATAATGAAGGATGTGTGTGCTTACCTAAGGTCATAACTGGTATTATAGGGAGAAGTTGGAAAAAAAATGTAATTTAATGGTGAGAGAAGAGCAGTAGGAACCAGAACTCCTAAATTCTCTTCCTGGTTCTGCTACTGACTGGCTGTATGCCCTTTGGCCAAGAGTGTAGCTTCTCTGCTTCTTACCTCAGCTGCTTTAAAGAGCAAGTATAATGCTCATTACAAGTCCCTTTCTCTCAGGGATGATGTGAATCTGAATTAATGCTTAAAAAGCATTTTAAGATCCTGTAATTGAGGCACTGTGTAAGTGCAGTGTATTAATATTTTACTGAATGCAGTAATTCCTGAATTTTAAGCAGGAAACCCGCTGTTAAACGGTATAGTTGGCATGACTGTAAATATTAAATTGTTGCATCCAAATTAGACCTTAAATCATGTTTCCTCATGGAAAAGCTACCATAGTAATCATTCCATTTTCAGCTGGAATATGCCAGGGTAGAATTTAATACAAAGTCATTTCTTAGTATACTGATACCTCTTAAACTTCAACAATGCAGACAGTATTTTGTTAGATTTTTATGTGACAGATACAGATGACAATCAAATTATTTTTGTAATGAGGCATCCAGAAATACACAGAGCAGAGGGGCAACAAATGTTGGTTTGAATTAATATTTAAATCTCATTGTTTGAAACAGTCCTCTTGAAAGAAAATCATGACTGATTTTTAATAGCATGGATGCCCCTAGAGTCCTTCAACTCTATCAGCTCTGTAGTGTCAGTCTCTTTTAATCAGTCCTTCTTTTATCACTAAGCCCTAGATGACAGCCTGAAGTTTCACCCTGAGGTGTAAAGCATTGAAATATATATGTGACTTATCTGACTTCGACTTTAAAAGAATTGTATGGAAACAGAAGGACAAACTCTGTCCTGATCACATTCAGCTTTCTGGATGTCATTGAAAATAGCACTGGCAAAATGGAGACTTCTAAGAAGTAGGAAATAGCAATTTTCTAAATAATGATATTTTATTTTACATTACAATTGTCAAAGTCAGTAGTCATATAAACCTCTATATTGATTTAGAAAATCTTAATGCTGATAGGAAGAGCCTAATTCACAAAAAACCAAAGGCAGCATTCACAGTGGGTGTGAAGGGACCTCAAATTTAGTCACTCATATCACATTTTGACTCGTGAAAATTGAATGTCTTGTGGCAAAAAACCCAGAGCTGCATTGCAACACAGATTTTTCTTGTTTTCTCTCTCGCATAGTATTGCTTGAACTATGTTGCCTTTCTTCATTCAACCAAGGACTGTCTTTCAGAATTTTTTAATGATGCCTTATAGAGTTCATAGGGAATTTGAAGGCATCTCAGTATAAACATATTGCTATGAACACAAAAAATGAGTAACAACCAAACCGATTTGTTAGTTGTTGAAATGAAATGGATCTCTAGAGCGAATATACTTTGTTTGCTCATCTTCCTATATTTACCTCTACTTCTCTCTGTACCAAGATGGCTTTTTTTTTTTTTAAATGTAATGAGGCCTGAATCTGATGAAGTGAGTGAAAAATTCCACCTTTGTAACTGAATCTTAGATCAGGTATCAGGAGCAAACTCTGGTCCAATTGGTCTGTAAATCCTTCTTTAAGTAGTAAACAGCTGTTGTGACCAATACTAGTGTGCAATTAATACCTGTCTTTCAAAGCCCTATTCTATCATATTTAATGTTAATACCTAAAAATGTGACTGAATAGTGATGGTTAGTACTATTAACTTCTTTGGCTTTTTATATGCTGCTTGCACTTCGAAGTGTTTACAGTCATGATAAAAACTTTATGTTCCTTTTGGTATCTGTACAGAGGATGTTGATAGTTTTACCTTAATGTGGCCTGTAAATAACATCCTATAACAGTTGAGACATTATACTTTTAATCTAATTGTTAGGTACAGTTTTGCTATCTTAAGACAGTTCTATTAATACAGTCCTGAGATACCTAGTTTCTGGTAATGAAAATATCAAAATCTAGTATAACATATCTGATAATTTTCAATATCCTCTTAATCTTTACCATGTTGAGGGTTCTATTTTGTATTTTTTGTGGTTTCAAAGGTGGTTAAAATGCCCTAGAGGGCATTTAAACTTTCCAGATTATGTAAAACCAACAAAAATCCATCACTTGATGGGATGGCCAATTAAAATAGCTGCTGCACTGGGACAAACAAAAGAAATTTCTGGATTCATACTAAAATGGCAGGAAGTAGAACAAAATCTCAGATTATCATATGATTGAGGATATTGAAGTAATGGCTAAACTTAGACTGGAGGTATTTAGCTAATTTTTATCGAGGTCACTTTATTAGGAAGCAGTGTCTTGCTACTCAGGCACTGCATATAATTTTCCTGGCTAAGGATTGCAATGGCCTGTTATGACTGCTTGTTCTGAGGATGGGAGGAGGGCAAGAAACACAGTATTTCCTGGAGGAATGTGGAAGACATTGTACATATTGTCTGTATCTGGACTGGTCTTCTATTTGAGTAACATTGCTCTATATCAATAATTTAAAAACTCAAAACAGGAAAAAGCAAGAGTGGGCTCATCATCTGGCAGTGATATTACGAGCATTTGTGGACCTTAGCTCCTCGAAAAGCACCTTCTTTTGCACATATTAAATTCCTCTTTAAATAAGCAATAATTTATAATGGATAAGTCAGGCAGCTGCATGCTTCCTGAAAAATTTTCAGGAACATAATTGACTCCATAGGAAAGCTGTATAGGCACTTCGATGTGAAACACCTTATTCATAGTGTAATCTTATCTTAAACTTCTATTGAGGAATGAAAACAAAAATAAATCTGGAGGCACATCACCTCCTAGAGTCCAAATCATCATAGCCCTTATGATGGCTAAACGTAGTATTTGCTGGATGAAGCTGAACTATCATAAAAACACTGTAGCCTACCCAAACTAGCTTTTTGTTCTTTTTAAGATACAGCAAGGGAAGTTGCTAAAAACAAGGTGCTCAAATGTTAATAAACTGAAGAGGGTGGCTGTTTAACATTCTGACAAAGCTTCCTAGAACTTGTAACTTTTTGCTAAGAGGCCAAATCCAGCTTAATACAGCTACACAGCTTCCACTGACCTCTCAAAGCTGGTGTGTCTCACAATGTCACAAACCTCTAGAATTACTTTATTGAAGCAGAGATATTTTTTACTTAATTCTATCGGTGAATCACAAGTACGTAATCTGAATGCAATAATGTATTTATGTAAATCAACAATGCCTATATTAGATGCGTTTTACTCTAAATGATGACTTTTATTAAAATTAAAACGCTGTGTATGTTATGCAAATGTATGTGGTGTACTACACCTGCCACAGCCCGAAAGCTTGGAAAGCTGAAAAATATCGGTAGAGGGAGCTCTTACCGCATTTTTTGAAAAAGATGTTTTCTAACCTTAGGTGGACAAGCCATTTTGCAATTGTTATGAAGAAGCTGCCCCTTGTGATATGCTCTCTGACTGTTCAGCAGCATATTTGAGGCAAACTACATAATAATGCAAAAGGAAAATGGCTTAATATCCATATAGCTTGTCATCTTTTGTATATTATGGATGTATTGCAGGTTGTAGACCACATATAGCATCATTGCTCTACTCTTTTTTTCTTCTGGATCTCACATTGAACCTTTTCAGTCACCTCAAATGTCAAGCAAAGATTGAAAAAAAATCAATACACAAAAAAATTTGGTGTGACATGGCAGAATTTAATTTGTCTAAGTGAAGGGGAAAGAGAACAAAACAACATTTTTTTCCTCAATATCCCTTGTCTTCTTGATCAATAGGATGCACTATTTGCTGGTCTCAAAGTCTAATAATGACTTTCCAATGTTCTTAAAAATCTTAAGGGTGTCATTTACTCATTTTCTCACCTGCCTTTTCTAATAACAAAGAAAGCAGCTTGATGAGATCAAGCGCCAGTGACCTTCTCTGTGCGGAGTTCCTCAGAAACTTCTCTCCTGTCGTTTGATTACTTTGACAGAAGGAAATTCATCGTCACTGTTAATAATGACAGCTAGCAATAGCATATGAAAAAAGCCTCTGGCATTGCTGACAAAGGTCAGATAGCAGCACATGTTGCATTTCTGCTGCTACATTTAGCCATTTTCCATCACAAACTCAATTACATGTCTTGCGCTTCTGCGCAGGCTGTATGACTCAACACTATGAACTGTTACTAAAACAAAGGACACTGGGGCTGTCGTTATAACTGAAATGACGCCTTTAACATGCAGCTAAATTCAGCTGTGGGATTTGCTCACAAATTTGCCCACTATTTTCAGCTGAGGGATCTGCCCAAAAGACAGTCTCTTGCCTTAAAGCTCCTTTCTGCTTATTTCTCAATTAAAGATGTTGTTTGAGTGGTCATGCAAATGTCCATCTTCATGTTTGGAGAAGGAAAACAACAGATTTTTTTGTGTTTTCTTTTGTGTTAAAAGAAACGCCAGGCTTTAAAATATCTTGGAATATTCATGCTTACTTTTTCTTTATATTATTTAAGAAAAAAAAAAAAAGAAAAATTTAAACCAGACAGTCTTGGTCAGTTTTCAAGATATTTAGGCATCTAGATATACACAATAGGTGTTTCGTAAGATTCCTGGAATCACTGAAATTCCTTTTGGGTTTTAAAGCTTACATTTCTTGATGTGTAATGCTTTTAAAGTCCTAGGCTTAAGTGACTAACATGGCTAAGTGTCATTCTTAAAGTATTAAAACCCATATTTGGTTCATTGGTTGGTTAAAATTGAGGTTGCCTTCACAACTGGATTTACTGCGTATCTCATGATTAACTGGCACACTGAACTCATGTGTCTTACGAAGTGGGGCTCAGCCAGAAAGAGGCGTTTAATCTGAAAGCTGTTCTTTTTATGCAATGGCTTAATAGATATTCGTTGTTGGTTTTTTTTAATAGAATCAGTTTACTGAGTGATCCTTAATTTCTTTCTCCACACAGTTTAGTGTATTCATTATGAAGCCTCTTAAAAGATAAATGGCTAAAAATTTATTTTGATAAACTAATGAGAAATATTAGCAAGTATTTCTTTTATTTTGTTCTTAATTATTTCCCTTGGGAGAATGGAGGAATCTTTAAAATCTGATGGTTGTGTGTGGTATCATGTTTATAAATCATCAGAAGATTTTAAAATTCATTTAGTAATTGATAATAAACTATTCAGTTACATCAAAAGTCTAGATCCTTGAGAGAATTTTTAATTTGCCATACATACTTGTTTTTACAACTTTTCGGGAAATAATAAATTTCAGTACTTACCTGCATAAGTTATTCTTTCCTCATTTTAAAATTTTATTCTACATAGTTGTGTTCCAGATACCACTGAGGTCAAGTAAATCTTTGTTATAGGCTCAGTCAGAAGTGTATGTAATGCAGAAATGTTTCTGCAAGACTTCTGAGTATAGTCCAATTGAAAAAATGTTTAATGATACTAATGGAAGAAACACCATCTTACGAATTGATACTATAGTCTGAAAACATACCATAAATACTGTGTACTACTCCAAATATTATCATCTTTATGATGCAAATTATAACAGTTTTGAAGAACCGCCACATAATGCATATAAAATTGACACTTTGAACTGTTGAATGACTAACCTATCCAAATGAACAATCTTGCAGTACGCTAGCTGCCAGCTTTGCAGGTAGCACAGAAGTACGGCTGTCCATGCCTTTAAAAAACCTGAGAAGCGTGGCTGTTAATGACCAACTGCAGTGCATTACCTTGGAGCTGGTGCATTATGTTCTGGGCCCACTCAGCACAGTGTTAGAATCATCATCACTTCGGATGTGCAATTTTGTTTTTAGAGAGAAAAGTAGATGGATAATTATGCTTAAATTATGGGTATTTTTACGCTGCCTGTAGATATATTGATGATAATCCCCTGGCCTGAGACGTTTTATTCCATTCTTGAGTAAAGGCTTTCATATTTTATCAAGGCTTTTCCTGGAGCCAGCCTTAAGCACTAACAAGAAAAATGACTGCTTGAGGCTCTGATTTAGCCTTAGCAACTTAGCCCAGAGACTCAAAGGCACTTAGGTGTCGTGAAACAGAGCTTTGCAACACCTAACTTCAGGCATCTGACCACCATACCAAAACCCTTTTCACTGAATACTGAGCTGAGACTACTTATATGATCTACAGGCAGAATCTTGCATTTCAGGATGAGGTATATGTAGATCAGCATGAAGAACAAAGAGACAGGCAAACCAGTAGGAAATTTCAAAACCAGAAGGGATGTTCTGTTTCTTCTGCTTTCTTTGGCTTTTTACCTAACTGAGATACCCAAGTTCATTGGAGGACACAGCCTTTTTCATCTTTCCTGTATAAATTGTGCAGAAAGATAGATACATTGAGAAGGCAAATAAACCTCAAATGGAAGTGATCATTCAGGAATTCGTATCAACCACCCTGCTGTCTTAGAAGCTTCAGATGGGTATGTAGGGTTCATTAAGATGGATCTGGCCTTTGTGTGCACTAGTAGGTATCTTCAGTTTAGTTCACAGCTCACAGCCTCTCATGAAGGTAGACTTCTAATTCCCTTAAAAAAATTAACAGAGGATTAACTGCCACTTTCAGGAGATAGGTGAGAGGCAATTCCTGTCTTCTTGTCCCTTCCTCTCTCCCTCCCAGCATTATCTAGTGTTTAGGCAATTAGAGCACTCAGTTAGGAATATGGATTCAACGGTTTGGTTTTGCATCTGTGAAGGCAATACACATTACATGCTCCTTGGGACAGTTCCTTAAATCCCAGGCTACACAGCCTTTTTCCCCCTATTCAGAACAGCTGTTTTCATTCTGTTATGAGATACAGAACAGCTTATAAAACAGGAGGGAGGGAGAGCAACTCCTCTCCTGCAGAATAGCTTATCACTGTAAAAATTGACCATTTCCACTTTGAGGGATCCTAGGAATCTCTTAACATTTGCCTAGAGTTTAGGTTTCAGTAAATGTAAAAATCAAACTAGTATACCATATTTCTTATATAGTGTAATGAAACATCATGCATAGCACAGCCTCCTTTTAAGTTAATTGAAGAGACTTGGCCTCCATTGACTCTGATTTAAGTTTTGGTTTGGCAATAAAACTTCAGACTGAATGAGTTGTGTAGTTCTTATTTCATTTCTATGGAAAGTGCTTATTGTACCCACAAGCGTATAATAAGTGCTGAAAAATGCCTCATTCCTAGCTCATATTTTGCTGACAGAGGAGATAATTTGCACATGTATCAGTACTTTCTGTGGTTGAAGTTAGAATTCCTCAGCTTTGGCATCTTCCCAGTTGATGTCATGAAACTGGTCATAAAACCAGACAGCAAAGTTATAACCGGGACATATTTGCTGACAGTTTTAACACATCTTATTAAGGACAAGAAGGTAATTGCGAGTAGTCAACATGAATTTGTGATGGGGAAGTCATGTTTGACCAGCGTGATGGCCTTTGACTGGCTCGGTGGATGAGGGGGGAACAGTGGATGCTGCTTGTCTTGACTTTGGCAAGGTCTTTGACACAGTCTCCCATAACATAATAGACAAACTGTTGAAATACAGACTAGAGAAATAGACAGTGAGGTGCATTGGAAACTGGCTGAAGTGCTGGGCTCAAACAAGTTGTGATCGCAAAGTCCACCTGGAGGCTAATCATGAGTTATGTGCCTGTGCTGGGTTAGCCCTGGCTGGATGCCAGGTGCCCACCAAAGCCGCTCTATCACTCCCCTCCTTAACTGGACAGGGGAGAGAAAATATAATGACAGGCTTGTGGGTCAAGGTAAGGACAGGGAGAGATCACTCACCAGTTACCATCATGGGCAAAACAGACTCGACTTGGGGAAATTAGCTTCACTTATTACCAATCAAATCAGAGTAGTATAATGAGAAATAAAATCAAATCTTAAAACACCTTCCTCCCACCCCTCCCTTCTTCCCAGGCTTAACATTACTCCTGATTTCTCTACCCCGTCCCCCTGAGCGGTTCAGGGGGACGGGGAATGGGGGTTGGGGTCAGTTCCTCACACGTTGTCTCTGCTGCTCCTTCCTCCTCAGGGGGAGGACTCCTCACTCTTCCCCTGCTCCACCGTGGGGTCCCTCCCATGGAAGACAGTTCTCCATGAACTTCTCCAGCGTGAGTCCTTCCCATGGGCTGCTGTTCTTCACAAACTGCTCCAGCGTGGGTCCCTTCCAGGGGTGCAGTCCTTCAGGCACACACTGGTCCAGCATGGGTCCCCCCCGGGGTCACAAGTCCTGCCAGAAAACCTGCTCCAGCGTGGGCTCCTCTCACTCTCCATGGGTCCACAGGTCCTGCCAGGAGCCTGCTCCAGAGTGGGCTTCCCACGGGGTCACAGCCTCCTTCTGGCACCCAGCTGCTCCGGCATGGGGTCCTCCCCAGGCTGCAGGTGGAGATCTGCTCCACCGTGGACCTCCCTGGGCTGCAGGGGGACAGCCTGCCTCACCATGGTCTTCCCCACGGGCTGCAGGGGAATGTCTGCTCCGGTGCCTGGAGGATCTCCTCCCCCTCCTTCCTCACTGACCTGGGGGTCTGCAGGGTTGTTTCTCTCACATCTTCTCACTCCTCTGTCTGGCTGCAGTTTCTGTTGCACAGCAATTTTTCCCCCTTCTTATATCTGTTATCCCAGAGGTGCTACCATCATTGCTGATTAACACAGCCTTGGCCAGCAGCAGGTCCATCTTTGGAGCTGGCTGGCATTGATTCTACTGGACACAGGGGAAGCTTCTGGCAGCTCCTCACAGAAGCCACCCCTGTAGCCCCCCAGCTACCAAAACCTTGCCATGCAAACCCAATACAGTACCCCAGGTGCCAATATTGTGACCAGTACTGTTCAACCTGGATGATGTCAGCAATTTGCAGATGACACAAAATTGGGAGAACTGGTTGATATGCCAGGTGCGTGTGTTACCATTCAGAGGGACCTGCATGATTCACGTCAAAGAATCAAGCTGACAGGAACCTCATGAAGTTTAACTAAGGGAAATGCCACACATCAGCACAAGTTGGATTGGGGCCAACTAACTGGAAAGCAGCTTTGCAAAGAAGGACCTGGAGGTGCTGGTGCACAAGTTGCGCATAAGGAAGCAATATGCCCTCATGACAAAGAAGGCCAGCAGGCAGCAGAGCGTCACCAGCAGATTGAGGGAGGTGATCCTTCCTCTCTGCTCAGCACTGGTGAGACACATTTGCAGTGCCGTTTCCAGCTGTGGGTTCCCCAGTGCTGACATGGACATACTGGAGGGAGTCCAGTGAAAGACCACAAAGATGATTAAGGGATTGGAGCACCTGATAAATGAGAATAGTCTGAGGGATCTGGGACTGTTCAGCCTGGAGAAGAGAAGGCTCAGGGGATCTTATCAATGTGTATAAATAGCTGATGGGTGAAGTAAAGAAGATAGAGCCAGTCACTTCTCAGTTGTAACCAGTGACAGGACAAGAGACAACACATTGACATATAGGATATATAAGAAAAAGGTATTTTACTCTGATGGTGGTCAAGCAGTGGAGCAGGTTCATCTGTGGAGATACTCAAAACCCAACTGGACGTGGTCCAGGGCAACCTGCTGTAACTAGTCCTGCTTTGGACGGAGGGTAGGATTAGTCAATTGTTATAGGTCCCTTCCAGCCCTATCCATTCTGTGATTCTGTGATCTTTTTGTCTTCAGATTTTTGTACTGGCAAGCTTTCATAACTCCTTGCTATTGTACTTATTTTTTTGTGCAGACCAGTCCGAGAAGTGGTACCACAGTCCACATTGCTTACAGTTTAAAAAAGAAGTGTGTGTGCCAAAGCACAACTTCCTTTTTTTTAAGTCCTAAATCACAGGTTCGTGATTCTGACATAGAGTTTTGTATTACGTTCTTTGGTGGTTTCATTCTGGTTCAGTCTGTATATATATTGGTCCATTCCTCATGCACTGCTTTTTAATTTCAGCCTCTTTTGTTATTGCAATGTCTAGCCTTTTTTCCCCTTCAGACAATATAAGCCTGTAAAATCTTTTGTAGACATTAAATTGTCTGTAAATTTTACCAATGTAAAATTCAGATAAACCTGAGGATATGGAAGCTATTTGCAGAAGAAAAACATGCTGAATGTATAGAAACAGTGTATTTGGTAAAAAAGGTCATGTTCAAAATTCCTCAAATGGTAAGTTTATGACCTTGCAATTGGCAAAAGGGAAGAAGCATTGGAGTACAGGGAATGTGCATGTGCAATACCTTTATCTACCAAAACAGCAAGAAAACATTTTCACAGTCAGAGTACAAGCAAAGATGCACTACTTGTAACACTTAGAGGTATAAAAAAGGTTGTGAGAAATATAGCTTTCTTCTTTTTCATGAAGCAAATAGAATTTTGCTTTCAATCTGAAAGTTATTTTACTATGGAATTGTTGAGAAATGATGAGTGAAGAGAAGTTATATGGTGATACCCAGTAGGTTCATATGTTTATAGAACATATAAACCCAAGGTTAATTAAAGCTTGAGAAGAAAATTTGAGTAAGAGTATGTATTGCAAGGTATGTACTTTTATTGATAGGTGAAATTCTGAAGAACATGATACATTTGACACTGTGATTCTGAAGGCACAGGTTTGCTGAAGTTCTTCTTAAACTTGAAGTGAGTCTGAGGTCAGATAGTCTGTTTGGGAGTAATAACATTAGACAAGACTATAACAGTTACCCTGAAAGATTGAGTTCTTCCATGAAATTCATATATATTTAGTTTTTTACTCAATAGCTAATATAAAAGTATGGGCAAACTTGTGTGGAGACCAGGTAGTATATAGCCTAAGTACTTAAGGCAAGCTTCTGGAATATAAGGTATATTTAGTGGCTAAGATAATAATAAAAAAAAAGAATATAATGTCCTTTTCTTGCTGTATTTATAAATGAAAACAGTTCTGGCAAGGACTATTCAATTGGAAGGTTGCTGGCATTTGTATGGCATTGTCAGAATTTGTCTCCAGCTCAAATCCCTCAAGAAGCTTCACCTTGTTTCTGGATCCCATCCTGAGCTCAGGCATGAGCTCTGGCATGATGCACAATGTTGGAGTCTGAGATAAACTCCAGGTGCAAACAGCAGTGGAAGTCTGGCTATCCAAGGTACTTTAAAGTCAAACTATGAGGTGTGAGGAGTTTTCAGCACCACATATGTATGTACTTTAAATTGCTTTACTGGGTCTTTCCTCTGCTGTGACCATTTTCTGGGATACGTTACTCCTCAGGGAGTCAGCATGAATTCCTCAGAACACGAGGCCATACGTGCACAGCCTTAATAGCTTGAGTTTAGTGAGCAATCAAGCATGGCCTGATGTAAGTTTTGCTGGTGTAAAGGAGAATTCTTTTGCAATATGAAAATAAGACCAACACCAGATCTCTGAAACTGTATTAATGCATCCTTGCAGAAGCAGAGTGAATTTATCTCAAGTCTTTTTTTATTTTAATGGGACCTGGTATGCTGAACAGCATAAAGAATATAATGTGATGAATTCTGATTGATAATCAATGGATGCTCTAGTGAACTTATTATATGAAATCACAACAGACGACCTGACACTTCAATGCATATCCTTCCGTTTTGAAGTATTCTGCCTTACGGGCTAGCATTCTCCTTGTCTGTGCTTCATCCCCCAGGGGATTGGTAGATTGAATTTAATGGTTAGCTGAGCAAGGATGAGCTTAACTCTGCTCATGTTAAGTTAATCATTGTTCTCAATGAGAAAACTTATTTTTGAAGTATTTATGCACCTTGTTTAGTCCAGTAACTGCAAACATAATATGCAAAAAAGAAATTGTTTTGAGACCCTTTACTGGTCACATATAACTAATTAAGTGTAAAAGTCACTGATTAAGGATTTGCAGTCTTTGATGAGTTGACTTGAGATTTTGAATAACTTGAAATCGTGTGAGACAAATTTAAGATTTCTTATGTAATTGGATCTGCTTTTTAATTGGCATGATTTTAAGTGGCATGATTGTTTACATGATACATTCCTGATAGCTAAATATATTTAATTGTAACAAAGTATAGGATTTAATGAGTAATTCTTTATGTGAACTCTGTTGGACCAGGCTGTGATATCATTACGAAGGACATGCTAGGACATAGCATGAGTAGTTGTCATCCTTTAGTCAAAACCCAAATGTCAGTGATTAAGTTCTACCAAAGGTAAGAGGAATACCGATATTAACAGGTACTATGGAGACAAGAAACCCAAGTAACTCAAAACTGAACTAAAGATGGAAGTGCATGACACTGCGAACAGTACTCGTCTAACTTCACAGTGAGATGATTCAAATCACTAGTCAGGTGCATGAGTTTTCTCACTTTTCTTCTCCCTATCCTTTCCCCCGTCCTGCTGAGGAGGGGGAGCGAGCAAGTGGTTCTGTGCTGCTTAGCTCATGACTGGGCATCAAAACATCACACTGCTAAAGCAACCAGAAGAGAGATGGATGTGCATGGTGAGGACGTGAGGCAGAGAGAAAAAGGAGCAGAAGCAGAGAAATGGCTTGGAATCATCCTTTTTGATGATAACAAACCATTCCATCATTTCAACTGTATTATCTAACCATATACTAGGAAAAAGAACACAAGCAAAACCCAGGAAACAGCTGTAAAACAAAGAAAATGTTTGCACAGCTTTGGCTACTAAGGACAAATTGAAGCTCTTAATACCTATGCATAATCCTTAACTTTCAGTACTGAAAAGTTTAAATTGAAGATTAGAGACATTCACTGTGTACCACATGATTTCCTGTACCAGTACAAGAATATGGCCAGCTCCATCACTGCATAAAAGCTGTATCAGGTAATCCTGAAGAACTAAATAATTCTTAGATGTTTATGTCTGAAGAGATACCTCATGCTTCCCAGGCATGGAGTCTAAACCACTTTCTATGAATAAGAAACAGGAATGAAGCAAAATAAAGTTTACTTTCTTACGGGCTTTAAATGAGTCCAAGTTATTTCCTGAGTCAAGCTATATCAGTAACTGACACTTCCCAAAATGTAATTTTAGTGGACTCTAATAACACATGGTTAAACCAGCAGTTATCCATTTAGTGTAACCTTTGCTGCTGGTAATTGAGAGTATGCATTGCTTAGACAGCTTTGAATTAGAATTAGTCATAGGGACCTTTCAAAGAAAATATGTAAAAAGCTTCATTCTGAGTCCAATTAGAGCTAAGGTCAGCCTTCTTTAGCCCATCTCATTAGTGCACTCTGGCAGCAAAACTTACTTCAAGTCTCCAAATATTTGATTCCTGGATATTTGTTTTGAATGGGTAAGTCAGCTAATAGGACAGGTGTCATCAAAATGTAAAAAGTTACTTAAACTAATTATTGTCCAAATAACATGTATATTTGTACATCATTCCCCCCCCCGCCTCATATAATGGATCTAATCCTTCATGAAGGCAATTGTATTTCGTGAGGTGCAAGCGGCCTCAGTGCCCTTCACTCTAATTGGAGTTGATACATTACAGTTAAGCTTCATGACTATCGTGTTTCCAAAGGCAGAACATCTGAAATTAACTGGGAAAAATAAATGGGAAAAAAAATCAGGTAAACATCCACAGTTTGATAAAAGACAGTAGCATTTGTGTTCAGGATTACTACACATATATCACCATAAGTTTGACTGAAACCTTGTAAAATCTAACTTCGTGTGTGGCTATGTTATTGTAGCTATATAACAGAAATTAATGCAGTAGCAGTTCATATTCCATAAGGATACAGGGAGATAAAATGTATTTCCCTTCCTAGTTATATCTAGAATATATAATAGGATATATATCTGAGTATTCATTTGTTTCTGTTATGTATTTCTTTATATGCTTTCAGGTGTTAAATTCTTTAAACACTTTGAATTCCAGATGAGAATCTCTACACCAGAGTGAGTAGGCAGGAGCAATTGCTTGCCTTGTAGCCGGTTCCCAACCTGCCCAGTGCTGACCTAGTGCATGCTCAGGGTGCAGCCTGGAACTGTCAGTACACCCAAGTTACTTAAAAAGCAGCTCACTTGCAGATATTTGGTCCCATCCCATCCTTGGCCCAGATATTTTCATGGAAAATGCTTTTTCTTCCACAGACATCTAAAGCCTTGGACCCTTCCTAGATTAGATGTCAAGGTTCTTTTGTTAAAAGTTGTTGCAAAAATCAGGTGGTTGGAATAACCCTCACTCCTGAAGTCATTTGAGGGTTTCCAGGCACCATAGGACATTTTTCATTATGTTTATTAAAGAAATTTCAGGTCCAGAGCTGGGGGATTTTTTCTGTTCAGTTTGTTGAAAAGACATAGTTTCAGCAGTAGAGAGCAACACTTTTTAAGTGGCTTGTAATGAAAACTCTGAGTTAAAGCTTATGAATCTTTTAAACTGGTAGCTGAATTAAGCATTAAAATAAAAGGCTTCTGAGGAAGTGAGAAGTGGGTCCCATTTGGCTGCTAATGCAACGTAAGAACAGTCAACCAGATTGTTCTAGGTGCTTTGTGCCCCTTTAAACAAAGTTGTCCTTACAAAGAGGACAGTATTGGGAGGAGCTGCTGGTAGAACAGATTTGTCTGAGCATTAGATAGAGCAGATGTAACAGAATGTGGTTCAGCTCTTCTACAAAAAAATGTCTTTGCCTTAAAGTTAGAAGCTTTCAAAATCTCGTCTTGTATCTTTACATCTCATTTCTTTATTGGGTCTGCATTTCCTGTCCCTAGGCATGCCAAATGACTGTTTCTAAGATGCAGGGATGATACAATTATCTCCATGTTAAGTTTCTCAAGCAGTCATTTATTTGACTTTCTTATCTTTATCTTATTTCCTTTCTCACTCGTTTCATGTATAAAAATGACATGTTGTAAATCTCGGTGGAGGAAACCACCCAAACTAATTTCTAGCTAAGGGTCACAGCTGGGGGTATTTTTATATGTATTTAGAGTTTTATTAGTAATTTTAACTCATTTCCTTTGTTTCTGTAGAAAGAAAATTGAAGAGAATATGTTAGTGGATATTAAAAAGTAAAATACAATGAACCCCACATACCCAATTTAGGTGTCCCAGATATGAAAACTAGATATATATGAAAAGCAGGAAGCACCTTTCATGAATACTTCAAGGTTCACATATTTTGTTTCTGCAATTCAGGATGCAGAAAAACTGAGGTATGGCTTCCAGAAAGTATTACTATATTGGTAAAACAGACTATTTTCCATGGATCATACTATTAATTGCAGTAAACTAGTATGATATGTAATAACTCATAAAAGTAAACTATACTTAAACCAAGGGGAAATCATGCTAACATGGTGAAATTTCTAAGTAATTGCAGTTAAAAGGGAGAAAAGTCTTAAATATGTAAGTGAAATAAAGTCTAAATGACATAAAGACAGTTTACAGAAGTGAGGCATAATTATGAAACAGATGCTGATTAAGTAGTAACTAGAAATAAATGTTTATAAATGTCTTTTTGAATGTTTTCTAATAATTCCTAAGGAAAAAAAGAACTGGTGGTTAAGAAATACATTAATTTAGATAAAACATTAGGTTAGAAATTGTTTGTCTTGGTAAAGGAAGAAGAGACTGTTATGATGAGCAATGACAAGCAGAAATTGTAACTTGGGAGTAATGTTTTGGGACTGCATGTACAGAAAAGAGGACAAGTTGTTTTTACATAGGCTTGTAGATGGCAGCAGAGCTAATTTCTTGGCAGGCCTGTGACTGTATAGGGAAGACATTAGGAAATGTCAGGGTTTGCACTCATTGATCAGGATTGTTATCTGCACTGGAATCAGAAGGTAGTATAAGAGGAATTGTAGCTCAGGAGGTTATTTACTTAGTGGTTGTTTTTCCTTCGTTGTACAGGCAAGGTTTACAGTGCTTTTGCTGTTTTTTCTCATTGTAAAAGCTAAGGGCAAAAAACCCAAATCATATGCTTGGTGTTGGATTTTCCACAAAATCCTAGCATGTTTTCATATGCACAGTTTTCATTCTGATCTCTGTAAGAAAATTGTTGTGTATATTTTGAAAGAAACACTATATTTTTCTTGAGTTAATTAGAAGACAGTTGAAGGACAGACTTTAAGCTACATGCAACCTTATATGTAATCCTGATAAGTGCAGAGAGTATTTTTATTGTTTTTCTGAAGGGTAAAAATAATATTCAATTGAAGAGGCAAGAGTATGTCTTTACACTCAGTTATAGTTGCAAACAGCCTGTGAAACAAATACTAATTCTTAAGATACTTAAAGTTGTAAGCACGTTACCATTTTGCCCTTGAAAAGGGATACAGACCTTTTAATTCCATTTAGTCAGGAGAGGAGAGCATCGCGAGCATTTTGTGTCATTCTTCAGTTTGAATTCTCTGTAGTATATGCACAAATTTTTCTTTTAAGAGCTGTAAAGCTTGCATGTCAGGTGGGTCATTCAAGATTTATTAATAGATCTCAGTATAATGTGTTACTGATATGAGTATAGTTTTGGTGCTTGTATATATTCATGAGCTCTTAAAAATCATAAGCAATCTTGCTTTAAGAAGTGTTAGCATGTTTGGCCAGATTTTCAATGGCCAAACTGTCTTGTTTTCTACCTCTGGTCTGTATCACGGATATACCTCATCCTCAAGAGTGTTCTGAACATATAGAATTAATAAGGTTTTAATTCTATCAGGTGCTATCTTTATCTTTTTTAACAGAGATACTGGACTGTGAATACTGAACTGCATGAATGCATGAGAAAAAAAATATAAGAATAATTTGTAATATTTTCATTTGTAGTGGGATCTTTGTGAATGAAAATAAAAATAATAGACTAATGGTTGTCACAGAGGTATGAAATAAGGATTCTTTACTTGCATTTTTTGTACCTATGTATTCTATTGTTCTATATTCTATATGTTCTATTTTTCTATACCTGTATTTACAGGTAACAGAGCAAATCACTTGCCCTGTCTGTGTGCCTCTTATCTAAACTATACAATGAAAATAATATTCACTGAGTTTTGAAGGTGTTTCTCAAATCATTAGCTAAAGCATACTGGAAAAGTACAAGCTGATCTTATTCAACCAGTACAAACTGTTAAAGTGAGAATTATGCAAGAAAAAAGCCATTTGCTTCAATGATTTTAAGTTTAAATGTAGAATTCCAAATGCAAAATTTACCTCTTATTAAGTAAAAATGCATTAAAAAAGAGAAAACATTTTAGCATGACTAGCTTCTGATGCCATTTTCAAGTACATAAGAAATGCCTCACAGAAAAAGTTCTTTCAAAGGACTCTTGCTCTATTCTACACAATGTCAAGATTAATTAAGTTGACTGTACATGCAAAACACAGCCTCCCCTATTCTTTGACTAACCTCTCCCAGCATGCCCCAGCCAAGTCATCTCTATGGCAACTAGTCATTCCCAATCCATCAGTACTACAGTGACATGCATGATCCATCTTACGTTATTATTTATAATTGATCCCCATGGAAACATTAGTTATATATATGTTACATAGAAGTTTGAGAATACAGGTATATTTGAAGCTGCATATGAGGGTGTAGTAAGAGATTCAGAAGCCCATAATGTTTCCATGATACAGCATTATTTGCTCTTTCAACCGCTCATCTGCCTGTATAAAGCAATAGTAAACATTGGAAGGTTAATACTGGCACTCTGAACAAAATAGAGAACAAACTAAGACACAGCATGAATTTCGAGAAAACAGGTGTAATACCGTCCCCGCACTAAAACATCCCTGGCAACTGCACTGCTTCTTGCTAGGCTGAAATCTGCTAAACAGTCTTTCTATGATTCTTATCACCTAGAAATTAGAATGTACAGTCATTTATAAATGCATATAGCCCCTATTAGATTGCCTTCTAATAAGAAAATTTGGAAGCCTCAGAAGCAGAAATGGCTGAAATGAGTTTCATGTCACATCTTGCCTTAACTCTCCTGGAAAAAAGTGATTTGGGTTACTCAAAATAGCTGAGAATGTCTCACTTATGCCCTTTATTACTAAAAATCTAATAAATCCCTTCTATTGAGTGGATTAGTAATAAGTGCACTATCTTTCGGTATTTTCCCTAATCAGCTAGTAGCAATCTTTTGTTCTGTCTTGTGGAGACCAATATTGAGCTAGTTAGTTTTCCTTCTGGATTGCTCTAGTGTTCTCTCATGAGCCTTAAAAAGCTACTCTGAAGTTTCACCCATCACAGAAGGTGATAATCTGTCTGCTTAGAGGTGAGCGAATGTGATTCTGTACATTAGGTACCTCGTGGACTGCAAGGTACATTAGGAATTCCAGTGCCTTTTCTGTGGTTCAACATTTGAAGTGTGTCAATGTTCTGGAAAAGGAGGTGAGGGGAGGGGTGTCCATTTGGTACCACTATCTTCTTATACATCTGTTATGGCCCTCTCCTGTGATGGAGTAAATTGTTTCATTTCAGTGTCTCTTCTTGGGAATTTGATGCAGCCTAAGTTTTTGTTTTGCTTTGCTTGCTTTTTATCTTCAGGGTATTTGCATGAGTGCGGACTATTTCTGGGTAGCTGCAGTGGTTAATTAGTGTGTCAGAGAAGTAGCAGGTGATCATACCTGGTGCTTATGCCCTCCTCTTATAAGCGTCTTAAACTAATAGATCATTATACGCAGTTTATGTAGTAAGCCCACATGCCACAGAAGCATCAGTACAAAAATAGCAAACAAGCAAGAATTAGTGTTGCTGCTACACCAATGGGAGCCATAGTTTGAGGTAAAACATGTGTTGGATATTCAGTAACACAACTTAGAGGAATGTATAAGTATACTTCCATCAACAGAAACCAGAACAGCATTTTTAAAATCCAGCTGACAATCCCTATGAAAATGAAAGGAGAAAAAAAATGTGTAAGTCTGATTTTTAGGCTATAGGCAGGTAATCTAATCTTCTGGATAAAGAGTACGCAACAGCTGGAAGCTTTTGTTTGATTCCTGTGAACATCATGAATACTGTGGATTAAGCAATGGATTGTAAATGTGAATTCCATAATCAACAAACCTTTGCAACCAATACAAAAATGCCTGTATGCTTTCCTCTCCGTTATCTATAAGAAAGAAGGGGTTTGATATGCTCCTTTGAATAAGAGACTGTTTGTTATTAACATGAAGATTAGACATTGTAGGGGACAGAATAAGATGCTTAATTTTTAAAGTACTCAGGACTATGTAAGTGCAGGACAAACTCATAATACATTTTAAGACTGCATTTTAAGACTTAAGCCAGCTACGTTTTGGACCCAGCTAGACAACTCTGAATTGTGTCTATACAATCTTATGGTTTATGACGTGTAAATGGCAAGCTATACGTTAGGTCTTCTTTAATGTACACCTCGGGGGATTGATTTTGCTGCTGTCATCTCTTTTTATAAGAGATTATATGAACCCGTTTCGTAGGTTATAACCTCAAATTGTACAAACTATGTTAATCTGACAGGCCTCCATGAGTTTGGCCACTGACTTTGGCTTTTCCTCTGGGACACTGGCAGTGGCTCAGACTGATAAATAATCGGGTTCTTCAGAAGAAATAAAAAGGTCTATTTACGTGTACACCCAGAAATACGTAGTGCAAGACAAAGAGGTATAATGAAAACCTTAATATATGTATTTCCTAATATGCCCGAAAAAGGTAGTATGAATACCTTTTACCAAAAGTGGGAAAAACAGGCTGTTTGCTGAAGTGTCTGTGTGTTTTTATTATTTTGTTTCTGCTGGCACCCTCACTGTGAGGAGCTTCTGAGAACCCGTTGAACTTGTCTTCTTCCCTAGACTACCCCCTTTGAAATTTGATGTTCCCTTTTATCCTGGTCTCATAGAGGGGAGAATAAATCCATGTGTCTTTTGTGTGTTCCAGAGCATGTAAGCTTTGAGAGCTCTTTGAGTAATTCAGACTGCTTTATCACTCCTGATCTCTTTTAATTTAACTCCTTACGGTAAAGTAAACCAGTATCAAACAGGTGAACTGCTGTGCATATGAAATTCATAAACAAAATATACACAGTTCCCTTTTTCCCTTACAAGATAAACTGGAGGGTACAATCTAATAATTTACCAGAATGTAATTAAGTGGCAAGGTATTTGCTACCATAAAAGCTTCCCCTAAGGAGCTGAGATAACATGCATGGTAGAATTGCTTGAAAGGTGATGAATTTGAACGAACAAGACAAAGCAGTAATAGAGAGCTAGAGAGAAGATTACATTAATAGTGCTTACATAGTGCTTCAAAGGGTCAAATGCAATGAAGTCAGTTGCAATAGGAGCAAATCCTATATGTCTAACAGACAATATAGACATTATTTCACCAATGAATTAATCATTAATAAATGAACAAATGTTTAATCACTGTACAGAATGAAAAGAACATGTTCTTTGATACAGATCAGAAGCTCTTAATAAAATGAAGAAGAAATAGTAGGAGACTAAGTTAAAGACAAAATTTAAATTCTGTAGTAGGAATCAGTAACTACCTGGATGTATAATGAGGAAACAATATAAATTCAACACATAAATCACTGAGACAGAAATGTTGTTGGTATTATCACACCTAAAAATGGCTAGTTTCTGAGCGGGATACAGGAAGAGCCTTATATTGTAGTCCAGTAGAGCTGATAAAAAACATTTACAAAATTAGCATAAAATATTTTTTAAATGGCATTTCCCAATTCCACGTATTCCTCTGTTAAATCCCCCTGTCTGCACAGAGCTTTCCTCAAGAAATCATTAAGTCACCATTTCTAGCTGATTAGGCCTACACCTCTAGGATTTATTTAGACTGGAAACCTACACAATTATTTAAACATTTTCACTCAGACTTCCTATTTTTCTTTTTCTTTACTTGTTAACCTTTATTCTTTTTAGATGCCTCTCTTTTCCTTCTATTCTTCAGTTTATATTTTACCTGTGGCTGATGTATATTTGTGGGCTCACTGTGAGTCCCGTCACAACTGTTATTCGGAGGGCTCACTGTGAGGTTTTTTGCTTGAAACGATGTACCTAAGACAGCATTTCAACTCTAGTACGTTTTGGGGTTCAGCAAGTATCTCATCTGAGATAAAATTCATACACATAAATTTCAAGAACATGTAGTCTAAGCACTTTCAGTGAGTATGCAGTCCAGTTCACTCATCCCTGCCAGAGCTCATTGGTATGTTCAAATGCTGGGGATGCTATCTAATTACTTCCCTGAGGTTTCTGAAGTTTCTTCCATCCCATTCTGCTGTCACTTCTAATAAATAAAGGCCTTGCTGGGTAATTAACTGATTGGATTAATAGTGACAAAGGGTGTTTTTCAAACACTTGATATAAAATCAGATACTTTGCTTTTGGATTCTTAATTGGAGCATGTTATAAGTTTAAATGTTTTTTAAAAGTGTTATTTAATGCTAATGTTCTCTTCGTTGTATTAGGTTTTTAGATTATTTTCCTTGCTTAGTATTATGAGTCTGTTTATTGGGAGTGAGTCTCATTTGCACTCATGAAAACCAATAATAATTTTGTTTAAATTTAGATAGCCCAGTGTTTTTGACATTAAAAAAAATATTTCCCTGTTCAGGTACTTTTAAAGTAACACAGTAACTAATGTTTTTATCTTATACAACTAACAGTTGCATTTGCTCTGTGTTAATGCATATTCTGAGTTTCATGGAATTTAGGCATCTGCCACAGAACACTCCCATTCAGGCCATAGACGGTGTAATGACAATATGTCTTAGAGGATGAGAAAAGGGAGAAAGGAATATTTTGTAAATTTTACTTAGGTAAAATCAATATTATCCACTGCCAATACTATCGGGTTTTGTGTCACGTCATCTATAGCATTTAGACAATATGGGTCTGATATCAGTATTTGCTCATAATCAAGTTTGCAATGACACCAAATTGGGGGAAACAGTCCCCCAAGATAGAGCTACCCTTCAGTGGATCTTATATAGGCTGGAGGAATGGTCTAGGTGGCCTCCTGTTGTCCCTTCGAACCTGAATTATTCTATAATTCTGTGATTCTCTGTTTCTATAATGCTCATCTGTAGAACCTCTGAGAGCCTGACAGAATTTTCAGAACAGCTTCTAAGATGAGATGATACTATCATTCATCATTAATAGATGAAGGCATGAGGCACTCGGAGACTGAAGTCATCCTGGTCCATTTTGGAAGTCTAACCTGAAATGCCACTGTATTGAGATCTTCTGATTTAGCCCATAACATCTTTTCATTTCAGTTCTTTCCAGTGACTTCCACTGCTTTTGGTTGCATTTTTAAGGCCTCTAGTTAGGCTTCTAGGCTGTGAGAAATAACTAGCGATCCTCTGGACAAGCCATGGATAGGACTTACGTGGCACAGGCACTTAGGTCTGTCAGATGACATTCAGTTTGTGTAACCCTAATATAGACCATAAAACAACCTTTCTGATTCTTGAATCTCCTGCCTCATTCATTATTCATTTTTCACCTCCTACAACAAGTGAAGCAGAAGTCCTATGAACAACATCCTTCAGTGCACTTTAATTAAGCAAGTCAACAGAATATGTCATGAGTCCTGTGGGGAGAAACAGTGGGGAAAAATATGCAATGTAGTGTGCTACCATCCTAAATGTAGATCACTTCCAAGCTATCGGTTGCATAGATTTTAATGATGACATTTCTATGTTAAGTTTGTTCATTCTACTGGAGTACAGATTTTCAGTGTTAATATTCTTATATTTAAGAAAAATGAGCTGGAATGTGACAACACATTGACTCCCAGGAGTATTATCAGTAAGATAATGTATTTGATTCACCATGTCCATGCTGGCCATGTAAGCAATCAGCAAATCCTGAGCAACCAGCACAATAAGTTGTCATCCTACATACCACTGATGTAGTATGAAACTCTGACAACAGGTTTCACAGACAGCAAAGTGAAACTAATTGATGGATTATTTTCCAGGCTCTGGTATGGATATTTTTTATTAACAAATTAAGGTGGGGTTTTTTGTCATTGATTTATTTTCCTATCTCCTGCATCACGCCCTGTAACCTGCTACTATTGTATTTTCTTTGCTCTTGCTTCTCTCTCCCCTTCTGTTAACCTTACACAGAGAGCCTTATCCTCTTTATCAGTACAGATTTTCCTGCCCCGAGTTCCTTTCTCATTTCCATCTAGCTTTTGATCTGCTCTGTTTCTCCACCATAGTCTTTTTCCTCAACTTACAGGATTCGGTTCCTATTGATTGGTTCCCATATCCATTCTTTTTACATTGCTACTTTTTGATATGTGCCTCTCTTGTAACCGTCTTTTCATTCATCAGCCCCAGTATGCTGTACAGATCTCCTTGCGGAAATATTCCAGTCTCTATTTGTCTTTGTTCCAAGTCCTTGCCTCTCTCCAACACCCTGAGACTGCCCATTTCAAAGAACTTTGTGCCATTTTTTACTGTTCCATACCTACCATACTTGGCTCCATACCTTTGATACTTGTGATACTTTGATACTTTGATCTTAACCCCTCCACATTTCATTTTTTTCTTGCTGGGAGAAGTTGAAAAGCATGTTGCTTCTCCTTCGTTAAAATACCCAACTTGACCTACAGTTATCCAGAGTTGTAATGTTTGAATTCTTAAAGAAATTTAGGTTTTGGGGGACTAGTAATTATCTGTTGAGCATAGGCAAGCTGCAATTTTCAAAGGCTATAACTGTCAAACTTAGGTCACTTTCAAGTGGATGGCAAAAGGTCCACCCTTGACATGCACAGTAACCTCTGCCAAATTTCAAAATTATAAATGACACGAATGATGGAAGAAAAGGTCACCATAAGTTTTTTAACAAGGGGAAAAGTTATTTTCCTTACTCTTATTTTCAGAAACAGATGAATTAATTTTGATAGACATTTTTCAGATAAGAAAATGGAATATTTCAGCCCAAATTGAGTAGTACTATAAGCAACTCAAACTGTCAGTAGGAAAGTTGGGCAATTTACCCACACTGTATATGCTGTGGCTAAAATCCTCCCTACTTTTGACGTGCGAAAAACAGACTCCACAATCGGTGAGATTGTAAAGTAGGTATGTTCATTCAGCACTGGGTGGCACGGGGGGTAGTCCCACTTTACAGTCTCACCGATTGTGGAGTCTGTTTTCCGCACGTCACTTTCCTTAAACAAACGTCCATTGAAGTCAGTCCAAGGTAATTAGCTCTATAGGATTATATGCCTATGTCTATGAACAATAACATCTCATTAGGAAATCATTTAACCTTTTTCTGGGTGCCCTTTTGCATTTAAACCAGATGAAATTATGCTATAGCGTGTCACTTTTAAGCTGTTTAATTTGAACAACTGATTAAGTCAGAAGAACTTTGCCTGCCTCAAAACCACTCTCTTAAAATATATCAGTTTTCACAAAACCAAGTAGCTGTTAAATAACTCTGAGTTTAATCAAACGTTATATACCAAGTGTATCACTTCCATGCTGTCATAATATTAATGAAATAGGTGTTCAAAGAATCCTACTGAGGAAAAACCATCATAAATGTGACTTTAACTTTTATTTAAGAATCACAAAGAAATTTGTAATTTAAAGAGCTTTATAAACTCAAGAAAAGTTTAGGAAGCAGGAATCCTAAACCACAAATTTTATGCTATTTCTGAACTGTAATTCAGGTTATGTATTTCAAAAAGGGAAATTTTCCAGTGTGAACAAGGAAGGGAATTGTCTTTCATCTCAGGACAAGATAGGTCTCTTTGATTTCATAAATAATGGCTAGAGAAATTCAAAGTCTTCTTCTGTTTGTCCAGGTGAAAAAATAAATGGGCAGATTGATTATCAGTTAGCAAGTGGTACTTACTGAAGTAAGTAACCTAGTCTTTGATGTTAATTAGCATAACAAAGGAAAAATACAGATGATACTTCAGATTTCTTTTGTAACAGAATTAGTGTGTCAGGTTTTGAATGATAATAAGGAGCGATTAATAAGATCACTTTTATTTAGAAATACAATTTTAGGTACATGTGATTGAAAACATGACTTCATTGTCAGAATTTTTCCCTGCAGACCTCCATCGTGATGCTATTGTTCTCCAATTTTCCTCTGGTGTGTTGACTTCTAAACAAAAACCTTTTCCCCATGTGAGCAGATAGAGCTTAAAAATTTCTATTAATGGGTGGCTGTTGAAAATATGGCTTTTAAGTGATAAATCTAATCTTCCATCAAATATGTATTTAAAGGTTTTGGGTTTATTTGAAGGCATATCTTTTCTGTCTCTTTCCTTTGGTTCAGTAGTTATACAACAAGGTCAAAAGTATGCAAAATCATCAGAGAAAAAGAAACAAATCTGTTTGAAGCCTGTAAGCTTTTAAAGCTTTGTGTCTTAGCTTCACGACTGTTACTAAATCATTTAGGATTCTCATTCTACTTTATACAGGCAGCCAGGGAGATTTTCTCACAAATCTAAGTGAATGTAAGGTTTTTAATCATTAAAACTGATTCATATGTGTCATTGTACATAGATTACTAGATGCACAAAAATTATATCGATGCTTATAATATTGGTACCTATTGAATTGAATGGTATTCAAAAGAATGGTGTTCAAAAGAAACGTGAAATTATATTAAAAAAAAAAAATTCAAATCTACCACAGGAAGGTTAGGACCTGATAAGAACAGGTACTTAAGTAATTTTCTTCTTTTTTCAATTTAAAATCAAAGTATTATATGTACAGTATTATACTAAGTAAGTAAACGTGATTGGATAATTAAAATAATTTTACAGTTCTTCACTTTTATTTAAAGAATGGTTATCTCTTTAGAGTAATCTTTCTAAGTGACTGTGTGCATTTTACAGCTGACATTTTCCCCTATTGTTATATCTTTCACATAACAAGAATAATTTTTCTTTAATGATTCCCTGCGTCATTCCTCAGACAAGGAGAGCTGGATTGGCCCAGCCTTGTCACCTCTTACAGCACAGCCAATTTAATGGTAATGAGAGTAGCTGCTGCTGGGAGTAGCACGATGCAGGAGGTAGCAGATTAACTCTTTGCCTATGGCTGGGGAGTACGAACAGCAATCACTGTCCTGCCTCTACTCTTGAGAAAAAACAAGCAAAACCTCCCCAAATTCTTCAGGGGCATCCTATGGTGTCCTTTCCAGCCATTTTCCCCAACAACTAAGAGGCTACAGCATGATGAGCTGGGAGGAAGAAAACTTGCTTCTTTCAGCATACTAAAGGAAACCTTATGAGAGGGTTGGCTGGACTGTGGAGTGGGATGAGAGGGGCTCAAGGATAGAAGCTGTCCTGGAAAACCGGGAGAGAGAAAGGAAAAGAAATCCCCAGTCCTGCCCGTAGATCTTCTGTGACCCTATGGCCTTTCACAGCCCCTCTCAGCTACTCCCACCTGTCTGGAACCCAGTGTTGTTGTGCAAGCCGGCTCTCCCTTTGTCTCCCACTAGATCCCTGCCACACTTTCCTGCTTCCTTAGTCAATGCCACAAATTGATAATGGTTTATAGGACTGAGAAGTCTTGGATGTGCTCTGTCATGTCTACTGGCCATTTTTATCTGGCACTGATTCATATCATATAGTAACTTTAACTTCAACTACAGTGAAAGCCGTGGATGTAGAGGAAGATGACAGTGTTTGTATAGGCACACAAAAAATTGTCTATATATACATGACGTGTGTGTGTAGGAACGATTTGATAAATACTGCCAGATTTTCAAGAATTCAGGAAAATAGTTTGGAAAGAGTGCACTTGGAATTCAGTTAATGTTACTCTCTTGAAAGTATACCTGCTGTTGCCAGGCAAGACTCATTTGTTTTAAAAGAAACATAATTGGTTTGGATCTAAAATTATCTCTATGGGCTGATTTTGTATGAAAACATACAGGCTATGGAAAGAAAAAATCTTCAGCTGAGCAATACCAGCTGGACAATGTACAGAACTTACTGAAAGTACCTACTAAAGCAGGTAAAGAATAGGAAAATATATATCAAATATCACTGTGACCGTTTCTCTGGGTTACCAATCTCTTGCAAACCAACGCTTGCTGCCTTTCAGGGTTTTTAGAGGAGATCTAATTAAACATTTTGTTATTAAAGCTTTATCTTAGTAGCGTAAAGAATATTAAGTCCTACTTTTCCCTGCATACTCTGAAATGGTCTCTGATTTTTGCAGACAATCTTGATCTGAAGCTGATCAAAATAAAAATTGCTAGCAAAATGTATTGGTTGCCTTCTCAGGTCTTGATGATAAAATGTGATCTAACATGACACCATATGATTAAAAAACCTCCTTGGGACAAATGCTTATTTCAATGATATGGCTTTTAGGGAACACAAAATCAACAAGAACAGATAAATGAGTAATACTGAGATGACCAGCAGAAAGGCTGACTTGTTATACAGTTCGCTCCAGCTTAGAAGATTACACAAGGCAGCAGAAAACAAAGCAAATTACTAATTGTTTCATTCTTTTAGTTAAATCACTGTGATGCCTAATGAACATTTCTTTTGTGGGGTGTCTAATGGAGTTTTAACAATTCAGATTTCAGTTTCCTGAGGAGAGCTCCCCAAATAACATACCATACTATCTTCAGGGTTATAGTCCTTTTGTCCACAGAGTCTCATAGGTAAGCAGAAATTAATGTTTCTGGTTAAATAAAAAATAGAAAATAATTCCTCTTTTCAGGCTAAAATGACATTTTTAATTAGCAATGAAAGAGACATAGGCTTTTTTTTTTCATTGGATTATGCTCTATTCAAGGTTATGATAAACAGTGGCAGTTCTGGAGTAGATTACGGTTACAAGAAATGGCTGGTGACATTGAACTTCAAGTTCAGAGGCTAAGGTATGAGATTGTAATCTGTAGATACATGCCCATCCAGAAATACAGCTATTCTTTCTTATAGTACAGTAGTTTTATTTCTGTCACAGATCTTCCTGCTCTTTTATGCAAAGTTATAAAAAAACAAGTGTCAGAGCTTAAATTATTTTTCTACTTTAGGTGCCTCTGGAGATTTAGAAGTCAGTTCTGAGAGATATTGAATACCTTCATTTTCAGATACAAACTAGTGCAAATTGGTGGAACACAACTCTCAACTGGGTCAGGTGTTTATTATTCCGTTTGTGTAATATTTAATGTTATACATACATAATGTAAATCAAGATGAAGTGATTGGTAAACTAACTGAAAGAACAGTCTCTGCATTATTATTGGCTAGAACTACTGATTACTGAGGTGTTTGATCCATCCTGAAAGCTGAAATGATCACAGAATTTCTTGCTCAACTTTTATGTAGATTTTGTTCTTGGCATAATTTTTATGTGACAAGACTGAATGATGAAAAAGCAAGTAAGAATTCATTGTGGGGCATAAGGAACGTCGCCAAATAAGATACACAATAACTAGAAAAAGTAAAGCCTTATAAAATATTTTGTGTCAGCTTGACACATTTCTTAAAACTACTTACACATCTTTGACAATCCAAACAGTAGGCTGTAACACCAGAAAAAAAGAACAATAAAGAGAAGCCAGAGGAGTATGTTTTTGCTAAATTCTAATTTTTAATCTTGAATGCATTGGGATTAACATGTCCCCTGTCCTAAATTTTCCTTTAAAATGCTCTTGAAGTTATATAAACACACTTACAAATTTTGTTGTCACAAAATAACTTGGTATTTCTTGCTCCATATTGTAAATCTTTTTTACCATCCAACAATATGTCAAAGTATTACAAAGCTATCATTCAACTCAATTAATATCCTCATGTCAGCCTCAGAGGCATTGTTCTTTATGTAACATGACTTTAAGCATTCGTTTCCCTCCCTAGACTGAACTTTCAGATGGATTTTGCAAAAATCTCCTGTGAAAGTGATGAAGTTGAAGCACCGTTCAAACAGAAATATTCCTAATGATCCAGCACTGAGTTGATGGCAGAAGAGACACTTTTTTCTGCCACTGCTGCAGCTAAGTCTCCTGTAAGAGTTTTCCACATGGCAGTAAAATGTCTTTATAAATGATACCCTGCCCACAACATCCAGAAGCCAGTTCTAGCCAATATGAAGAACATTTTAACATACATTTGAATTTAAATCCATATGGAAAGCTTTTAATTGCCTAGTGTAAAATTCCTGTACAACCAACTGATTTATTTCTGTATCCAATGGATATTTTGTCACCTCTATACAGAGACTCCACATGTCCAAAGGTCTCTAGAAATTATGTCCCCTCTTCCCATTCTATTCACGTCTGAGGCAAATATACTTTCACTAGGGAACTCTGTTTCAAGTAAAGACCATATAATGGTCATAATGATGTTAACCAGTAGACACCATGGTTGGCTATGGTGATTACTATAGGTGTGGTTGTAACCTCATTGCTTAGCTAAATACTCATCAGAACACACATCTCAGCTTAATAAGACCATGTGGTTCCTAGGTGAAGTCTAAGAAAATAAGAAAGAGGACCTACTATTTATTGAAAGTCCTGATTTTTTAAAAAAAAGCAACCAAGCTTCACTTTTTCTTCTTTTCTTTTTTTTTCCATAATTAAAGACAGGAGTTTTCCTGTCATGGCAGATGCTTTACAGATGGACAAAGCTCCTATTTTTCTTCTCATATAACCAAATGCCACCCATGTATTTGTTAAGATATGAATAATTATGCTAATGTAATGAGTAGGCAGGTGCAGGAGCAAAATATCTTAATATCATTTATGCAGAAAACTATATAAAACTTCCAAATCATTACTTTTATAGCATTTTAAACACTTTTGTTTGAGATTTCCGAATAACACCTGCTGTAGGCAAAAAATAAATTGTTTCTTGCTACTCTAAGAGGAACATTTTCAGTGGGAACAGTGGTTTAAGTCCCTTCTCCAGCACTAATAAACCAATAACATAAAAACTATGGGAAGTTTGCTTCTTTATGGAGGTTGGGAATGGGAGCTGCAGTTCATTTGCACTGAAAGGACAGAGGCAGCCAAGCAGTGGGCACTTTGGTTGGGAGGATGGCATGGGTTGGCTACCTGGAATCTCTTCCTTGGCACAAGAGGCTGTTGAGTTACTACCTCAAGAGAGAGGAGATTGCCCAAGTAGGTTTTTTTATCCCTTCTGCCCTTGGAATTGGAGGTTTGCATATCCTTTTGTCAGTTAGTAAATCACATTGCATGGATTGAGTGGATTTATTTTCTAATTTTCTTATCATTCAGCATCTGCATCACATGTTATATGCGATGATTACCAAACTTTCCTTCCCAGTTAATTGTTGCTCCAAGCAACATTCATTTAAGCCAAAGCTTCTATAAATTTAGGAACATTGTGCCATTAGCATTCGCTGAAATTTTACTGATAATTTTTTAGAATGACTTTATCAGTGCCAAGAGCTATGCAAGGGTAGAATTCTAGTTGTGATTTACAATATGTAATAAAACATCCCCTAACAACTGAAATGAAAGAGCAGTTCTATTTGTAGCACAGTATATAGTGTGTAGGTCCTATCAAGAATGTGATTTGCAGGAGCCAATGATCTGAGGCATTTGCTTGCTTGTGCTAATTAGCTCAGACCAAATTTTGTCTTTAAATGTAGCCCTCAGCAGTGGCAAAGGAATATCCTCTAGGTCACTTTTGGTTATTTGTGTTTTTCCCACCAAACAGTAATACTATCTTGATACTGCTTGCCTTTTCTTCTGATTAATTGCGATGTTCCTTGGACCAGTTCTTGTATGTTCTGGTGAGTGGGGAACTGGGGCTGACCCCTTTTTACTGGCAGCTAGTAACACTCAACTTCTATGTGTTAGGCATTTGGATTCAAGTTTAGAGAGTCTGCGCAAGTTAAGAATTAGGAGAAATGAGCATGTTTTCTGTTTATTCTATCAATAATAAATTCAGGAGAATTTATAAAATTAGAATACAATAAATAAATGAATTCCAAATGTAATAAGAGAGAATGTAATAAGGGGGAAAGTCTGTTTCCTTTGAGAATGAAAGAAATCTTAAAAATTGAGGAGCCTGATGCCTTAGGGAAAAGCTCAGCACACTATATGACTAAGCTACTTTGAGATACCAGAAGATATATCTCATTGATCAATTCAGTTTGACATTATTAGTCATGTCCTGTTTTCTATTCTAACCTGAGAGAACACAGAAACTCAGTTAGATAGTTCTATCCTGCTTTGATATCAGGATGACTTAATGATGACTTTTGGGGAATTTCTGCTATAGTTTCTTGCAGCCTTCAGATTTGTAAAGCTAGTAGGAGAAAAATGAAGCAAAATTCTGTGATGAAATCAGTGTTCTTTTTTTGGTCACAGCCACCGTTTGCTGAAGCTCAGTGGTCTGTGTGGATATAGAAGAGATCCCTGTAAAGCAACCCTTCTCCTTTTCTTGCCATTATGAAGTCTCTGGAGAAAACAATGAGTACTGGGCTTCATTATACAGAAGGAACAGTGATTTTGATCCCTGAGTATCTTTTCAAGGTGGTGAAGAAAGGAAATAAATCACAATTCTTAAGTCTTCTGAGGAGCTTATTCCTTCACTAAAAACAGATTCCTACTTGGTTATTCTTCAGCACAGAATTACCACACAGTCAGCTGGTCAGCTGACTTGTTGGTTAGAATGACGCTTGTTATGTTTATGTGATTTTTTATTTTTTTTTTACAGTCTGACATTATTTGTTCATTTTACAATATATGTCCTGATAATGTGTGTAGTCAATCCCTAGAAAATGAACAGCTAGAGATTTCACATTTTAACAAATGTATTATCTATATTGGCTGCTGAAATATATGAACTTTTTACAAGCCTTTGTAATACAAAACAAATAAAAGATTAATAAAATTAGCTTATGATAATTCATTCATAGCTTTGTGAATTATGCTACTTGAGGTTTGGGATTATTTTGTTTTCCTTTAATTTACATACTAACAAACTTTTTAACAGCATTAGTTAACATCTATCCTTCAGTTTTAATACTCTTGTTTCTTTCAGATTCTTTCCTTGCTTTTTACCATTTTATGAACATTAACTCTGCTATATCAAAATTGACATCTGAGGACAGTAATACTGTGCTCTATAGCCTCTTCCTTCCTGAATTTTAAACTGCATTTTGAACTAACCTAACATTACAGTTGCAGTCTGTGATATAAGTAAGGACCATATACTGGAAGTCACCCAAGGAAGAAGCCGTAATGGGAGAATTTTGAAGGTGATCTTAAAATTTCAATGGACAAAACTGTGCGGTGCATTGAGGATAAATAATCATGATCAGCCACTTCAGTAAACAGTTCTATCTATCCATCATACACCACTAAAAAATTTCAGTGTTTCATGAGGTTCGTGAAAATGTAGGTTGTTTGGTTGTTGCTTTCATTACAATTTAGTCTGTGAAACCTAAGGAAGACTTGGTGCTGCTTTGTTTGGGTCACTGTTGAACAAGTGGTATGAAGGAAAATTTTTCAGAGAATGCAATAACTGAAATGTTCTTTTGCAACACTGTGGGCTAAAACACTCCCTGTTTACTGCATGCTAGTATGATTGTATTTTGAAATAACTTTCACATTGAGACATGTGTGAAACCTTATGTTAACCTCATGCCAACAATGGTGAGCTGTATGATAAACAGCCATTTCACTATGCCATTCAAATAACAAAGAATAAAATGAGTAGGAAGCTGTAGAAGTTCTGTAGCAGTTCAGCATTTTGGCAGATATATTTTCCAGTGTTCTGTGATACATTTTTCCTGTATTTTTATAAGGTCTGCATATTTTACATAGCATTTGTTCTTTCATTCTAATTATGTGATAAGTTTATTCACCCATTTGATCCTCCTCCCTGTATGCATCTTTTAAAATAACTTGTCTGTATTTTACAGGTTTGGTTTACTTTTCCTTTCCTTGAGATTTAAAAAGCAGAATTGATCCCAGGGTATGCTCCAGATAATCAGTTAGGTCACTTAGTAAGTTTCCCATATGAATTTCTGTATGGATATTATTTCTGGGCAATATCACCTCCAAAATGTTTTTCCTTCCAATTCATTTAGTGCCATATGTTGGTAGGGAACAAATTTTTTGTTGGTAAGGATCTCCAAAATCCATGAAAGAATGCTGATTTTTTTTTCTGGTTATGGTGATATTCTTTTACGTGGGATGGAATTTTTAATAAAGGTTGTGTAGAAACTGAAGAGAGACTGAGATGTTTTATCTCAGCCAAACCTAGGAAATAAGAGAGCTGAGAACTAAGCCATTTTTAATGTTAATTATACTTGTGCCTCAGATTCTTTAAGGGTGGGAAAGAAAAAAGCTACATATTGCTGGGTTTGCTACTGTGTAATTCTCAAATGTGGATTACACATGCCAAATTATAGATTATGTCAGGTTAGTCAAAGTTATTAGAGAGCATATTAGGCTTCACTTAGCTTTTCTCTAAATAAGAATCTTTACGTGTAGGAGACATATTCAAAGAGCAACTCAAGTTATATCCACTCTGAATAGATTTTGTGTAATTATCATTTGCTGAAGTAACCCTGAACAGCATAGATTAATCTGTGCAGTGGGGACTCAGTGCTGGTATCTTCTGGGAGAGATAGAGAGTTTATTATCATGTGATATGCTGTATTTCACTTGCTTTTCTCTATTTAAGGTGTGAAGCTTCCACTGAATTGCATAGGATTTATTTCTTTGAGATTCTAGATAAAAGCACCAACTTTAAAACGAACTCATGACTTTCACTGAGATGTAAGAAATATCCAGCCTTTGTCCACTACTGCTAATGTTCTTAAATAAAAAGTGCAATTATAGTTACTATATAATGCTAAAACATTTCATAATAAGAAAAACAAACAAACCAAACAAAATTATAATTCCTGCCATCTCACGTTTCCTCTATTTTGTTGGTACTTGCTCTTTTAGTGCCCTCCTGCCTTGAGTTCTTAACATTTCTGTTTAATGATCTTATTTATAGAATCCCCACTCTGGCAATCTGAAAACAGGTTTTAGTGATAAATTCTTTTTAAAGAGTATGTGTTCAATTAAATATGTAACCAGATGTTATTGGTATGCTTCCTTAGGAAGCAGCCTTTTTTTTACTTCAGCCACTGGGGATACTCTATTTCCCATCTCACTTTTACTCAATTCTATCAGCTATTCACATTTTGCAGCCATTACTTTAACTTCTTCCCATGCTAAGTTTCTCATATCTTTATGTGTACAAATATTGCTCATAAGGCCTTGTTACAATCAGAATAAAAATTACTGTTAATGTATTAAAATTCTACTAATACAGCTGTGGCAGTAACTATTAATATAAATTTTACTATCTGTTCAGCATACTTAAACTGAAATAGTTGTAAGAAATAAGTCCAGCACAAGCTGTCATCTGTACTAGCACTCATACAGATTAAATTCCTTTCTTCCTGTTCTGTTCAGCAGCTGTATAGAGGGTAGTGGCTAGCTGAGGTCCTTTTCCACAGAGCAGGTGTGGCTAGGAACAAGATGACATGTCTCCATTAGCTGATGGTCTTGCTAATCTTCCCTCTGTTTCTTACACTGAAGTAGTCAAGTTTGTGAATGTTGATACCACTTAAATATTAGTTAACCCCCCCCCCCCAACAACAACAACAACAAAACCAAAGAAAAAAACCCCAAACTAATATGGGAAAGGTAGGTATTAGGACCTCTGGGTGATGCGCCTTTCCCTTGGATCCTCTCCTTGCTGTCCTTCATAGCTCTGTTTCAAAGCAAATGCACCAATGCATCTGTTTGCAGGCATCTGGTAACCGTTCTGACGCCTGCCGCAGAAGAGAGCACTGATGTGAAGGAAAGTGCACCTGTGTACACCATGGACAGATTTGAATTAGATACAGTTTTTTCCCTTTTGGCGGGGAGGTGGGAAACTCATATTTTCCAAAAACATTTAAATGAGTATGGAAGAAGTGCAAAATTTCTTCAGCCTGGGTAAAGGAAATGCAATCTGCGGCATTTAGCAAAAATCTCGTTAGAGAGAATTCAATAAAAGGTTAACTTCTAAATTCATTTCAACTCATGAACAGAAGTGAAGAGCCTTTTTTGTTAATCCCCTTACTGCAGCATAGGTGCTTGCTGGAGGAATTTTTGTCCAGATGTTACACAATGTCCTGGAGTAAAGCATCATTTTTTCTTCCCAGGCTGGTCTAATTTTATGGTTTTAGGAACAGCTTGAATATGTTTTGTAAAAGTGCAATAGTACCTGAAAAGCTGTATCATCCTGATTTAGAGGTTTTTAAAAGATCCCTGTTGTTAATTTATCATAAAACATCATAGCAACATTTTAATGTGCAGTTTCAATGTTATGTTGGTTTTCATGAAACTTTTCTTGTCCTTTTAGGAGACATTTACAGATCTTATAAGAGAATTGAGGCATCTGCCCTGAGCCTGTCAATATTACTTTCAGAGGCGGAGGACAATTAAAATAATATTTCTTTTCAGTCATACAGTGAGTACAGAAATTAGGATTTTCCATTTAAAATACAAAGACCGATTAAAGATGAAATGCTGTTTGAATGTCAGTTGGAACATATCTTCTGGTATAACAAAAAAGAAAAGGTGTTTTTTTGATAAAATTTTGCCTTACTGAAGTTAAAATCCAACAAAATCATATGCTGTGACTTTAAAGCAAAATACTATCCGTTAGAGGCTTTATCCTTGGTGATGCTGGGTATCTTCTTAGAGGTGCTGAACTCCTTCAGCCATGATAGAGTGTTTTAATGACTACTACAGGCTTGGGGAAGAGTGGCTGGAAAGCTGCCTGGCAGAAAAGGACATGGGTGCGTTGGTCGACCGCCGGCTGAATATGAGCCAGCAGTGTGCCCAGGTGGCCAAGAAGGCCAACGGCATCCTGGCCTGTATCAGAAATAGTGTGGCCAGCAGGAGCAGGGAGGTGGTTGTTCCCCTGCACTCGGCACTGGTGAGGCCGCACCTTGAGTCCTGTGTTCAGTTTTGGGCCCCTCACGACAAGACAGACATTGAGGTGCTGGAGCGTGTCCAGAGAAGGGCAACGAAGCTGGTGAGGGGCCTGGAGCACAAGTCTTATGAGGAGCGGCTGAGGGAACTGGGGTTGTTTAGTCTGGAGAAAAGGAGGCTGAGGGGAGACCTTATGGCTCTCTACAACTACCTGAAGGGCAGGCTGTAGGGAGGTGGGTGTCAGTCTCTTCTCCCAAGTAGCAAGTGATAGGATGAGAGGAAACAGCCTCAAGTTGTGCCAGGGGTGGTTTAGATTGGATATTAGTTATTGGGCCTGGCTGAGATGGAGTTCATTCTCCCCATAGCAGCCCTCACAGTGCTCTGTCTGTGTAGCTAGAAAGGTGTTGATAACACACCAGTGTTTTGGCTAGTGCTGAGCAGTGCTGGCACAGCATCAAGGCTGTCCCTCCAACATTCCCCCCCACCTCACTGGCAGGCTGGGGCTGGGAAAGATCTTGGGAGGGGACACAGCTGGGACATCTGACCCAAAATGGCCAAAGGGATATTCCATACCACATGATATCAGCTCAGCTATAAAAGCTAAGTAAAGGGAGATGGAAGGGGGAGCATTTGTTATTTTACGTTTGTCTTCCGCAGCAACCACTACAAGTACTGAAGCCCCGCTGCCCTGGAAGTGGCCAGACATCGCCTGCTGAGGGGAAGTAGAGAATAAAATCTTTTGTTGTCCTTTGCTTTCGCTTTATTAAACTGTCCTTATCTCGACCCATGAGTCTTTTGTTATATTTTCTCTCCCCTGTCCAGTTGAGGAGGCGGAGTGATAGAGTGGCTTTGGTGAGCACCTGGCATCCAGCCAGGGTCAATCCACCACAATTAGGAAAAATTTCTTCACCAAAAGGGTTGTCAAGCATTGGAACAGGCTGCCCAGGGAAGTGGTTGAGTCACCATCCCTGGAGGTATTTAAAAGATGTGTAGATGTGGTACTCAGGGACATGGTTTAGTGGTGGACTTGGCAGTGCTAGATTAACACTTGGACTCGATGATCTTAAAAGTCCTTTCCAACCAACAAGATTCTATGCTTCTATGAAAAAAACAGCTGTGGGTTTTTTTATGGGTTAGATTTGGCCTAAGAAAGGATGCAGGTAGTAAGGTACAGGATGGCCAAATAACAAGAAAGTCATACAATTTACTAGTGCAATACATGACTCTCATTCTATGTGTACTTTTCTTTACCTTTATTCCGTATATATAGTGCTGAATGTTGAACAGGTTCTAAAATTAAATTACTTCTTTTTCTAAATGAAAGTTTTCAATTATTATATCTATTACTGTATAGTACAGAGCTATAGTTTACATGATGTTTGCACTTAGTGCACTTTAACCTGGTTAAGACTTCATTGTAACCATCTTTTGTACAGACCTAGAGTCAATAGTAGTTCCTGAAGTTTTATTTTAAATTAGAATTTTAGTTATCTATTCTAAGTGATGGAATAAATCTGCAGTTCATGGCTTTGCTGCAGGAAAAACACAAGTCATTCAAGTGTCTCCCCCATTTTCAGAACTGCTTACCATATAATACCTTGTTCATGTGCCACCTAAAATTCAGTAATTTTGTAGTCTTTCTGTGACTAGAAAAGGATGAGAAGTGTCATGGCAAAATGTTCTGTGAGTGACACAACATATGAATGGGATGTGAAAATTTGAATTTTTCCTCATCTTCATCTTTACCTTGGTTTTAAGCCACAGTTTGTTTCTGTCTTGCCATATTTGCAGAAATTAGTGAGATTGCCTTGCTGGATTTTGTTTAAACAAGGACTTACTCTTGAAAAAAAGGCTGATTTAGAAATAATCAGGAAAAAGAAGAGATATAATCAGCCTGCTGGAGTTTGAGACATCTCAGAAATGAACCTGAATTCTAATTTTTGAAGAAAGTTGTATTATTGTGCTTAGAATATTTTGTTGCCCCCGGAGGGTAAGTACAGCTTGAGTTATGGCTCCAAAAAGGAAACAGCTATGGCTTTTTTGTTTGTTTGTTTTCATGGATGCTAGATCAAGCATTTGGGTATCCTTATTACCCTACTGCTAAAAATGCTGAGGAATAACTGAGGGAACAATCCAGAAGGGCTTACTGAAATACTAATTTTAACTATTTTTTTTACTGTAATAGGACTCAAATGTTTCTTCCAAGGACCAGTCTTCCCATATAATAAGAGGTATAATATATCTCTCAAATAATAAGAGCAGAGAAGAAATAGCCTCTCTTCCTTTCAGCACACACCTTTCCTGCAGGGATCTTATCTTCCTTTGAGAAAAACACAGCGAGCTGCACTGACATTTTGCAAAAATGGTCAGTAAAAAATTATTCTGGTTAGGTCTAATCACACTCTTAAAGAAATGCCAGTGATGTGCTCTATTTTATAGAGTCTGTTATTCTGAAGCCCTTATACATCACAGCCACATTGATATTTATTGCTTTATACCTTAGTGTAAATGGAGAGATCTGGTTATATAATTGCAATTTTGAGTTTTCTGTAAGTACAACTTGCAGGGTGGCATTCTGTAGTTATTTCTTGAAGTTAAGTAAAGAGCAATTCATGGGGCCTGGAAATCTAGAATCTTCTGTGACATCTGCTTTTGTCATCTAAGTTGGCTTTAACTCCTCTTCACTGCAAATGGAAACATTTTGTCTAGAATTGTAATAGATTAGTTGCAAAAGTTATAAGATTTTGGCTTAACTTCTTATTTCTTGACCTACAAGGAAAAAACCCCTTTGATTGGGTTGACCAGTCACACGTGTCTTCATTAGATTTTGGAAACTTTTAGACCCAAATAAGTACAAATTCTTACAAGGGCTTGTATTTAAATCTTAAAAATAATACATTTCCATAAGGGAGACATCTGTTCAACTGCATCATTTTCCAGAATGCAGAATTTCTCAGAGTTTGTAAATTGGTAATATGTGGTAAATTCCTCCATGTATAATATATGAATCAGGACTTGATCCTGAAGTTTGTGGGAGGTTTACTAAAGTTGAAGGTTAATGCAAAGTGGGAACAAGCACCTAATTGTGTTGCTGAGCTTTTTTAATTGGTAAAGTTTTGAATAAAACATAACATAAAGACCCAAACCACACAGCTGAGTAATCCTTTCAGTACTGTTGAGGCAAAGAAATTGTATTACTAAGGATTAAATATGAATAAATACAGCATATCATAAATTGTTATATTTAAACATTTAATGTAGCAGCTCAACAATACAGAGAAAAATTAACTGGAAACTTCCTCTTTAAAAGCATGCAGCTGAAAATATCAAACCCAAATCCCCCAGCATTAGTGGAAATGCTAGAGAAAGTCTGCCAAAAGGGGGACCTTTGCTGAATACACACTGTTCAGATCACAGCAGGGCCTGTTATTTATGCTAGTTAAGTGGCACGGCTGTTTGCTTGAAAATGCAAGCTCTTTAGTGTATTATAGTTTGGAATATGAAATACCAACTATTAGCGTAGTCCTGCAGTGATAACTCTAATCAACCTACCAAAGGAGCACTATAGAAACATACTATTCATTGAACATGAAATATGACCGGAGAGGAACAAGAATGGCGCATGTTGATCTGACTACACAAAACGTTTCAAAAACGTAGTCTTTTTTTAAAGAAGCAAGGCACAAAAGTCCTACTGCTCTCAGCTGCATTATTTCTGGTCCAGAACAGTTGCCTTGAAAAATGTTGACCCACTTTTAAAATCATGAAATCATGAAAGTCAGCTTTGACAAAGGAAGCTGAGACAGTGCACAACTCTATTGCTAAAAAAATAAATATAAAACCAAGTCATGGTACCTGAGTGTTTATTTCTCAGCAGATTCATCCTTACCACAAAGATGGTGTGGTTTGCAAGAGGTAAGAATCAGGATGATATTCCACTTGTGAGAAGAAAATACAGGAACTCTGATAGCTTTTCCTGAAATAACATAAAATATCTATGTCTTACTGGACTCACCCTTAGTATAACAAAATCAAAAATGGTAAAAACATCTACCTTTTGCCTCAAATTTGTATCTACTCTATCAATAATCATATTCTCACTTCTGGTGTAGAGCCTCAATACTGTATATTCTTTGTCCATGAATGTTGGACCTAAAAAATGAAGGAAATACATAGTAAAGTTTAAAAATCTATTTATACTACAGAAAACGTAAGAAAAGTTCAAAATCTTGACTATGGATAGTGTAAAAAATTGATTGACTACAAGTACTTTACTGTACTCTAGCAGTGAACTGCAGACTAAACTTTAACTAAGTAAATTTAGTGGACTAACTCAGTAAACTCTGGCAAATTCTAGGTACAAACTCTGTTCCAAGAAATGTAATAATCCACTTCAAGTTTTTTTCCTTCTAACCACAGTTTACTACTGTTTAAGAGTTTACAGACTACTTGTATGAAAATAAAGTTCAGAGAAAATTTATATAAATATATATGGGTGTTAAATTTAACTTTAACACTTAATTTTTATATGTATTGAGCTTAGATAACCTTCATTAGCAGTATTTGAAATAGGCAAGCAAGAACCAGTCACATTTATTCATACTGCACGTGAGCAGTATTGTAGAAAGGATCAAGGTACTTGGTGTTTCTAGCCACAGACTAACTGCAGCAGAGCCCTGACTGCACTAGGAGCCCTTAATGATGCTGCCCAGTCTCACCTGGGGTCCCAGCCACATCCTGACCACTTAAGCTCAGCCCTGGGCCATCAGTTCCCTTCCCTTCCCCCTGAGCTGTGATGAGGGGAAGTAGTCTCCAGCTCAGTCCAGAACCTTGTTGTTCCTGACCTCTGGTTTGACTTTTTGACTGGACCTCAGACTGGCCTTGTCACCCTGAAGGTGCCTGATGACCTGGGCTCTGGGCAGACTGTCTGCCCCCTCTCTGGCCAGCCTGCTCGTGATGGGATGAACCCTGGGCGGTGAGGTTCCCTGCCCTGCCAGGTGGGTTATCGCTCCGAGTCCCACGGAGAGCTGCAAGCCATTACTGCTCCCCGGTAGCCCGTAACCGAGATTGGAGTAATCTCAAAATCCATAAACTACACAAAGTAATCATTGTTGTCCCTCCCCCATGAAAGAGAGTCTCCTCTTAGGGGACAAGGCTGACGTTCACAGGATCACAGAATGGTTGAGGTCGGTAGGGGGCTCTGGAGGTCATCTTGTCCAACTCCCCTGTGCAAAGGGGCCACCTAGACCAGGTTGCTCTGAACTGTGTCCACATGGCTTTTGAACAGCTCCAAGGACAGAGATTCCACAGCTTCTCTGGGCAGTTTGTTCCTATGCTTAGTAAAAACTGACTCATTCACCTTATTCGTGCATTTTTCAAAATTTTTGTTTTAGTTTAAATCCAGATATTGTTGTGTTTAGAGATTTGATTCCATGGTTACAGCTGCTTGTTGACTTCCATGTTGATATTTCAGAGATTATTAGGTATAATTGTAAGAATGTCAATTAGTCATTGGTATTATCATGTTTGAACATAGAGCAATTACATACTATTAAAATAATTTAACATTTCAGAACACTTATAATATGACCAGGAAATTACTAATTTGTAATGCTTGTGTATCATGGTTTGCTTTATTTTTTTAGTGTTATGTGTAAAGTAAATAAGTTTTGGATCATCTATTTATTTTTTTATAAAAAATTGTCTGGTAGGCACTATCAAAATAAAGCCAGTATTCTAGGATTCTTTATTCTGAAGCAAGGTAATGAAGTTGTTGTTCTTATTTTTAATGTATGCAAATGTATGTTTGAGGGCAAAAAATGACAGATGACATGAACACCATAGAAACCAAGGCTGGAAGTTTTTTCTTCCAACAGTACTTCTGACAGGTGCCTGATAGCTTCCAGGGTTGAAATTTTGGAACAGGAGTGAAGTGCCAAAGACTGAGGAAAATCCTGGATAAAATATCATCACAAAGAATTCCACTAGGATGATAGGGCAGTTATGGAGCCGAACATGCAGCTGAGATAATTATTCACCTATTCTAGAACATTTTTTTTGTATTTTTATTTTGTTTCTAGGAAATGAGGATTATGTGGTCATTCTGCCTGTATCTATAGGTTCTTTCTCTTTCCACCCTCTTGTCATCCTAACCAATGACACATGAACCCTTGGGCCAAGTTCAAGTACCTTAAAGATTGGTAGGAATTTTTAGCTTCCCTTAATGAATGTTTCCTATGAATGAAAGAAAAGTGGGGTCATCCAACCAAATGACTGTAAATTGCTCTTTGTAGAATGACTTATTCCTGCTAAAGAAACACTTTAAAAAATAAAACTGTGAAAGTACAGACAAAATTAAGTGCAAATAAGCAGTTGAATTACTGTCATTTGTACAACTGCTCCTGTTGACCATTGGGCAGCATAATGTGCATTAAAATTCAGCCTCCCAGAAGGGGTTTGTTCAGAGATTGCTAATTTGAAGGCTACTGTAGCTAATACCTGCAAATCTTTTCCCTTTTAAAAAAATACTTGTTATTTGAAAAATAGTAGTAAAGTCATATGATTTCCATTTGTTGGAAGATTTTCTTCTGGTAAGGTCACAACGTCTCTTAAAGACATGTACACTTTGAATTTTATCAACTAACAGCTACATTAATGAAGTTAAAACCAATGTGGGCGCTGCGCTTTTGGTAAAAACTGTTGATAGCACAGAATAGATTTTAAGCTGTGAAATGGGGAATCTTAAGTGTGTTTAGATAGGACGAGATAAATAGAGGTTAGCTAGCAGGAAGGAAACATCTATAACTGATTTCTGAAACTCAAGAGTATAGGAGCTTGGCTTTTAGAATTTTTTCTTCTCATTCTTTCTCATAGACTTTGTTAGAGCATGGAGAAGATTTCATTGCAAAACTACTTCTGAAGCAAAGATTTTTCCATTTTAGTGGCAGTGAGACCAGCTTTTATTCTGTTTGCTTATGTATAACAACTGATAGTAAAATAGTGTTTAACTGGACTGTTTGGCTTTCCATGTATCAATACAAGTTTTCTTTGGTTACGTTCCATTGGCTTCACCCCTGAATTCAACTTTGAGTTCTTTGCTATGCTGTGCTTTAGTCTGCTGCTTCTTCAGATTAAAAGATATTATTCAGTGTGATTGAAAAAAAAAAAAAAGGCAGTAATGTCACTATTTGAATTATATTTTCATGAGGGCACAGAGAGGTGGTAACTTATTCAAATTCTACCTAACTTTACTACTGTTCATTACAATGAAAGAAATCAACACCATTGTCCACCCTCACTATTTTCCATGAAACAGTATCAAAAAGAGTACAAGAAAACACAGGAGATGAAGCAAAGGAAGACATAATAACTGAAATAAACTAATTAACCTCCTGGACATACAGAAATGACTTTCTAGTAGTTATTCTTATTGATCCTTTAAAAACAACTCCATCTGAGAAGAAAATGATAACCAGAAATACTTGGGATCAGTCCCCCGTCCCCCCCTTTTTTTGTTTTTGTAAGAATGACTTACCTCAGAGCTGATATTGTGTGGATTGCTTTTAGTTTTAAAAAGTCAGCTGACAGTTGACTAATGCCCTCATATAGAAAAATGCTAAAAGGAATTTGAAGCACAGTGTCTTCGGTTAGGAATAGAGTTTTGGTGCCTAGTTTTAAACAAATCTTTCAATATTTTCTCCAGTTTCCTGAACTGGGATGACTTTGCCCTCCAATGTATTTACTTGGGTTTTTATGAACCCTGCTATTGGAGCCAAGTGAAAAATTCATATTCTGTCTCCACAAGTATTACAGTATTTCAGGGTTTATTTTTATCCTAAATTTTAACAAATATTGCAGTTAAAATATTTTTATGTGAATGAAAAGAGTTAAATGTCATTTGAAAGATACTAGATTTGTTGAACTGATAAACATACTTCATTAAAAATAAATCTTGTTGTCTGATATTATTGTAACTTTGGTTATTGCATGTCTTTACTCTTTTTACTTTCTCTATTATTTTGCAAAATGTTGCTATTTGTGAAATAGTGAAGGATGGTTTCAGTTTTAATTTAGAGAGAATGCCATGACCCTCCTTTGACAAAAGACAGACCTGTAAGCAGTCAAGATTATTTCATTATTTCAAATCATCATTACCTGACTCTGAGCACCTAAGCTTTGTGACATGCCTGGGAATGCTCCAGTAGCCATATGGTGCCATTTCATACAATCAGCTCAGAGCAGGTTGAAACAGTGTCCAGCTGTTTAATTTATGATACTTGAATAATTTAGAAGAAACTTCAAGCAGTTCTAGAGTTCTAGGTGCTTTTTGAATTTGAGCCTTTTTTGTGGCAAATTGTCTGAATTCAATTCTTGTACTGTAGACAGTTGTGGTCAAGAGTTTCGTGGCTGACAGGTTCATCATCGCAACAGTTCCTGTCGTATTTATAATGGCATTTTTAAACAGTATTTCTTCAAGGTACTATTATAGCTGATGGACTGGTATTGATCAGTGACTGACATTTACTTAGAGCCACATATTCACAGTTTCAATACTACTCTATAAACATAAACAACAGTGTTAATGTTTGTGCAGCCAAGTATTTAAAGATACAGTGCAGTGACCTGATGAAAAAGCCACTTCAGGCATCACCCTAAAGGGATGTTAATTGATTAGTAGATAAGCTAAGATGCTGCTGAGGAGGCATTCCAAAATTCTGCACTTCAAAATGGAAACCCATTGAAATAGATGCTGCTGTTAAAATTCTACTAAGTACAGCCAAATTTTACTGCATTGTGTTCTTAAATGGGGTTTTACAAGTCCTAAACCTGCTGAGATTATGAGCGATAGTAAAAAAAATACAGAGCAGCATTTGTCCTTCTGGAGACACCACTTCACCTAATGGCGAGGCTTTCTCTTCAGATTCTTCTGCTATCTCTTGTTTTTAGATACATGAATTGATGACGGTTCCTGGAGCCCAAATTATGTTGTCTTTTGTTCTTCTCCCAGTATATCTGTGAAGCTGTAGAGACTTTGACATAAGTTTATAATATCATGGTGGTTTTGTTTTCATAATCTTGCCATAAACAGTGTCACAAGGTGGCAACCCATTGGTAGTGCAGTATAATTTAATCATGCCTTTAGTCGTTTGGACTACCAGGGCTTTGCTTTGGCTGTATGCTTCCTAGGCTTACTCTGGCGAGTACTGTGTGCTCACCTTCAGGCAGCAGTTGTTTCCTCTTACGTGAAGTCAAGCCACCCTTCACACCTCTGACTACAGCTGGAAATCTTTGTGCCCTTTCCTTGTTAATTGGGAGTCATGTGAATTGTCTGTACACTGACTTTACCTTTTCTCCATTGTATGTTATTTTTATAGAGCTCTTTGTTGTCCATATGAATATTTCTTTTGAATCACTGCTACTACTTTTAGCATCTTTGCTGTGCTTGCTCTACTGGTGCTCTTGAAAATGAGGCTAAAAGTACAACAGAACAGCTTTTCCTAAATGTCAGACTTGTAATATTTGCTGTCGTGTAGCTTCGATAGGATCAAAGGATTGTTAACAGTAAAGCTTCATTCTGAAATGGGTAACTTCATTTATTTATAAATTTCTGATTGCTTTGTCAAGGATTTGTTCTGAGGCTTGCAGTCTTGTGTTTTGTCACAGTTCTTGGTTATGAGTTAGTCCCTTTAAGGGTGCCCAGTATCCAAAAGATGAACTAATTGATTATTTTTTGTTGTAAATAATTCCCTACCTTTTTTAGATGCTACTGCAGCTTATTTTTTTTGTGTTTATGCCACCTAGGTGTTTATAATATAGTTTTGTAATTATCCTGTTCTGCTCAAGTTTACTTAGAAGTAAGGGCCTTAGTATCTGCTTTGTCAGTGACAAGGAACTATTTTGACAATTTTACCTTTCTTTCCCTGGTATTTACTCATGACAGATACAGTGTAGTGTGCCATTTAAACCTCCTCCAGTTGTTCAGTGTGCTAGAGTTTAAAATCAGGTATAATTTTTTTTGTAATTCCTTTCTTGTAGTTGGCTGTGTTTTAATTTATTTGACAGTATTTTATGGTGCAGCATGGCTCAGCACTATTCAGAGCTATGGAATCAGAGGTCTGCACTTTTCCTAAAGTCATGTTACGTAGAGTCTCATGATTCTTCCACAACAAAGAAAAGCTTTTGATTTTGTTATTTTTCTATAGAATATTCACATCTAACTGAAATATGGATTTCACAGTTCAAAGCTACGTAAACGGCAATATATGCTCCTGTAGCTATGTTTTATTTTATTTGCAATTGCATGATGAGTTTTGTGCCCAAACAAGTGAGTTGTATAAGATGCAGCTGTTTTCCTCTATCAGGTACTGCATGCAGAAGAATAGAAGAAAATTGAATGTCTATTGGGGAGAGGGTGTGTGGAATTACTGGAACCATTTTAATCCTAATTGCTTCCTAGCAGCACTAGCACGTCTATAATGATAAATCTAACACAATTGGATATAACAACAATAAAACAAGTAATTACAATCATATAAGGCTGGCAGTAGTTTTGAGGTCATTTTCTGCAAGTTGATCAATAAGAAGTTCACATCATATAATCCACATTAAATTTATTCCTGTAATACATCTTAACTTCAAGTGTAGCAGTGGTTAATTGCTAATCCATATTCATTGAACAGAACAAATGGGGACAGCAGGAGTATATACTGCGTGTACCATCACATCAAATGTGTAAATGCTGAGCTCAGTTTTTCATTGAGATCACTTGTGTTTGTCTATCTTCTGTCCCCATGATTTCAGAAAGTCTTTAGAGATTATCACACAGTTTGACTGACTACATTTGTTGCTTTTATTGACAATGCCTAGTATTTGCATAGACATTAATTAGACATTTTGAGTTGTATATATCTTCTTGATTGTAGTTATTGTTGATCATCAGAATGTGCTTGTATTTTAAAAGATTGATTGTATTTTAGTAATTACTTCTGTAGAGCACCCTTTAAAATCTATATTTCTTTCATCTGTAACATATTAAACTTCCAGTTGAAGCTCCCGGGTTGTTCTTGGCATAGCATACATTTCATTTTAAGGTTCACCTCTGAGCACAGCATGCTGGGTTTATCATACAGTTTTTAGGGCTTAATCGAAAGCCCATTGAGGTTGAGATTAAAAAAAAGCCTCTCTTTGACTAGTCAGCTTTGGATGATGTCCCTGGTCTTTGCCCTTACGTGTATTATTCACATGTTGATCCCAGTTGGCTACAGTTTTATCAAGTATTTGCCAAGTAGCTTATGTATTTCAGCAAATAGATTACTCACCACGTATAGGGATACATGAATCATTTTTTGAATTATTTTTTGTTCACTATTGCTGTTGCTTGATTTGTAACTGAAAATTGTTTTAGTTTTCTACTTGATAATGATTTGAGCTTTTAATAGATGAGGAACAAGAAATCAATCATAGTAAGCCATAAGCAAATAATGAATATTCTTATCCTTGTAGAAATATTTTTTCCTCTGAAGATGACATAGGTATTTATATGAAGAACTGCATTCTCCAGAATTGATTAAAATATAAGACTGATTTATATGAATTTATGTGGATCTCCCATACTGATTGTATTTGCAATCCATGTCTTATACTATTCAGCTTCCATTTTGTCTGTACTTCTTCCATTAATAGAAAATGAATTTAAAGGAATACTGTTAATGGAATTAAAACCACTAAATACATGTAAAATTAATCCATTAAAAATATTTCTAATAAAATATGACATAAACTAGTATTTACATTTAAAATTCAAGACTTGATTCCCCAAAACCTAGTAGGAAAAGAGACTTCTTATTTGGACAAAGAGATGAAGAGGACCTGTGTTGTTATGGCCAGATAAATAAGAAAATGGAATGTTTTGGCTGGGGGATTAACAGAGGCTTTAAGGATGAGATTTTTTTTTTAAATAAAACAATGCATTCCCTTCTGAGTTTAAAAGAGCAAACATTTTTCTGGTGGAAATGTTTCTCAGGTGGTCCCTCTTCTGATACTCTACCATGCTCTAAGTTTAGGAAAGTTTTCTTTCTTTCTTTCTATGACAAAAAGTATCTAATACTTTTAACGATCACAGTATATTTGTATAGTCTGATTAAGGATTAATATTTACCACCACATACTGTCATCACAAGCAAAATTGCCATGTCCAAACTTGAATTTAGTATCTAATTTGGTATGCAGTATAATTCTATAAATATGCTAGCTCATGCCTAAATTGCAATTTTGTTTATGAATCACACATAATATCTTCCCTGAGCTGGGTATAAAGCAAATCTGGAAACAAAAATTAAGCAGACTTCATTTTATTATGCACTTGGACTAATGTAATAGGAAGTATAATTACATAATATCTCATCCACATCTGTGACAAGATACACATGAGTTGGCAAGCGCCAACAGGCTTGATGATGGCAGGGTGCAAGTGGCCGGGTCCTGCTGAAAAAGGAGTCCCTCAGAAAGCAGTCTTGTCTTGGAAAGACAGGAGAAGATCTTAGAGAAGTAAGAGGAGGCCCACAGGCGCTTTGTCAGTACTCTGTCAGTGAAGATTTTAGAATGGATTTTAGAAGGCTTTAGAATGGAATTTTTCAAATATTGATTTGCTGTGTTGAATATAAGAATCTCTTGTGTGCATGAGATTAGATTTAATAAATTGGAGAATCTGCAGTTCATGACTGTTTGTAGTACCACATAGATTGCACGGCCTACAGTTCTTTGTGCTTACTTTTTGAATGCAGCAGAAGCATAGACTTTGTAATACAAAGTCATCCTGTATTTTCATTTGAAATGCTGGTTCTAAGTATATTTTCCATGAGTCCCTTGGATTGTAATTAGCATGGCTACATTCCTTTTTTCTGTTTCTTGTCATCCAAATTTTTTAATGATTCATTAGGAGTAGGAAGTTTTCTCAAGTTTCAAGACTAGATGGATATCTAAACATGTGCTATAGTTCAGTCAATAGGCAGTACCACAGAACAAACCACAGAAATCAAACCACATGATTAAAATGGTACCTTTGTCCTCAAATCTGTGAAAAGGTTAATGAATTTGTAATAATAGTGTTGTGACTAGACCTAAGTTGGCATAACTTGAATTTAGCAAATGGGAAGACGTTACATCCATCTTGCATTGGAACAGTGAGGTTATGGCCTACATTGTGCACTTTGCCTCGAAACTATGCACATAAATATTCTGTGAAGATAAAATCTACATTGTCTAGGGATGGAATGTTGCATAGTACAATATTTTCTGTTTCAAAAGGATGTAAGTATTTAGCGTCATTCTGACCAAGTGGAATCACAGTATAACAAAAGTTTTAACTTCTGTTTATTATCATTTCCTCCTTCTTGGGGCATGTGAACCCTGCCAATATTTATAATTTTGGAGCCTGTGTTGAAAAATTAGTTGTAGATGAATGGCACTTTTAATACTTAACAGAATTTCAAATTTATTTTACTTTCTTTTGACAAGCATTCAGGAATTCCCTGAAAGCAGCCAATATAATACAGAGAGCAAGTCTGGTTTATGAAGCTCAATACAGAAGTTTTTATTAGACTTTTGCCCTGCTGTGAAGCAAATCATTGCTAGCTTCAAAAATTATGACCTAAACTTCTCAAAATTCCAGTGAAATTTGACTTGACTGTGTTTGGTTTTGAGTGAAGAGATGGAAACATATGTTGTATGATTTGAAAATACAACAAATATGTTGCTTAATTTAGGTAGAAGTAATTTGGGAGGCAGGAGACTGATGATATGTGGGATTCCTAATAAGATTAATCTCTTTTTCTTTTCTCTTTTTCTTTTCTCTTTTTCTTGTTTGAAAAGGACACTGAATTTATACTTCCACTATAGTTCATGAAATGAGACTCTTACACTAAGTTTTTTATTCAAATATTCCTTGTTTTGTAATGACTATCCATACTGTTAGAAGATATAGATCATATAAACAAAGAAAATGGAAATGACAAATGAAACTACAGTACAGTACAAATGTCAATACAAGACAGTTTGCTGTTAACTTTCTCAGAATGGACGAAGCATGTATTGCCTTATCTGATTTGTTGTACTCTGCACTACCTAGGAACTTTACCACAGGAAACAATACAATATAAATGAATTCTTATGGAAATGATAATGAGAATAGAATGTATTACAAAACTTATCTGTATTTCTATAAAACTATTATCTAATGTAACTATAATTGACAGAATAATATGTTATAGTTTATTGAAAGGTTTGCTATACATCTTCTGAGTGACTATTTTTGAAAAAATACTGTTAGATTAGCTACTTTTATTACCACCTTTTGTAGGTTTCTCTTAAAACCTATCTGTAACACCTACTTTTCTTGATATTTCTCTGGGGCATGAGTTTTCATACTACACTGCACTTTACACAAAATAAGCAAAACTTTGAACTTTCAAATTTCAAACCTGCCACGTCCTCTTTGTCCATTTCTTCTTGCATTGAGATATAACATGGGGTTTCGGTTTAGCTGAGTGATGTGCTTTGATGCCAGGCTCTGCCCTCATGAAATTCTGGTAGCTTTGCTTTTGGAATCTAGCCTGTGCTACATGTTCCAGGGGACAGTGAAAACCACTATAGTTGTGCTTATAGAATAACTTTCGTGATGTGGTAATATTAATAATACAGTGATAAAGGTCCATGTGTTTGGCCTTGCCCTTTTCTGCATTCATCAGTGCCAAAATTACATTTTTTTCCTTTCCCAGTAGCTTTCTGTTTGTTTGTAATGTGTTCTTTCAAACTAAAGATAAAAATTGATTACTGGGCATATCAGACTTTGTTTATACCTACCAAAATGGAATATATTCTCGGCTCTTGTCTTTCTCAGAAGGCACTTTCATAATGGCATTAAACCCAGCACACACAACAAAGCGTGTGACTTGCATGTAAATTATCCAATATGAATTAAGAATACAATCAACAATTTGGCGGCTCTGCAAATTAAAAAGTGTAAACTGTCTTCAGACCTTGGCAAAGCATTTGTAATGAATTGGGACCTTGACTTTACTTTGAGACACTTCTATATTAAAAGAAGTTGCATTTTTATTTATAGCTACTGTCATGGTTGAACCCCAGCCAGCAACTAAACAGCACACAGCCGCTCACTCCCCCCACCGATGGGATGGGGGAGAGAATTGAAAGAGTAAAAGTGAGAAGACTCATGGGCTGAGACAAAGACAGTTTAATAGGTGAAGCAAAAGCCGCACGCGCAAGCAAAGCAAAACAAGGAATTAATTCCCCGCTTCCCACGGGCAGGCAGTGTTCAGCCATCTCCAGGACAGCAGGGCTCCATCACGCCTGACGGTGACTTGGGAAGACAAACGCCATCACTCCCAACGTCCCCCCTTCCTCCTTCTTCCCCCAGCTTTCTGTGCTGAGCATGACGTCATATGGTCTGGGATATCCCTTGGGTCAGTCGGGGTCAGCTGTCCCGGCTGTGTCCCCTCCCAACCCCTTGTGCCCCCAAAGTCTCCTGGCTGGTGGGGTGGGCTGAGAAGCAGAAAAGGCCTTGACCCTGTGTGAGCACTGCTCAGCAGTAAATGACAACATCTCTGAACTATCAACACTGTTTTCAGCACAAATCCAAAACATAGCCCCATACCAGCTACCGTGGAGAAAATTAACTCTGTGCCAGCCAAAACCAGCACAGCTACTCAGTGGAGCACAGTGAAATGAGCTAAAATTCTGCTAAGGGGGAAAAAAAAGGAAAAAAAAGGGGAAAAAAATAATAAGTTACTAAATATTTACAATGACCTTTGAAAACAAGTGTTTGCCTGATCAGTTCTGTGGGTAGGAACAAGTACTTCAGTATTTTTTGGTCTGAACCTGCATCTTTGGTGAATGCAGTTAAAAACAATGGGCAAAATGGTGTATAATTGGTGTAAAGAGCAGCTTTTATGAATGATGGATTTGTGCTTGAAAAGAAAGTCTTTATATCAGGTCCACATATTAAGCAAAATAAGTTTTTAAGATTTTTCATTTTGTCAAGGAAAAAAACCACCATGAATTTAGCATGATCCAAAATGTCCTTTTCTTACTCCAGTATTTCTCTTTCCTTTTCCAGTGGGCCAACTGAATAAGCATGCATCTTTAATGGTAACTACAGCAGCTCTGTTAGCTTCAGTAACAACTTTGAGAAATGTACTAATTCCTACAGCAGAGTAAGAAACATATTTAGGGTTCAAAGCTAGTGAGAAAACCAACATCAGTCAGAAAACAGGATGTCAGGATCTAATGCCAGATCCTGGAACTGTCTTACTCAAAAGGATTTTTGCTGATCTCGTGCTATTCCTGTACAGTATATACAGTACAGGATATATGAACAAGCTTTTGCAGTAGGTTTTGTATTACAGTGACTATGTTTGGTTGAGGCTACTGCCTATGTTGTATTCTTTCCCCGGTCTGCCTTTTTTTATAACAATTGAATCTTACTGAAGAAGTAAAGGAACAATTGATGGGTTACTCTTAGTCTTACATGGAAACCTAAGGACACTTGAATTGTTGATACACCAGAAAACATGAAATTGAGAATACAGCTGGCACACTTGTAGCTATGGTTATTCTGAGGCAAATACTTCTTCAGCTTATTTGAAACTATAATGTCCAACAAAACCAACATATTTCTAAAACATATTATCTTGCTGTATTAGAAACAAAGTCTTGGTGGTTCTTCATAAGAGAAATTTTTTGCTAGCTCTTATTCTAGGCATATAAAAGACTGTATACTACTAGCTGTGTTACATCAAGATTTGAAATTTCAGACCCTATCTTACATAGAGGATTTCTGTGGCATAGCTAAAAAACTGTTGTGTTTTTTTTTTTTTTCCTTCTATTGGAAAGAATGACAAATGTGATTCTCTAGTAGAATATAATGGATTATAGGAATTATTAGTGTACATAGAGACCAAGATCTCATTTCCCATTGACAGTGAGCCATAAGTTCCTATTTAGACCTGTTTCAAATGGAGGAAGTCTACAAAAGGGAATGCAATTGTAAGCATGCGTACATTGTCAGCAGGAGATAGAATGATGTACCTGAATTTGTCCATGTATGCACCTACATCTTGACATGTGTTCTTTTCAAAATTCTTTGTATGTTTTTAGGGAAAACAATTCTTCTTTAAAAAACAAACAAACAAACAAAAAACCCCAACCAAAACCCAAAGCATAAAAAGTGAGTCTAGGCATAACTGTGAAAAGAATCTGCTACACCAGCAAAGGTTAATCCTAAGTAATGTATTTACTTACCTAAATAAATATGAAATGAACATGGGTGGAAGAAAATGCATAAATTCTGTCATCACTAACACGCACAGGTTTTTGACAACATCTTCTCTTTAGTCTTTTCAGGGGAAAATATATACAGTGGCCAATTCTATGGGGCTTTTTTTTTTTCCTTATCAATTAAAGGATGTCCTGAACGTCCTTTCTGTGATGATTCTTGTGTTGTCCAGCTTTTTCTGAGTTAGTTTAATGCCAGTATCTCTGTTTTTCTGTATTGGATATTAGCATGAAATTCTTTGTGACATACAATTTTCTTTTCACTGAAGAATTTCATATACTTTTTTTCTACTGTTTTCTAAACAGAAGTCTCATTTAATTAGAGCTTTTGAATTCTGCATGACCTTGCTTCACTCTTTCTAAATATTTGATGTACTTATTATAATATCTTCAAAATGTTTTTAATAGAACACTAAAATCTAAGTAGTAATATAATTTCCTTTTATTTATATTTGCTTTTTTTATTTACTGTAAATATTTTAGAGAGTCATGCTTTTGTACTCTATAATGCTTTTACTGCAGTTAAGCTCTACGTCAAGAGTGGTTGTTTGTTTGTCTACCAGCATAATACAATCATAAGAAGTAAGACTTAAAGGAACTTCATTACATGATTTAGCAGATCCTCTATTCCTTAGTGCAGGATCAGCTATACTCACATCATTCCTGACAGGTGTTTGTACATAGTTGGTAACAAAAGATGCATATAAGCTCCTCAAGCTGTCTGGTCTAGTATTGCATTAAACACTAGAAACATCGTCTGTTACTTCATTATTAGAAAATTTACTGATGTTTAAAAAAACCCCTTTCTTGCTGCAACTTGTTTTTTGCATTTTTTTCTGCCATAAGAGATGAAGGAGCATGTACCTTTTTCCTGCCTGCAGAAATGTTTTCTGTTCGTGAACCCTGTTGTCGGTCTCCCCCATATCGTTAGTCACTTGTTGTTTGGTACAGTCAAACCTACAGTAAGAAGCTCCAATAGTCACAAAACTGCAAAATGGAAGGATTACTTCAATCTCTCTACCACAAGTTTGAAATCAGTGTTTTATAACTAGCCTATTTCTTGCTTTGGATCCCCAGGATTTGTACTTGTTCCTTTCCTTACCCTAAACTGTTTTGTCTCAGCAATTTGTGCTGAGCTTTCTCTGCTTCTCGGAGCTGACTGCTGTGTTCACCTTCGGCAGTCGGCAGCCCACCCTCCCCGTGCCGCTCTGCCCGACCCCTGTTTTCTACAATCAGCAGATTTTCTTTCTCCTTGCATGTTGTTTCTCTGGGGTCACTGATTAAATAAATCAAACAAAAGTGGTCTGGTATTGATCTTTATAGCACACTGTTAGTATTTTCCCTCTGCTCTGAAGTGAATTCTTTTATAAGCACTTGTCTTTAATAACTGAGCCAGTCCATTATCCACTCAAGCAGCTCAGCAGCGCCAGTATTATAATCATTCCCCTTACACACAGCATTGTATCAGATTGCCCAAAGATGAAGTGAAACATGTCTATGACTTTCTCTGGCTTAGTGCTTGTGTCCTTGTTGTATGACCCAGAGAAAAGTCCCTCCTCAAACAAATCCTTGAAGTCACTACTCTGTGGTTTCTTTGCGGCTTTGGTTTTGAATTCAGAATAAGATTAATAAGCATTTGTTCCTTTTACTTTGCCTTGGTTACAGTTTTCTTTCTTCTGTTTCTTGCAAGCGATATTTTGTTTAATGCAGAGAAAGAAAACAAAAGGATTTGGTTACTTATTCTTTGAAAGAGTTAAAATATCAGGGAAGGAGCAGCAGGTTCACCACATCTCTCTTTTTTTAGTGTAATGGCTTAGAGGCAGTTGGTAGGAAAGAAAAGCTATTGATGTGGAATTCAGATTTGTGCTGCAAAGCTAAACCCACACCTTTTGGGGACATAATTCTTTTGCCAGTAGGAAAAGGAATAGAAAACTTGTAGAAATTCTTATTTATGACCGCAGTAGACTTAGATTTGGTCTTTGCAATAACAACCTTAGTCTATTATATTTATGTATGTGTAACAGATGTATAACCACAAAGCTGTAACTGTAGGCTATGCATTTAGGTGAAAACACTGCAGCTTAATATCTGATAAACTGCCCACTCAAATTAATTAATTCCTTAATCGGTCCAAGAGCATAATTAAGCCTGACATTTCCAAAATAAAAGCAAGCAACTACTAAAACCAAGACATTAAACAAAATGCTCTTCAGCTAGTACCACTTCAATACATGCATTGGTGTGGATAATGTTGTAAGGGAGAATTTGCTTTCCGATTCACCTTAAAGTGTAGTTTAAATTTTCAGGTGTTATTAATGACTAAAAGATATTCCAGTTTGAGGTCTCTTGAAGAAGGCTGATTTTTAAGAAATGTTGTCCTTACTTTAAGGAGTATTTGTCCTTACTTTCTGAAATCAAGCCCTTTCAAAACACCTTCAGTTAGAATATAGAAAGCTGACCACTGATTCTCACTAGTCACCTGCTTAAATTGTTTACTGGTAACTTTGCATGGGTTGGAAGAAGGATTTGGCTTCATACATGTCTTGTAGGATTCTATTAATATACCTGGTGAACAGAATATTCTGATGATATCTTTTAACATATTTTTCCATGATTGTTATATAACTCTATAGTGAGTTGGATTACAATGAACTAACTGAGAAACAAAAATTGTATGCCAGTATGTTAATGGTTGTTGAGCATTAATATTGCTAATGCAATTTAACAGTGCAAATTTAGTTTATTAAAAGACTAAAGGTAGTATGACATTGGCTAGAATAGTCTTAAATTATTTTCTATAGCCTGTCTTCTGTGTTCCTTTTCTTTCATTGCAATTGATTCTATGAAATTAAGACATTTTCTGCGTACTGTAGCAGACCAAATCATATTACAGAAAGCAGAATGCAGTTAAATGAGAGTTAAATTACTCTCAAATGACAAAGAAATGTTCAGCTATAAAAAGTGTTGTGAGGCTAATGCATTCTTCCAAGTCAGAATTCTGAAGCAAAAAAAAAAAAAAAAATCTGGACTTTTAAAATGGAAACGCAATTGTAATTTCTGGAGAGGTAGATTGTAGGAGAATCTGGGCGGAGGGTCCTAGTTGGCAGCATTTGGACAAGTGAAATTCTAATGGAAGCAATCAGAATAATTGAATAAACAGAGAGTTGATGGTCAAACTTTCTAATTCATGATCTTTCATGTTCTGTGGCCTGGTTTTAGCCTGAGGCTCTGCTCCCAGGAGCTCCTTACTCACAATAGCCTCTTTGGGAATGAGCTCTGTGCAGAATACTGAAGTGGCCTGTGTGGTGTGTGAGCAGAGCTTTGGAAAGCTCTGGGGTTTTGACATGTTGCCAAAATCAAATTTTATAATTGAAATCATAGATGGGAAATCGTGATTCTCTAGAATTTATAACTGCCAAATCTAAATGGCATTTCATAGGACCAGCAAGACATATTTGTTCAGTGACCCCGAAATTACCTTTAAACCAAAGTGCAAAGCTTTGTTGGAAACATTCAGTTTTAAAAAAAACTAATGTATAAAATTAGATTTAAAAATTTTCTGTAGTGTGGAGCACTAGGTGGCTTTCATTTGAACTGCTACCAGTTCTCAGATTCCCACTTGCATCTTTATTCTTCTCAGCACAAGTTTGCCATCTTAAGCATCATAAGAGAGGTCAGTATTAAGAAAAGATTTTGTGTATTGGAGATGCAGTGCTTTGCAGAATCTTCCTATTGCATTTCGTGATAGCTGGAGGAAGTCCCAGGTCAGAAAGGGTGATTTGGAAGCAAGTGCAGAGATGTGTGAAAAAGCTGATAAATGGTTTGTCCCTGCCAGGCTTACTGGTAGGACAAAGGCTATGCAGCAGCAATGTGAAAGAGAAGGCAGATTAGTGAGCGGGCAGACTACTGTGTTTGCCTTGGAAGAACTGATTCCTGCTGATGAAGTGGAAAAGGGGAGGTCAGGAGAATTACTGAAAGGGAAAGGTTGATGAAAGCCCTGAGGGCAGGAATTGAGCATGATTTTGGAGATTGTATTCTTCCCATTTTCACATGGTTATTAATGAATACAACAGAGAAAGAAATTTAAAGCAAAGAAGCAAACAAGGTGATTTTTGAGAATTTTACCTGAGAAATTTTGTTGGGAGAAAGCATCAAAACTGAGTCAAAACCCAGTTGTATGGGGGGGTGGGGTGTCAGGGATGGATCAGATGGTATAGTCTCAGGTATCAAACGTCAGTGATAATGAAAAGCAATGGTAGTGGTAAAGTATGGGAAGGGAGAGGAGCCTTGGTTTGTTCTGGAATGCATTTCTGCTCGTGTTTTAAGTTGATTGAAAGAAGTGCAAAGGCAGTATATAGTATATCTGTACAATACAACTAACTTTACATCTTTCTGCTATTAATGTATTAATATTTATTTTTCTTATCAAAGCAATATGGATATTCTTTCCCTTGAAACCACTATAAACTTCAAGATTGATCTCTGATTAGCAAAATACAAGTCTCATAAATCAATAATACAAGTCTAATCTAGCAGGTTTTGTTTAAAAATCAATAGGGTTACCATTTGATGTTTTATGAGCTGGAATGGCCACATCTTTTATATAAATGTTTTTATGTTACAAAGTTGAAACAGTTATCCAGGAAAACCGTAGCTTTTATAGTAATCAGAAGAAAAAGGAATTAATACTTTGGAGGAACATATTTCTTATCCCTAAAATACCCCCCTTTGAATTTCTCTCGAACCTTTGGTTCAACCTTTGATAGCTACTGTCAATCAACATCCATCATCTTGTGGCCAACCTAGCTGGCAAGCAGTTGTGCTTGCATCTGACACAGATGCTACCTGCTTCTATTTGCCTTATGTGAAAAGAATACATTAGACATCTGCTACAACATTTGATTGATTTATCATGCAGTGTAAAACTGCTTTAAAAACATGCTGAAATCCTTGGTAATGTTCTAGGAAGTTAAACTTGGATCCTCATTGTTCTTACTTTTCTGAATTACTTATTGAAAATAAAACAAACTGATTCAGGACATAATTTTTTTTTGTATGTCCTGAAAAGGAATTATTTTATTATGTGCTTTATTACTCATTATTAATTAATAAAAGTTTAAATAGTAACTTCATGGTCTATGATGTAACTTCATGGTGAAAGCTGTGAAACAAGGTGTACACACAGAACCATTTGACTTGTGAGGCAGTATTATAAAAGATATGACCTACCCTATTAATGCTTATTTAAGAGACGATTCAGGATTTTCAGTCAATAGGTTCTTTGGTGTTGGTTGGATAAAGCAAGCAGTTACTTTTCTGTATTGTAGTCAGAAGAAAAAAGGAATGAATTCTTTGGAGAAGCATGTGTTTCTTATCTCAAGAAAAGCAGTGGCACAAACCCCTTTCATTAAACATTAATGCAAACTTTCCAAATCCTCGGCACTGGTGTAAATCATTGAAATGATGCAATTTACTTCAGTGTAAATTGCGAAGCATTTTGAGGTTCTTGGTGTTATTAGGTGTATGCTAATAGAAACACAGCTTAAGTGAAGTGCCGTCATGCAATTTTACAAACTTCTGATTATATGCACGTTGAAATCCTATCTCGTACCCTAATACTTATGCATACATCTTATTCCTGCCGAAGTGACAAGCTTTCCATAAATCCTTGGAAATATCAGTACCTAAACACATTGGTTATATTTTGGCCCAGTGAAAACTGATCCACTGATTTCTTGCTAGACAATTTCACTTACACAGTTGGGCTGAAAAAAAGCCCAAACCAAAAAACAACCCCAAAGAAAGAGCAATGTGCAAAGATATGTCCTAAATCAATAGCCTGAGTTTTCAATAAGTAGTATCTGTTCACTTTGTGCTTCTGAAAATTAGACATGTAGAAGGCTAAATTAGGTCCAACGTTATAATTTTTATATAGTTTTTAACTGTCAGTGCAACAAATGGAAGGCATTGAAATACTTTATTTTTCCTGACTGATGAAAAACCAAGCAAATAAAAGAACCATTTTTTTAACGATCTGTTAAAATGAATAATGAATCTGTTTTTCACGGGGGTTTTTGGCATGGTTTTGTTTTGCAAAGCAATTTACTTTCCTACTATTTCTACTGTAAGTATTTCATCAATGATATGATATTAAAGCAATAGAAAATTTGGAAGAGCATTAGTACTCTTCTCTAAGAAAATTATTCAGATGCTAATACTTTTGCCAAATGGCTGCTTCTGTTGATGCTTTACACGGTTCACTAAAAATAACAGCAATTAACTTGTCCCTGAAACTATTTCCTATCAATATTTTCATAGGCTTTTTTTCTAACTAATAAGCAATAAAACTACCCCTGGGGTTCTTTTGTCACCACAGATGGGATGCTAGGATTTGATCCAGCCGAAGTAGCACAACTCTAACAATACTACAGTTTTCTAGCACTGAAAGGAAAATGTGTAGATGTCTTTGACTAGACACATGGTGGTGTAGTAATGCATTGTTTTTCTCCTGCATTTGGAGTGAGGAAGTATGCTGCTGATCATTCTGGGGGGCCGACTCTGGCCATCAACTTTTTTCCAATGAAGGATTTAAAAGATTTGTCTGGTGGCTAATTATTTCTTAAGAGATTTCAGTTTAAGACCTTCCCCAGAATTCACTAGTAATAAGATTTTGGTAAATAAAAGATAGTTATGATAGTCTAAGTGTTTTAAAATGCATAATCCTGTATTTGTCCAGTGATGTTAATTGAGAATGTGTGTGAACACTTTTAATCACTATAAATATTTGGGTGATTTAGGAGTACATTTTTAATCCAGCACATTGGTGGGAACCTGACATCCACCTGACAATTGGTTATGTTGAAGGAACAAATAGACACTTGTGCAGACTTTCACACTGTTACGGCACACAGACAGTGTGACACAGTACATAAATCAGAACCTTCTGATGAAAGATTGGCCAGCTCTTACACCTGGCTTTTGGTGATATATTTAATCCAAAAGATCTTTTTGACATATTGGAAGATAGTGAGTTGTTGAGAATTTTAAGTGGAAGAAATGGAAGCCAAGATAGCTCTGTCACATTCTGAAGAGGTGGTGGAATTTGCTGCAAGTGCTCTTTGTGGCGGGGAAAAAAAAGAGGAGAGAAATATATGAAGGAAGTGGTGCACAAACTCTATTTCTTAGCTGCAATCTGGTCTTTTGTGTTGATTAATGCCATCTTTGCAATACTTGCTTTGCACTTTACATGTATCCTAGCCTGCTCCTCTTTAAATGCTGCTATCATGCTTCTGTATGCACATGGACTGCTTCTGTTTGGAGAAAGGGCCTATTTTCATCATCTGCTCTTAAAAGCTGTTACAGTCCCAGCAGATTGTCCTGACAGTAACTCCATCTTTTGTCATTTGCCACTGAGAGACACAAAGGTCTTTCTCCACTTACACAGTCCTCACAGATCATTATGGAATACGGGTGGCCCACAATCAGTGAAGCAAGAGATGTTATTTAGTGCAGTCTCATTTAAGTGGTTGTTATATTTCCTTCATTCTTGTGGTGGCCAGTAATTAATTTTTGATGTAGCTTTTGGCCCTATTGAGTGTCCTACTACTTTTGGTTCACTAGTCTTCCTTGAAATTTATGCTGTTTTCAGATGTACAGCTGCTTCCAAGTACGTTTTGAAGAAACTTTGTAAGGAACCTTTGCCATTGCAGTTCACTCCCCATCAGGGTTTTATATAGCTCAAAGGCGCTGGCATTTTGGCAAGTGTGCTGAGCTCAGAGGTATGCGTGTGTGTGTATTCATGTAGCATGTGAGGGAGTAGGCCTGTTGGACTGTGCCTGGTGGGTTATATAAGGGATAGGAAGATATTTATTTGATTTCTGTTATGTTTTATTGACTAGTGGTTGATATGCACCTGGTAGAGAAGGGGGAAATGTGTGACTAAATTGATTTTGCAATGATTTTTCTTTTTATTTCAAGTGATAGCAAGTGTGCTTAGATGCAGTTTTTCTTTTCCTTATATAAAACCTAGGTAAGTAAATACTTCTAGAGAGGACTTTACTAAGTGAAGAGTCCTGAGATTTAAAACAACCAACGAAAACCACAAACACCCCCACCCCCAACTTCAGTGTTCTCTTTCAGTTTCAATCTACATCAAATGGTAAATCTTTAAGACTACATCCAGAAACAACAGCAAATAAATAGCTGGCCACAGCTGCTCTCCTGCTGTCTTTTCAAATCTATCTTCTGTAACCAGGGACAGGCTGATACCTGATTCATGTTCCAGCCTTATTTCAGCAGCAAGCTTTACAAATGTTGCCAGAGTGTACTTGACATAAATCCTCAAAAAAAAAAAAAAAAAACAAAAACAAAACAATACTTAACAAATTACACTGCATTGAGTATACTGTTATACTGTTTGTTCGGCTGTTAAGTCAGTAAAAGGATATTCCTGACCGGGAGCAGGGGGAGATGGAAACAGTGGGCCAAAATAAATATGCCATCCTTTATTGCTTTCTGCTAGAAACTTTCTTTCTATGAGAGTGAATATTCATGGAATGTTCATGAATATTTGAAGGGATGGTATAAAATTTATATACAAAAACCAAGTCCAAAAGCTTCATATTATGTTTTAAGATCTCCTTAAAAAAGTCATTTGTATCCTTCAAATATAATGTAATGAAGGCACTGGCTTCAAATGAATTTAAGTAATATCAGACTGCGTTACTATATTACCACTTTCTTTTGCAGAAATTTTAGGGAGCACAGTAAAATATTGTGGTAGTACAATAAAGCATTTCTTAGAGCATTTCTGAAAAATTTCTGGACAAACACTTCTATAAACTATATGGCTTACACACATCTGCATTAGCAAGAGTAACGTGGCATTTTGTTACTTATAACAAACTTGTATATATGACATATGTATGTGTACTACATGTATATATGTACACACTAGGAACAGGGAAGCTGATTCTATTATATTCTCTTACTTAGCATTCTGGTCCTAGTTTATGCACGTACAGTGTCTTTTTAAGGGCTGCTACAATAAGGCCAAAGTTTTGTATTTTTATGTAATTCCTTGTTGTATAATTTTTGTACCAGAGTTTTTAAGGACTACTGAGGAATAAAAATAACAGAACATATTAACTGTCTTGTAGCCATTGAAATGAAGTAATATTTATCATTTTAGGCTACCTGGTGCATATCCCAGTTAAATTGGGATACAATCCCCCCTCCGAACACAGAAACCAATTGATCCCCTTGTAGAAATGGCCCCACCCACACCACTTCTGTCAAGGGATGTTATCACTGTATGACAATGCATCAGAAGTGTCTAAAAAAACCCTCTAATAATTTAATAATCTCTATAAAATGAAAGTGTAATAGAAGTTGTGAGAAAAAGCAAGATTTTTCTTCCAGGATGTTTTTATTAGAGGTTTTTTTGTTTTGTTTTGTTAGAGATTAGAGGCAAAATCCTGAGACCTATGTGAACCAGATTCCCTGTTTTCCAGGTCATAATGTAAGGCAGGCTGTTGGCCAACCCAAGTCATAGGCGTATGAAATTCACATCAAGAGGGAGGTAAAGATAGATTCTGTTTATTTGATGAACAGGTGATTTTTAGCCAGGTTAAAATAATTTATCTGACCTCTGTGCATATATCACTTTCATTTACAATTTTCTGGATAATAAAATGATAGAAATTTGCATCTAGTCTACAAAAAAAGCCATGAAATACTCCTGACTGAGATATTAGAGCTATGACTGTTTCTGAACCTGTTTCCATATTTTTCAGGAGATGATATAACAAAGAGCTAAATATTATACTAAAAATTTTATTGAGCTATAATGGAATATAAAAAAGTACATGTAGAAAATTACTTATTATATTTAATAGGAGTGCCAGAAAGAACTACAATATCATCACAAATGTGAACAAAGGGCCTATGCTAAAATTTTTCTGATGTGATATTTGTCTGTGGGATATGTAAATGATTTTTTTTTTTTTAAATTTGCAGTTGCAATATCTTAAACTTCATCCCAATTGTCAAGGCTGAGGAAGATGACTCCAACTGCAGAAAAAACTAAAAGTACCTAAATTCCTTCTGCTTCAGGTGTAATTTGAATTTAGATTTATATTCAGAATAAAGCAAATTGAGATGGCTATCCCTGATATGCACTCAGATGCAATATTAAAGGAAAATTATTTAGGAGTAAACACTAAGACAGTGTAGAGAAGGTTAAGGAAGTTAGGATATGGAAAGCTGTTTAGTTTCCTTCAATCGAGTCCCCAAACAAGCCTTTCAGCCTTGCAGATCAGCTGATGAGGTATGTCACTTGGAAGAACGGGATATGAAACTACACAAGAAGAATTGGAAGAGCTAACAGTGTATTAACAGGTTCTGTAACACCCTGCCTAAGAACTGAATGAGGCTACTGCGTTTCAAAAGCTTCTGGGATAATTACATTTTTGTGCTAGTATGCCATATTCAAGAGACTGTCAGAATTCAGCTATTTACAAATGTACCCTAAGATGGTTGTTTTATCTGTGGTTCTCCTAACTTTGTGATTCTGTACTTAAGAAGATAGCTCTTAATAGGTAAACACTGCCAGCAATCAATAAATGAGAAAGAGTAAACAAAAGCACTGAACGATAAAATTGCAAAGCTGTGTTCCAAAAGCATGTCAGGGTACACAATTAAACATTGGCAACTATCCTACATCTAAGTTTATTTTTTTTTTGAAATGCAGATTATCACTTGCAGGAATATCAAAAATTAAAGCCAAAATATACAGAGGTTTACATACGTGTATGGAAGACAGTAATTTTCCAATGTACAGAACTACACTCAATACCACTGCAGTAAAAGCTTTTTCAAAGGCTTTTCATATCTCCAGTTGTGAATTAATTTCTTGCGGGCAAAGCAGTAGAATGTGCATCTCTAATACCTGATGCTCCCTGATTATTCTTTTCCTTGACAAGACTACACTTTTGACTCTTTAGCAGCAGAACGCTTACTAATTTTGACTTTCATCTTCAGTTATGCAATTACAAAAGTTATTTTATCACTGAGCCGATGTCATACTAAGAGTATTGCAGGAAGCTTCTGAGCTACTGAGCATCAGAGACCTGTTGTTTTCATGCATTTATTGAGTCATTGTAATCTGAGCAATAGACATTGTACAGGGAAGGTATTAATGATACTAAAATGTTCTGAGCTCTGGTTGACACGAAAAATCTCAGAAGACATTTGGAAAGCAAATGCAGGTTGGTCTTAGGTCTAAATAATGAAGAATTTGCATGGAAAAAAAGCCTCTGAGAATGTGTTAATATTACCTGCCTGTTGAACAAATATTTATTTATAAAATACTATTACACATTGTTAGTTTGTTAGTTGGTGTCAGTGGAGAAAACCAGGCATTTCCATGCAGTGGGTTTTGTGCCCCTTTTTAGGTTCTGTTCTTCATTTAACCTTTATCTTTGGGGGGTCTTTTTGAACATTTGGTTCTTCCTAACTTTTCTTTAGTACCAAGGGCGTTCAACAAATGCTCTAGACTTTTCCAGTGCTATTTAACTAAAATGTTTTTATTCAGTCTATAGTTTTGGCAGTAGCACTATCAAGATGCTTGGTTGTCCTGGAAGCTGGCTGTAAGCAAAGTTAACGCTATCTCAATTTATTGTTTCCTGTTACTGTTATATTTCCACCCTGTGTAAGATATGTTGCAGAATTATAAAATATCTCCTTTTTATGCCTCTAAGGCTCAAGATGGTCCATTTGAATTTAGAGTATATGCAATGTACACAGTTCAGGAAAAAAAGTTTACTGGTAACGTGAGTAGTATCTGAAGGTAAACCTTACCTTATCATACACTTATAATATGCTACATGAGAAGAAAAGATATTTGTAAATTCATCAGTTCTGATTTTATAGCCAGATTAGAATATTACCCTTCTATTGCCATTAAAATCAGTCATAAAAAGCTATATTTTAAATGCTGTGCATATTTTCCTTTATTAAATATTTGAAAGAGCATGTATTTACTTTCTTACTCTTCTGCTTAACAATGCTGAGTTATAGGTCAATGTGAAGATTTCCAAGGACATGGAGACTGTAACTGCTGTTTAAGCTATTTGTTTCTGGGCAGTTTTTCAAGTAGATTTTTTTCCCCCCTAAGAATATTTTCTCTTACCTTGAAGTTTTCGTGCTTTTGCTAATCTGTCTCTTTTTGATTTGAAAAACTCTGAGCTGTCCAACAGACAAGACATTTCTGTGAGAATCAGACATTAGGGATTGGCAGCTCATTTCAGGATTCCGGAATGTTCAGACAGAGTCTTTTATTTAGGAGGGCATTTAGTATGAAAAGCTAGTATCTCTTCAAAGCAGAAGTCAAGTATGTTTAGCTTGAAGCACGAAGTTAAACATACATGATCCTGAAGAGCAATCAGTATCTGGCAACAGAGGAATTGAGCCACTAAGAAGTATCTAAATAAATTACATTTTGTGATTGTTTTAATAAAAGTCTATTAAAAACCAAACCAAAACAACCAAAAAACCCCCACCAAATACACAAAAAAGAAAAATGAAAAAAAAAATAAAAATCAAAACCCCAAACAAAAAAACAAACCTGCAAAACAACAGAAGGGCCCTAAAATGAAGAGGGAATGTGCAGAAATCTTTTGACATTTCAACTGAGCAAGTATATGATAGAGGAGGGTTTAAGAAAAATCTTCTGCAAAAGGAAATGCAGATCTAGTCAAGCATATTAAGAAGATACAAGTTTTACCCACCGTTGCTTAAAAGCTGGGAATTAGGAGGGCTCTGATGGAATTATTTCAGAGAAGCAGTTAATAAGAAATTAAATATTTCAGACACATGCAGTCTGTGAGGGAGCTGCTGGGTCATTGGGCCTACCAAAGAGTGAAGGGAGCACTTAAGGTGAATAAGGTTGATGCTGAAAAGCTAAGTGATTTGTAACTCTTTTCAAAAAATGTAAATTAAAAGGTCAGAGGAGGTACTTGAAAAACATTTAGCAGAAATAGAAGAGGTCCAGAGAAGGGTGACAATATAATTATAGACCTGGGATGGCTTTGTAAGAGGACAGATTTGGAACGATTAGAACCTTCTTTGTGGAGCGTAGAAGAGTGAAATGGGACATAAGAAGCATGAAAATAATGAACACAAAAAAATTCATATTTGTTCCTTTTATAACTGAGTATGTACTCTTTCATCAGAACATAAAAATAGTCTGGGGAACTCACTGCCAAAAGCTATATAATATTGGATGGTTTCTGTTTTGGGCATACTACGTAATGTTGGCCTTTGCAATAGGTAGAGTCAGAGTTGTAGAAATTTCAGTGCATCAAACATAAGGCAGCAACACATTAAGCAGAATTACGATGGAATTTGTTTTAAAGGTGGCTTATTTATTACAGAATTTCTAGAAATTTCCCTGAAGTACCTACTGAAACCTAGATAGAGGAACAGATTAGAAGCAGTATTAGTTCTAACTAATGTGCAGGTTCCCTATGGGAATCCATAATTCAACATACAATAAGCTGGTAATTCTGTTTCTGTTCAGAAGACCACTTTAAGAATGTATATATGTGTAATTTGCTAATATGTTTTCATAAACTGGCTTTCAACATTTTATTATGTATTTCTTTTTGTCTTTGCAGTTCTGCACCAAAAAAGAAAGACAGAAATCCATTCTTTTACTTTAGCTTTTTATATATGTCCTATATTGCATACACATTTATATATATACATTATTGAAAAATAAAACTGTTGTCATCTGCATGACATGAATCTTTAGTATTCTTCTGCTGTTGGTTTCCTGTGCATTATTGGTTTGTAGCCCAGTTTCATTAACTCGTTTTGCATTCCATTAAAGTCTGAATTTTAAATGCCAATGCTTTCCCCTCCTATGGAGGACTAGTTAAAATGAATGCAGAAACGACTAAATTTAATGACTTGTGAGAAAAGTCACTCCTTGGGAACATACAGGAATGTGAAATACAGTATATAGAAACAGCGTGACTCTGTGCACAGTCTTAGGTGTAGAGGAGAAAATACTAACACCTTAATGTTTTTACCTTCTTCACAAGTAATGAAACTATTGCTGTGAATTTACCTTGTGGAAGTCAAAAGGTGACTTGGAGGCATCTGGTTAGAATTTGTCCATAAATAGGGCTTTTTCCAATCTGTTTTGTGGTCTATAAGCATTTTAGTGTCCTGCTGCAAACACACATTGACAGTGCAATTAAAGTAAATTATTTATTTTTCCTTACAGCAAATTACCTGTCGTCTATATCCAATATGCTTCCTGAAGCTAGGTTTTAGAAAAAAATTGTATATGAAATAAAAGATAGGAAAATTCAGGAATAGATAAGGAGTCAGTTTGGTTAAATGAATTAAGTAACTTAATCTATCTCTGAATTTTAATACAGACAGTTAACTTACAATAATTTTGATTCTCTTCAGTTCTGCATCCCATGCAGAGGCTGATTGACTGAAACTTTATTTATTTCTGGGTATTGTTTTTTTACTTTCTGCATGTTACTTACAAGAGTTATTGTCTTAAGGTTGAGCACTGGATTGTTTTGTGATGTAAATGTGCAAATACAACAGTTAGTTTGGTCCTGAGCTGGTGACATGGTTCACTCAATTCCTTGCAGAGAGAGATATACTTTAGAATAAACCCTTTAGACATTCACTTAAGCAAGTGCAATATTATTAACAGCTTACCCATCCAAAATAGAATTGGTTAAAACATGGAAAATAAGTTTTAATACAAAACCAGAAAAAGCCAGTAAAACTGAAAGCTAAAGTTGACATACTATGTCTAATCTACATGAAAAAGGTGAAGGCCCTTGAATGACTGTAGTTCTAAATGTAGTTCTAAAGTGTTCTGGGTCAGGGCCATATAATGATTTGTTCCTTAGAATAAACTAACATAAACACAGTTATGTAGAAGTGTATTTTCTAGATACTGATGGTGTTCTACTTCCTCAAAGACATGAAGCAGAAATTATTGATACAAATAATATTGTTAAATAACTCATCATTCTTACAGGGTTACTTGCTAGCGATAGGGAATAGAGAAATTTATACCCTGGTTTTTTTCTACCTTTTTTTTTAATTTGGAATAACATCAGACTTGAACCTAAAGACTTGTGGCTTCTGGTATGATGAGAGCTTTTAATCTAATATCTATATTTCGGCTGCTATATGCACTTTGTACAGTTGGCTAGAGGATTTAGGCAGGGGATTCCATTTGTGTATTTCAGCAGTTTCATATAAAAGCCACTAACTTTTCCATCAGATGTTTCTGCCAAACTTGTGCTCAATGGCTACTATCCATGTTCTTCTGTTTCAAATTTAGTGCTAACTCTAGCAGAGCATAAAATAGATTTGAAGACAATGAAAAATGTACTACTTTATTTCCCTAAGGTATATGCTATATATAGCTTCAGCTAAAACTAGTTTTATAAGGAGAGATAAACAAAAAGTTAATCTTCAAGTGCAACTATTTCTTTTTTGTTCAATTATTTTTTTAAGTATTGATTTCTTGCACTTTGGTAGGTGTCCTCCATACATATATATCAGGGCCATTGTGTTTTTAATGGAAGAACTCATAAAATAAAAAGGCAATATCAGGTCCAGTGTGTATAAATGACCTCTTTGTTAAAATAATTCCTGGGTTAACAATTTTATGTCCCTTATTTTAGAAGTCAAAACTTGCAGTATCTGGTGCAACCCCTAGGTTGTTACAGCTTTTCATAAACTCCGCTGTGAGCACCAATCTACAAAATATCTACTTGCATGTACAAGTAAATGTACCTCTCAGCATTGTCACATTTTGATACTTGGGTATAAGCAGGCATGTGCTCATGATACAGGATACAACTGGCAATCACTGCACTTTCAGCTAACTGAACTATGCCCATATATAGGTACTTGTACGCTTGACACCTCCAATGTATCCAAGTATACCTCAAGTGATCTTCAACGTTTATTGATTACCTATCATTATTTCCCTTTTCTGTTCCTTTGAAATCCCATATTTTCCTATAGCTTCCTGGGCAATAAACATAAGGTCAAAAGCCCAAGACGGATCCTGTCTTCTGGCAGAATCCTGATTCTGGCGTCAGGAAGACTCTAAGATCTGCTTTGCAAACAGTTATGTTTAACATCAATGTTCTCCATCCTGCAATGCACCTGTCCTCCTACTCTTTCATACTCAAGTGCAAGGATGTAGCTGAAAATTAAAGTGACACTTTATAAATTTACTGTGCACTAAATTTTACCTCTTTTTATGCAATAGAATTTTCTCTTTTTCCTTTCCAAAATATTCAGGTAAGTACCTTTCCCCACCCCCCAGAGCTTTAATAGCAGTTATGAATAGAAAAAAAACCCATCATGCTGCAGAAATATCATAGTTTATATTTTATCAGACAGAATAGAAAATAGAACTTTAAGTATATTGATGATGTACTTGACAAATTGTCTTATTTTGGAAGTGTGAGGTGGGAAGAACAGTCCATTAATACCTCTAGAAAAGGTATGAATTTCACCCAGCTCATGGACTACTACTATGAGCTCTTGAGCTCATTGGTACATGTAAATATATGATTATGCACCCATAGTTTGCTTTACGACAACTAGTAATGGCTTGCTGTGGAGATATATATTCCACCAAGAAGAGAGTGCAGCTCTTTTATGGACTTCATGAAGAGTTGAAGTGGTGGATAGGGCTCTATATAGCATGTAAAAATTATGTTTTTGAACATTATGCCTTTATGTGCGTATTTCCTCCTTTAAATTGCTCCGCTTACTACTAAAACTTTTTAAACATACATATTTCCTCCACGTTATTTCATATCCATTTTATAAAACAGTTGTAACCTAAAAGAAGCAGTAACACACTTTTGATTAGACTTTTTAGACTTCTCACTTCGGACTTATGTATCTGCATTTCTATATCATTGGCTTAAGAAAAGGTGCTCTCACCTTGCTTCTGCTTGATCATCTCCTGAAATGAATGAATAGCTCAAACAGCACAGAAATAAAGGACTCCTTGGTGACCGTTGGACAAATATCCCTTTACTAGCACTATAATTGAACTCTTCCCTCATATTCAAAGTATAAATGTACAGATATAAATGTATGAACTTCTTTTCCTGTTACTAACACCCTTAAGATAGCCTGACTGTACTTAGTCAAATGCTTTTTTCTAAATTAAATGAAAATCCTCAAAGCATTCTCCATGGTTGATGCCACATTAAACCAGCGAAATAATCTTTAAACACACTGCCACTGTGCACAAAAGGCTATATCTGAAATATAATCTTTTTTTGAGCAGGTCAGAATTCATCTTTATTATGCGTGGAAAATTTAGGGAAGGAAATTTTAAATGTCCTCAGCTTTTTATATGCTTTCATAAATCTAAAACTTTCATTCTTCAAATAGGTAACTCACAAAACAGATAACTTTATATGATCCTGCAATTAGCCTTACCCTGGAAAACAACCATATTTAAGAAACTTAATTTTGCCACTGGACAAATGAAATAACATAGGTGTAGGTATAGTCAGTTTTAGGGACAGTCTCCAATGTGTATAAGATTGCAGCTGACAGCTTCTCTTAGACCTGAGAATTTTCTTTACAAAGCCAGTTATCATCTTTGGTTTATGACTGACCCCATCTCAACTGTTAATGAGTAGAATTGTATTTTGGTTCTTTTTTCTTTTCATGTAAAAGGTAAGTTCAGCCAGCTTGCCTTCCAGGTCAGTTCATTCTCTTCCTTTTCTTCTAGCTAAGTAGCACTTACTAATTCCTCTTCACTAAACTATTACATTTTCCAAATCAGTGCTAGTCCTTTCTTTGTCTCATGTATTTTGTACATTTTTAATCACACACAATGTGCAAAGAAGGTTCATGTTCTTAAACTGCACTTACATACCTTTCTACTTCCATGGATTAGAAAATACAGCTATGAGTGTCACAGGTTTTTTCCCCACTTCCCGCTCTGGTTCTGAGATCATTTCATGGCCCACAATGAGAGGTTGACACAGGGTTCACAACATTACAAATTCTTTTAATGGTCCTCTTCTTGGGTCCCAGTCCCGTCACAATCTGAGGGAAACAAGACCCTGAGGTGGAAGGGATGGGAGTTAAGGAGTGCCAACATTATGGAATGCATTTTCTTTCTCTTGCTGCTCCTTTGCCTGATTTAGGGACTCCTAAGAGGAGAATATTGAGGGCAGATATCTCATTTCTTCTTACCGAAAGGATACATATAAAGATATTCAAATCAAGACTATCCTTGTTCTGGAAGTCTTAGCAGTACTCATAAAAAGAGGCACATAGGAGAATGATCAGATACTATTTCAGGAAATATTTCAATCTCTGAAAATTAATATATTTCCTTGAAGGAAACCCAAACAACATTTTTTTTTTTTTTTTTTTTTTTTTAAATTATCTATTTCCTGATAAATGAAAATTGAATGACTCCTTCTCATGACTGAGTTTTTCTTCAAATATCTTGGAATTCTAAATGCTTTGTGGCTTATTTGAAAGCAACTTTTTTTATATGTCACTTATAGATTTGTACTTAAAAATTATGCAGGGCTAGTAAAAAAGTACTTCTTTCTATCAGGCTGTAGTCTGACTATGTTTCTTCTGGTTTTTGTATTTATTACACTATGGTTTTCATTTGTAATTTCATGATAAATAAGGGCAGAAGAAATGCTGGCTAGTCAAAAAGTTTTTTCTGCCTTGTAGTTTTTTCTGCCTTGTAGTTCTAAGAGTCTGATTTCAACTTGATAATTAATATTTCTCCAGATAATTGGGCTAGGATACTACTTGGCCTTGGTTTTCACTTAAGTACTTTACATGACTGTCGTGGTTTAACCCCAGCCAGCAACTAAGCACCACGCAGCCGCTCACTCACTCCCCCCCCATCCAGTGGGATGGGGGAGAAAATAAGAAAAAGAAGTAAAACTCCTGCGTTGAGATAAGAATGGTTTAATAGAACAGAAAAGAAGAAACTAATAATGATAATGATAACACTAATAAAATTACAACAGTAGTAATAAAAGGATTGAAATGTACAAATGATGCGCAGGGCAATTGCTCACCACCTGCCGACCAACACACAGCTAGTCCCCGAGCAGCGAATCCCTGCCCCCCACTTCCCAGTTCCTAAACTAGATGGGACGTCCCATGGTATGGAATACACTGTTGGCCAGTTTGGGTCAGGTGCCCTGGCTGGGCATGAGAAGCTGAAAAATCCTTGACTATAGTCTAAACACTACTGAGCAACAACTGAAAACATCAGTGTTATCAACATTCTTCTCATACTGAACTCAAAACATAGCACTGTACCAGCTACTAGGAAGACAGTCAACTCTATCCCAGCTGCAACCAGGACAATGAGCAATTGTTAGACCAAGAAATGTATTAAGACCATGATAAGTTGTTTTCGTATTTGGGGTTTGGATTTTTTTATCTGTCAAATGAATCCTTCAGTGGACTATTAGAACACCTTCACATTGCTCTAGCACCAGGTATTTTTTGGATGTTACTTGTTTTCTTGTTTTATTACTTAATTCTTCTTTTTATCTCTTGTAAATCTCTGCTTCTTTTTACTGCTACTTCTTCTCTTGGCTTAAGATATCTAGTATATAGCCTTTTTTATCTTATTTTGAGTAGCTTTAGAACTCAACTTTTGGCAGGTAGTATTGCTGGTTTTCTACACTAGTGTAATTTTAGAGGTCAGGTAGCTTTGTTTCTTCTTCACACAATATTTGTGTTCACCTAGCTTTAAATTATTGGAGTCTTCATTTGCAAGAACTTTTTCCAGTTTTATTTAATCTGGTGCACAAGACATTCTTGTGACCACAGCCATTATTACAAAAATCAGTCCTCCCTATTAAATGTTCTGCCTTCCCTAATACCACATGAGAAGAAAGGAGACAGAAAAGAGCGTAATTCTATAGAGCTCAAAGGGAATGTAGCATGATCTGAATTAGCTGATCACTTCCAGTTTAGATAACGCAATCTACTTCCTGGAAGTCACAGCGTATTCAGTTTGCTTCCCCTTTATTACTAAATTGATGCACTGTATCTCAAAAACTGGCCAGTAATTCCTTGACACCATCGGCCTAAAGAATCTAGTTTGCTGTGAATTCTCCTTAGCTCTTTTGCTCTGCTCTCACTTGAGTTTCACCTCAATTACCAGCTGGTGTTTGAGCACTGTTGAGGTTGTCATCAGTTTGATCTTCTTTGAAGTATCCTAGATATGGACTGTGAACCATGCTGTGTTCCTTACCCTATAAATACAGTACAAGATAACAATTTGAGACCCGAAGAATGAAAGGAGGATTACACATTTTGTATGGTAGACAGCAAACTAAGTATAGCAGCAACCTTAGTGAGGACACTGCATTCATTAAGGCAGCAATTAAAAAATAAATTTTAAAAAGACATAAGCTTTTCACATTGATGTGAGCGAAGTTTTTTTTCAAAGAAAGAAAATCCCAGTGTGTTGAATTTCTCACTCATGCTGAGAGTGGGAGATCTGCACAAGGTAAGCAGCAGAAGAAAAAAAAATGTTTGAAAAATACATTGCAGTGTGGGTCCTAAAACTGGTTCATGCAACAGTATAGGATACTTCCAAATTTATTCAGGGTAAGATGCTACTACAGGATCTAATGGGTCATGTATGAAAGTGTTCCAGAGAGAGCAAGAACAGAATGTGTGGCATTGGTTTGTTTATCTGCACTGAAACTGGGCAACATCAAATACTTGTTAAAGCTTTATTTATTTAAGTGTTTCATCTTATGGATGCTATGTATATATAGCTTTAGTCTCTGCTTAACTAAAAAGGGAGGATAGCTTGCTTTGGCAGGACAGTATATGCACTATATTTTTCGTGCTTAAAAAGATGAAAAGAGACATGAGTGTGTCCTAGTAACTGATAGGCTAACTTGAAAACAAAATGAAAACCCGAATGAACTAAAAGAAAAAGTACAGATTTTATTTAGCTTCTACTTTTAATATTTCTTGATAGATGCTTAATGATATAGAAGAGAGTGAAAAGCCATTAAATTAATCAAGCAAATATGAATTAATCAGCAAATATAAATTTGCTAAATCAACTAATTATTCTAAAAAATATACATTATGCGGTAAAGGTTAAATGAAAAGATATTTCTGTTTTAATTGGACTGCAGTTATTTCAGCATCTAGCATACTTACTAATTTGGGGACATGAATAGCCTCAACATAACAAAATACATTGCAACATTCTTCAGCTGCTCCGGTTTCCATATAGTCTGCCTTTTATAGTCAAAGGAGTGACCTTGTTGCTACGGGAATTCATGGTACATGGAGAAAATGGTGAGAGCCATAGATGATTTACTCTGATTCTAAGCCTGCTCAAATCAAAAGAGGTTTTCCTCTTTACTTCAGTGAATTTAGGACCCACTAGGATTTTCTTAAAATCCTAGTGATACTTTTTCAGTACATGTGATGCTTTTCAGTCTTATTTTCTATGAGAATGCATTTCAGAACTTGAGCTAAATTCTACCCATAGCTGCATTTGCATGTTTCCTTTAGACTGATGAGTCATGAAGATCTAAGAGGCAATATGTTAATAAAAATAAGATGCTTTCTTTAACAGAATGCATATTGAAGCCTTAATATCTAAAGGTATACAAAGACAAAATGTGTTTCCAAAGAATGAAAAATAATATCCCTTAATGTTAAATTAGGATTATACATTTCATGAAATAGAAAAGGGAAAAAGCAGTAACAGGCAAGTGTTCTAAAATTACTTTGATTCTAGTTAAATATATATGATGTAGTTCTCTAGAGATGCCACTAAGCTGAGACAGATTCACATCTTTGACACTTGGGGAACAGAGATACAAAGCTGACTAACTGGGTCAGTGAATGCAGCTTATGGAAAGTGACTGCAACAGATGCTGTGTTTCCAAGGGTGGTTCGTAGATAGCTATGGTAGTTAATGACTTAATTCTTTCAATTTAAAGTGCAGGTCTCAAAAGTATTTTTAATCAGATGAACTTCATCTTAGTATTCTTAACAAAGAAGTGGAAAGGAGAGAGAAGTTGTGGGGGCTTGATTCAATTGACACACAGGTACAGGAGAAAGAAATTACTCTTCCTGGCAAAGCTTTGCACTGACTTTTATAATCCCTATTGCACATTCCTAAGACCTCTTCTAGATAGAAATCTTCAGTACAGCATATCTTGGCTTTCCAATACATGAACTGTGGTCTTTTCTCATCAATCATTACTTCAACTGTATTGGTTAAAAATTAAAAATATAATCTATGCAAGTACAGTTTACTTCAGTTAGAGTTATTTAAACCAGCAACTTCTAAGGGCTGGAATTATATTAAAGTTGCTGTTTATTTAGTATCCTGCTATACTGAGGAAATGGTATTACCTACAGTGTAAGTCATTGTGAGCAAAGTCAGAAAACAAGGCTTTAAGCTTGCAGTATATGTCAAAGTTATTCTAATTTACTACTAAAGAAACTCAGAGACAGTCTTTCCATGTAATAACACATACTTATTCTCCATGCTTACTGATCAGCTTTCTTTGTATAAGCCACTTGAACATTTTTTGGTGAATAAAAGATTTCTTAACATATAAAGGTTGAGAATTGTCTTCTAGATCTCAATGCTAACACTAGTGTTTCTGTCTGAAATACTGAATATTATCATTGCATTTGTTTAATTTCCAGAAATTGCATTTGGAAGTAGTGCAGTTAGGATGTTTTGGACCTCACCTACTGTTGGTTAATTATTGTCTAGATGACTGATTATTTTCCTAACACCTCAGGAGGATACAGCTTTTCAGTTCTGGCAGCAGCATTCTCAGAATGACATCACTGTAGTTCACTGTAATGGATTCTTAGACAACAAAACCTGCCCTACAGTCATGCAGCAATGGTTTGTTTATTGAGCAATAGTGTACATGTACCTAATTGAAGCGATTCTTGGATAGAAGCATAGTGGAAGTAGTATTTGGATCATGAGATCTAAATGTTAGATGTGCTGAAACTTGTCTTCAAAGAAGTAGATTCTGATAGCGCATAAGAGGAGAAGGAAAAAAAGTGGAGGTGTGAGAGTTCTTTTGCCCTCAAGGGCAGGTGTGTGTGTGTGTGTAGGGATACAGCATTTTTAGATAAGCTAATTATTTTCTTTTTCCTCTTTCTTTTTGCCTCAATTCTTATTTAAGTAGGAATTCTTCTTCTGTCCACATGGTGATAAATAGCAGGTTGTTCAACATGAATAGCAACTTTGCCTTGATGAAAACAAACATTAACAGAAATAGGGAAATCTCTGGACTGCAACAAATGTGCTCCTTCCTAATCAGTTTCCCTTGTCTATAAAATACACCCACACACAGGAAAAAGTTCATAAAGTGAGAGCTGGAAGGCATCAATAATAATGCATTTTAGCTGCAAAATTCACTGCAGAGTGAATGTCATACACAGCTTTAGTTGTTATCTGAAACCATTAAGCCTAGTCATAATCTGCGTGCTGATGCCAGAGCAATCAGACAACAGTATTTCACTAGGACCACTTATGAAATCCGTCATATTACTCAGCTGCTGTAAAGATGCCTCAGGTTTTCCTCCTGCAGAACAAACTCTTGATGTGTACAGCTTTTATTGGCAAGTAAGCTAATTTTTTTTTATCTCTTGATTCTCCAAAATGGTTCATTACACATAGTATTACTGAATGTAAGTAATGGTCAAAGTGTAAACAGATTGTTCTTAAGCAACAAACAAAATCGCTTGCAGGATGAAACTGAAGCACACTGGTTCTTAGGGATATTCTCTTTATAGTACATGGTTGGTGTTTTTGTTTGCAGTTCTTTAAAAGAGTACCAGAGATAAGTGACAATGAGCTACTCATAGATAAAAGAAGATAATAATAAAAGTTGAAATAAACTTTATGTAAGCCACAGATGGCACAATACTTTTGCTCTTGTACTTTGGTGTTGGAAGTTGACTTTTCCCACTCTAATATAGTAATGCACTTGGAATTGATATTAATACTGCTTCCGCAAACTGAGGGCAGAAATACACATTTGAATAAAAATATAAACTTTCCTTACACACATTTCAGTGATGACAAGTGGTTTTAAGATGGAAATTCATGTCAGATGCCCATGAAAGGGTTAAGAAACTCAGTCTTTCTGGATATTATGAAATTAAACCATCTGCTCTGCCTAGAAGCCCATGCAAGATCCTTTGCTATCTAAACCCAGCATCTGTTGAAAGCATGCTGTATGTATATAGTTAAATCCAGGGGTTAAGAGGAACAGTAGCTGCTCTTTCAGCCCATAGATAGATAGATAACAGTTGCTAAGATACCATATGGATTATGGAGTGTAGAAGTGTCTCTCCTACATACTTGCTTGGGCTTTGGTAAGTAAATTTCACTCATAGTGGAAGGATTGAATAAATCCTTCCTTGATGAATCCTTGCCTAAAATAGGGCCTAAGTCTGTTCACCCAAACCATTCTCCTGAAGTTCATTATTTCTTATCTTCCATGTTAGAATAGGTCTTTTGTCTCTTGCGGCACTCACTTTGCCTTTCTTTTCCCCACTGGCATTGAACCTTCTGTTTGTAAGCATGTTGTTTTTCCCTCCTGCTCTCAGCTTCAGCTCTCTTTTCACTTGTTGTACCCGGAAAGTGCGGATCTGTGGGAGATGCACCATCTGGAAGTGCCAGCGTGTTGTTTTTTTCTTTCAGTAGCATGTCTCGCTGCAGTTTCTGCCACTTGATGTTTCCAGATGACAAGTGCCTTCCAAATTAATCCCCTTCTGTTCCCAAGGCATAAGTAAAGAGGAACTCCTTCCCAAGTCCTACACATGCTCTAGCACTTCCTTCTGACAATCATTTTGGGAGGTATAATAGCTCCATACTCAGGAGCTCTGACTCCTACTTGAGTGGCTGATGAAAGGAGATCCCAATTATGTTTATCTGTTGGAGTGGATGAATATCCTACCATCCTTGTCTGGGGAAAGGGAAAAAAAAGAGGAAGCTGGATCTCTTTCTGATATCACAGTTTCTTGGATCACCATCATATGGTGGGGGAAAAAAACCCCCAATTTTTATTTCTGACAAAAAAATATCTCTAGTCCAGCGATAATCATTACTAATGAGTTTTGTATTCCTTTTGCATTTTTCTGACAAAAAAAGTCGGTTGAACTTACCACTAATATGGACTAATCAACTTGGGCTTATGTCTGCTTATGTTAAATGTAAATCTAGTTTGTCTTGCAGTGAACTGGCAGATGGAATTGACCTTGTATCTTGTTCTGTGCATTACTCAATGACCATTTAGTAATCAGTAATAAAAAAGGGGCAAATTATTCTCATTCCTGTCTATCTGAAGTTTGTCCAAATAAGAGAAGCTTTCTTGAGAAAGAACTGCATGATTGTGACCTATATTAAGTTATGAGAATATGGATGAGGGAGAGAATGGAAAAGACCTTAAAATTCTTCATCACAGTGGAATGTCAGTTGCTTGCATCAAAATAGCCTAATTGGCACACACATCTGAGTAAATAGTGACTATAACAAACTTTCTGTGAAGAGAGTGAGTCTTCATTGTGGTGTACTAATTGTCAAGCTTAGATTTAATGATTAATATTTTAATGTAAAATATAAATACCTATATTTCAAGCATGCTGATAAAGGAAAAGTAACAATGCAGTATGATAAAGCTGCATCAGCTTTTTAGTTCGGGTATTGGTGATTTTTCACTGTTGTGAATAATTAATTTTTTTTAAGATTCAAAAAATAGTGAGACGACCCTTGCCCTCATTTTCCACATGGCATATTAAAAAACTCTTTTGAGGACATTTGGTTGGTTAATGTGGCTTCGAGCTAAATGTTTGCACAATGCAAGGTCAGCAGTCAGTTGTAAATCATAAATCAGTAGTAACACTAGTCATGTAAGTTAAAAGGTTGTTATTTGACTTAATTTTAATGTTTTTTTTTAAATACAGAAAGATTGTCTCTTTCCTCTTTACTACTTTATTTGCTTTTAGTCCTCTAAAAAATTAGCTAATAAGCCTTTGTTTCCTTTTTTTCTGAACAAAAAGGAATTGAATAATTTTCACACAGCCAAAAAAAGGTTTCAAAGGAAATGACCACAATAACCTCAGAATGTAGGTTGATCTAGTATTTTAAATATAGCATTGTATAAGTTGATATTTTTAATAAATTGTGCTGTATTAATGTATTGAAGAAACAAATCATGATCATGAAAAGTGGTTAATTTGGGGTGAAATAGGATCTTGGCAAGAGGCTTGAATCAGTACAGGCAATCGATTCAGACGAATCAGTGTACTTTTAAATCCGAAACTAAAAATGGAATAAACAATAACTTCATTCTAATTAAGGTGGTTATTAATTTGTAGAACTGAACATTAGAAGTTCACTTCAAAAGATATTCTAACATGGTTAATTACAACTTTATTAAATTTTCTTAAAGTTCTAATTAACTTGAATTGAATGAAACTTGGATTTTTTAAAGAAATATAAAGCTTAAATCAATGCAAGCATATACTAAAACAGTTTAGAAATTTACATTTAAAAATTTGGGGGTGAAATGAATATATAATATAGCCAAGGTCAAACAATGAATATTTTCACTGTGTGATTGTGAAACTGCAGAGTTCTTGTAATATATTTCCAATATCATTTCCAAAGCTCACACCTAAAATCACAATTGAGATTATATGGTTGTTGATGACAGGTATGTCCTAGATAGTAATTATTTGACTAGAAAAGCCTCTGCAAACTTGAAGCTGTCTCATTAAAAAGTGGAGCTTGTCTGAATCATTTTCCTTATTCTCAGCCTGAGGAAAGCTGTCTACCATGCAAGAAAGGAAATTTTAAAGAAAGAATACTTTTTGCACCTAACCAAAAACTTTCAAGTGAAAATAATACTTGTAATTTAAGTGATATAAATTTTGAGATTATTTTTATCATTTGTTTGAAACATTTTTCAACAAAATTAGAACCCCAAGGCTCTTCTACAATAAAAATCAAAGTAAACATTCTTTGGTATTACAATCAGACATATTTAGAGACTGAGCAATTTTTTTTTTTTCCAATTATTAAAACATTTACTGTTTTGGTTGTAGCAGAGGTATTTGTGATTTTTTTGAAACAAATACATTAAGGGCTGAAAATATTTTTGAAAGAGATATTAAGGGGGTTTGTGGTTGTCTCACTCTTTACGTACTCCCTACCCCTAAATTGATGTATTTCCTTCCTGTTCTGTGCTGCAGAGGTGTCTGATGACCATTGTGCAAGGGGGCATGGAAGTCTCCTCTTTTTATAAGTACACTGAGATCCACTTCCTGTAAGAAACTTTACCCATAGACAAAAGCAGATGAAGCAAATACAAGAACTAAAGCTTCTGGCAATACTGCTGCGGTTTTTCAAATTGGGGGAAAATGGCAGTAAGGATAGGGATAGCTGGGCTCCCTTTCTGTAAGTTTTGTCATAAGCAGAAGTATTTTCTTATGTGGATTAAGCTTACAATTTCAGTTGTGTGGCTCTGCCTCACAGCAGTTTATTAATAGATGTTATGTACATGCAGGTTCTTGCACATGTATGATAAGTGATAAAACTTGCTAGAGTCAATACTGTCAGTCAAAGTCCATACATAAATATTAAGATTTGAGGATGGACTACTAAATTGGGTACTAAAGCTATTAGGAAAAGAATTTAGAGGGGAAAAAAAGGCTACCCTAACTATTGGAATGGATCTCAGGAGAGTGTAGCTGCTTGTGTGATTTTGGCCCAAATTTCTCATTTTCTGTGCTCTGGTTTCTCCTCCTGCAGAATTAGAACAGATTGTTTTGCTGCTTCACGCTTGTAAAGATTAGTGCATGTTAATCCTTACATTTTTGGGTACCTTCCATGTCTAATATGCTTATAATCCTTCTCTTCTCTTGAAGTATTAGAGGTGGCTATTTCAGCTGGACAGTAGAGAGGTGCATTAGATTTGTGATAATTTCTAAATTGCTCATTGTTGGAATAGATGCTGACTATTAATTTTTGTGTTTAATGTAGAATGACAGTCTTAATAGTTTGGCCAGCCACCAAGACAGATGATGATATTTCTAAGACTTCCATAGCACCTAAATATCCTTCAAGATAGATTATTTAATTCTTCTGATACATCCACTAGTAATATCAACAAAAATGGCAGAAATTAATTAGGTGGTGCTGTTACTTAAAATCTGTGCTTCCATTCAATACTATTATTACAGAGCTATGTCAATTAATCTTTCTCTTGAAAAATATCTCCTTTGCAGATGTTTGTCACCTTTTCATGAATACATTTATAGCATTATTTCTCCTTGCAGATCAGGGTTAGTACTATTGATGTTTCCACAATGCAATTTCTTAATACTTTTTTTTGAATTGAAACCCTCCAGTATATTAATTTGGAGTCAAAACATCCCTCAGAAATATCAACTATATATTGGCAATTTCTATTGATAAATAAGTTTCAGGAATGCAATTGATCCTACAACTCCCTAGTGGCTGTGATATGAACACAGCAAGGGAGGACTAAGACATAATAAGAATTAGCCCTGCAGCAGGAAACAACAACATCCTGTGATGTTGATATCCACAACACAGTGTAATCGATGAATACATACCAAAATAGCATATGCTTTTATACTTTAGCATAGTTTGGGAATGCATGATTCCATGTAATCAAAACACTGACTACACTTGGCAGTGGCTGACATGGCTAGTTGTGCCTATCTTTTGCATTTTGGTGTAGCTCTATTCTTTTTTTTTTTTCCTTCTGACAAAACCATAAGTCACTTTAGTCAGTGCCTCAGGCCCTCCATTGATTGTGTACCCAAGGAAAACAGTCTTGTTCATCTAGAGTTGGTTCTTACTCAAATCATGAGCACTCAGTGGATTGCTTCACCTTTTGTGCTCCCTGCAGAAGGGGAATTAGCCAGGGAGTCATGGTGAGGAATAGACAGCAGGCCCATCAACTATGGGAAGGTCCATGATCTCTACAGTTAGGTTGCTGGAAGTTTCTAGTAACCTCTTTCACAGTAATATTCACAAAACTGTAACAGGATCAGAATGTCACCAGGAGTTACAGTTTAAGGAAGAATCACTGTATTTGTCTAACTTCATCTAACATTTTCCCTGTCTTCAGGCTTTTTCTGCCCCCTTTAATGGTTTGCTGCACTCTGGTAAAGCCTCAGTGGAGAAATTCCTATGCATAATTGATGGAACACCAGAGATTGTGGGTTTGTATCAATGACAGTACAGAATACAAACCTCAGTAACAAGGAGATAGCATGTGGATAGCAGATGAAGCTCTGATTTTCACTATTTTGTTTACCTGTGTATTTTTAAAACTTTAAGGACAAAAAGAGCTCCAAATGGGAACCTGGAGGTAAAAAAACCAAACAAACCAAAAAACCCCCAGTTTTTTCTGCTCACTTACAGCTCCTGTGCTCTGGCATGTTGTTTCACCTTTGTTCTTCAGTCATCTGAGATAGCCACTTAACTAGTAATTGCTGTTGAAATCTGTTAAGGCGTGTCTCATAAAAAAAGGTACTGGACATCATTCCAAATGAAATGGATCTACTGTGGATCTAACTAGCAGGACATGAAGAGCTAGCCATTAAGATTTTGACAGTACTGCTCTACCATATATGCCTTTTATGGAGGACAATTCATTACTGCAGACTTATAGTGTACTGCGTGGAAGACATTGACATAGAAAAGACTGACATCTTGTAGCATATTCTGTGCTGCTGTTTTGGATAAGACAGGTTACTGCCATATGATGCTGACTGTAGATTTAAATGGTGCAGGAACTAAAATTTGTCTAGCAGGGAGGTGAAGAACATCAACTGTATAAGCAAGTTGTCATCCTTGGGCATCTTTCTCCTAAAAGTAAAGAGGGGAAGAAAAAAAAAAAAAGATTTTTCTAATGGCATGAACTGACTTGTGGAAAGCAGTTGACAACATGAAGTTGGCAACTGTTGGTTAACAAACTGACAATGTAACTGAAAATACATTCAGGAGCCTTAGGTGCCAAAGGGAACAGACATGGAGAAAGATGTAATGAAATGTAAGTCTCCACGAACTCCAGTTATCAGGGCTACTATGTCATCATCCTCAAGAAAAGTGCAATACTGATACTTTCAATATTTTAGAGAAAATTCAGTTTTCTTAGGAATTAGTCCAGATAACTGGGGGGGGAAGGGGGGGAGGAGGAGGGGTGTCGTTGATTTACTCTAGCTCAGGCACAGAAACTGGAAACTTAGCGATGGAAAAGACACCTTAAGTTACCTTGTCATTCTCCTTGACAGGGCAGTATGATTATTTACGATGTAGCTAAGCATTTGCCTAGGTTCTTTTAAATCTCCTGTAACACTACATTGCTCCAAGAATAGTGTAATTTGTAAGACTTTTTCTGTCTCTCCCTTCTCCACTTCTGTATGTTAGATTTTATATGAAGGCTAATAACCCCAAACATGTCCCGGAGTTCTGAATTCCTACCTCAAATATATTTAATACAGATGTTTCCTGCATTTCTTCAAGTTTTCACACCTGTGCTAAACAAAGTAGCACTTAACATGTATAAAAACAAGAGGCAAAGAAAAGTTATTAAATTGAGTTGATGTTATTTCAACATTGTTTAGTTCATATTCTGTTCAGAGTCTAATTCCATCAGAGATTCAACCCAGCGGTTATCAAATACAATACCTGTCACAAGACTAATTGTTCATTCACTTAAGATTGGAACTGTTCTGTTTGTTCTTACTGAGCACATTTGAAATTTTAATAACTTATGCAAAATACTGTAGTCTTAAAACTCTGTTTGGATTATTGAACATGATTTGAACAAATAGCTAAAGTTGTTTATTTGTGAGATTTTTACGTTTCACCTGTAATGCTTGTCAAATTCACAATCCGGACATCTTTTCCCCAGATCATCTATTTTTTTAATTACATATTTTCAACCACGTGAAAAGTTTCTTTTGATTTAGAAGAGGAATTTGATGAATTTATAAGAAATGCATAAATAGAGACACCAGATCAACTACCTGTGGAACTAAAATTTGTTCCCTTTTGTGCATGCAGATTAAAATGCTACGTTTAGACAGCTGTGCCCTTGGTGATCTATCCAGAGTAGTTTAAGAAATTAAATTGCAACAACTCTTTGTCTCTATCTTCACATCATTTACATGTTCCCTTTTCTTGTCAGATCAAAGTGAAATAGATTAGTGTAAACCCACCCCCAAATAACTGTATTGGAGTGGAAATGTTCGGATGCTTAAAAATGTCGTTATTTTTTTACCTCTTTTATTATGTAAAAGGAAGAGAAATTAGCTTACAACTAATAAAGTTTCCAACAGGTGTATGTGTAAAAGGATTAGAATATTCTGTTTCCATTGCAGCACTGTTATAAAGGAATAATTTTGCAGGTAAAATTTTTGAGCTTATGCTAAAATAATGTAATAGAAAGAGTAAAAAGAAAAAACAGTATGGCAAGATGGACTATTTATGCTGTCACCCCAACAAGAATCTGCAGTTCAAATCTCATTTACAGTGAAATGTAAGGAGTTTAAAAATCTGTATTTAATCTTGAATTTGACTTGCTACAGAGAGGGGGAAATCTATAAAGCACAGAGAGGATGAGTGTATTTGTTGACTTGATTTATATACTGTTTCACTTTCAAGTCTGTAAGTTCAACAGAGATAAACAATCAGATTTATTAACTATTAAAACATTAAGCTTTTTAATGGTGTTCAGCAGCCTCACAGGGTATAAAATGGCTTAGCTCTCCAAACAGCTTTTGCTGCAAAGCTCCAACAGACTTCTGAAGGTTAATATCTTTGGTCACCTTACAAGTGAGAAAGCACAGAAACCAGATGACTTGTGCAAGATCACCTGCTTCTATCTGGCTTCAGGGACATTGACATTGGCTAGCCTATTTTTACTTTGTATTTTAATCTCTGTCTGTGATTATCAAGGGGAAAAGGCTGAGTGTACCAACTTGAGATGACAGCTAAAACCAGTCAAATTCAGCTACTGCCTTTTTGTGTCCTTAAGCTTTGTTTTGAATTAGGCAGTACATGCACTATGTCAGAGATTAGAAATCAGACAGCAGTGAAACAGTACATTCTGGGACAGCACTAGTGGCACAGATATCCCTTTTTTCATTCTCTGGCAAACATCCAGTTATTCTTTATAGCCCTAAAAGCCAGATTTCTGAGCCAGAAAGGAGGACTTAAAGACGTTAAGTGAAATGCATCCCAAGCTTATGATTTCACATCTTGAGACAATGTGTGCTGAACCTGAATAAAATCAGAGTGGAATAAAATAGCAAATTTTGCAACTGTCATCTCATTCAGGTAGAAGAAAAGTGCTGAAATGATTTTGAAAAAAACCTTCACATTGCTGAAGAAAGCATACTTGACTTTAGATGCAAACAAGTTACCGTGCAAGTTACCTGTATCTTACAGCTCACAGTTTTGGTTTGCAAAGAAAAAGATTTGTTTGGTTTGCCTTGCTTAGAAGAGGACACTACAAACAGCACGACAAAGCAGTACAATTCTAGGTAGTATTTATTTGTCTAATTTGAGTTCACAACACTGCTGCTTATTTGGGCATGCATGCCTAGATGTATTAGTTATTTGTAAATTGCCACAATTTGTCTGGAACATGTAGTTACTTTAGGATTTACAAGCAGAAAGCAAGTATGCTGCATATTTTCTAAATGGAGTACATAGCATCATAAAGAATGCAATTTCCAAATTTGAATCTGAAAAAATTGTTTGCAGTTTCCTGAACTGAAAGATATTAAATAGGACGTATCTTTATCAGACTCTACTGACATCAGCCAACATTAAATTACATGTTTTAAATTTTACTTAAGTCTTTCTTGAGGTGAAATTAGGGCCAAAAGAATAATAAACCTTCTTTTTAGTTCTGAAAACATTATATCGGGAGGCACATTTAGAAAATGAACAGCATTTTGTGTGAAGGGCTTAAGACAGTATGACCTGCACATGTGTTAGAGACATAAAGAATGTAATTTTTTTTCTTTTTATTCTATATACAATTACCAAGGAAGCATTTACTGTTTTGTTGTTTTGGTTTTTTTTTTTAAAAAACAGGTATTTAAGCTGTTACCGTTGAGTTACTATTGCATCTTTGTGTGTTACAAAGTACCCAGATGATACTGATATTTTTCATGTCAATCTCTGCACTGCTAATCCCTCTTCTTTTTTTCTGTGATCTAGGATTTCAGCCAATTTTTAAGATTTTGAAATAAAAATCCTCCACTGTACCATATTTGGATGTCATGATCATAAATCATAAAATGCCCATGTAATCCCCCTGTGTCAGTGTTACAGAAGTGGTTGTATGTTAGCTTTATTACATAATCAAACTTTTACGGGGCATAACCTTAAAAAGCTTCCTCATAAACATGAGGAAGATAAGTCCGATTTTTGCCTCATTTGGAAAGGTAGTACACCAGTTAAATTAGTTTAAATGCAGTAAACAAAGTAGAATTATCTTAAAACTTCTTATGCTTCACCTTCTCTGTCATCCTCCTAAGTTTGGGTTTTTTCTGAGTACACCAGGACGTCTCTATTGGTAACTTCACCATCATCCAAACAATTGTAGATCATAACTGTTTAGGGTTTTTTTCCTCTTAAAACCACAGAATAGTTAAAAAAAAATATTGGCAATACATGGAAAGGTGATTAGGTCTATTACTTTGCTCAAGACTAATATTTATTTATAACTCTGGCAGATGTTTGTTTCACAAAATTCCATATTTTTTTTAGCAACTTCTGTGTTTTTTTTTAAAAAAAACACCAGTGGAGAGGATTCCACACCTTCACATATAAACAACATTGCCAATATTCAGCTGTCCTGATTCTTATGATATTTTTTGCCCTAATGTACACTTTTATTCTTTCTTATTGTAATTTCTGAACATTGCTACTTCTCTGAAACCTGTGTGGATTAAAAAAATCAGGTTTTTATCTTTTTTTTTTTTGCAGTGCCTTCTACATATCTAAAGATTTTCTTAATGTCTGATTTTCAGTATTTGCTTCTTTGCATTAACAGAGCTACTATTTCAGTACTTCCCTAAGATTAACAAGTTATTATTTTCTAGATCTCCAATCATTCTTATTGTCTCTTCTAGATTTTTTCCAGTTGATTAACTTGTCTTTTCACAGGACATTAACAGTGCTGAATAAAGTAAAAGGATTGCTTCAAGTGACTTGCATAAAATCTTACTGATCTAGGAAGATAATACCATATTTTTTTTTTTTTTTAAAGGGATAATGCTGATTTTTATTTAGTTTATGGATTGCAGTAACCCCAGATTTTATTCACTGCTGCTTAACCAGTTGTTCCTGGTGCTCTATATAGCAGATTAGTTCTACTTAAATTTAATACTTTGTACTTTTCCATATAATATTGTACCTTATTGATTTATGTCTGTTTCTTCAATTTATCACAATCAGCTTGCCCTGTGAAATGTTTGCGATCCTATATCATCTTATCATGTTTTAGGATTAAGCAGTGTATTAATTTTTTTATGCTTGTTTCCAACACTCTACATATCCTTCATTCCAGTGTTTATAGGTGCTCTTGAAAATGTGTCCCCTATGTGAAGTTGCTCACTGGGGAAGTATTTCATATTTGACAAATGCTCCTGCAATTTTGCAATCCTCTCTTGATGTGTAGGTGGTGTTTTGCACAGTGGATTCCACAATGTAGCTTCCAATGATTTGTAGTCCGTTTCTTTACTAACCAATTTTGGCTTTTCTGTATTCATGAAAGTACCCCGAAGTTTTCAGCATTTCTTTTTTCAGCCTGAATACAGTTTCTTGGGCTTCAGTCAGCCCTTAAATATACCACTGGCTTATCATCTTGCAGAAACATAATTCCCAAAATATTTTATGATTAATCAACAAAGTCTTTAGATTCTTTTTTTAATGTTTCTAGTGTCAGGTCCTAAAAACTTTCTGGGAAATGTTCCAGTGCTATTATATATTCTCCATAAAACCCCCCCAAAACCTAAGCTGATGGTTTAGTTATGACAAACTAGAATATGTTCCTGCACGTGTAAATACAGCTATGAATTTTTGTAAGAATCCTCCTAACAATTCTTCTTTACTCACTACTTCAAACTTTTTAAACTTTTGCTAGTTTTTCCTATTAAATATACATTCTACAAGACTATCATATTCAGCAGTTGTGTCAACACTGGAATTAGACAACCTCTAATTAGAAAGCTGAACATTTTCATATCATGTCATCAAATCATTAAAAAATACTGCTTTTACAGCTATGTTTCCAAAGATCTAGGATACAGTATTAAGACAATCCTAAACAGTATTTCACCAAAAAGGGAGATGGATGTGTATAACTTCCTTTTTTACTATAAAAAAGTGATACTTAAAAAGCAGCCAAGCGTCATAGCCATCAACAGTAATACTTGATTTGCAATGAAAATGAGGACACTTCTTTGTTTTAAAATCTATCCATCTCTTCTAAAATGCACATAAATACATTTTAAGAATAGAAGTAATGCGTATGGAGCAGATTACAGTATCTTTAATTGTGAATTTCAGTATTTTTATGCATTAACTTTGTTGCAAATTTTATCTTTAGTTCTACAGGGTAATATAGCCAACTGGCCAATGGATATTTACTGATGAATGGATTGATAGACTGATTTTTATTTGTGTGTGTGTGTGTTTCTTAATTCTTAGTCATTCTCTGATGTTACATTCTCAATGGTTTCTTTTTAGAGCAATTAAGGATTCGCCAACATGACCATTGATTTGAGAGGCATGGACATAATTGTGCTAGGGAAAGCTGGAGATTTACTTCCTCAGTTCAATGATATATGCAGGTCATGCCATTTTAATGCAGAATGCAGGATGAACAAGGATACCAGTTTTGCAGATGATTAGCTGTTTGTATGTATAGGAAAGATTCATAGTTGGGAGATACACAGGGGAATAGCTGACAGCTTAGTAGAAATGAGTACTGTGTAGAAAATAACTTACATTGGCAGTACTTTACTTTCAGGAATCTACATGGAAATATATTTCCCATCTTTTAGCTACTTGAGGTGTGTTTGTATAATAATGCATTATGTAAGCATAGTCTGTGGATCTAAAAACAATGGTTAGACAGGAATAAAGAAACAGAATGTATCTTTTCCTCATATGAAAGGGCATAAGAAGGAAATCACTTGTTTCCAGGCTTTCATTATTTTCTTTAAAAATGTTTGATAATAATCTCTTGCTGTTTAAAGTTCCCTGAGGCCTTGTTTCAATTATTTTTTCTGTATTCCCATAATCTTTATTGAGGCTTCATTTACTTGAAGAGACAAATGCGACCATCATTGCAAATACAAATCCCATTATGTCAGCTCAGTGGTGTTCAGTCCAAAACTACTTAGCACTGGAGGATGCAGACAACTGATAATCATCTTGCATTCCTATTGATTCATAATGAGTTAAAACTCCGTAAGTCAATGATAATAATCAGAAGACTTCTAATACGCAATTTTTTTATGTTGAATGACAGACAGCTTAGGCAGTTGAGAAGAGGTGTCACTGTTATTCAATAAGTTTGAAAGGTTGTCTCAGAGTGGCAGAAATCCCACTCATATACCAAACATTTCTGAAATGCCCCACTCAGGCTTACTAGTGATCTTCTACAGTGCCATGATTACCTAGGTAGTAATTCCTAGGGAAGTTTTATGTCGTGGTAGCTTTGTTGTGGTGTCTGTGCAGTGATTGCTGGTGGTAGTTATTGTATTCAAAGGCAGAGTCTCTTGAAAAAAATCTTTCCAAAAGAAACCAGATCTGGAAATGGACAGATACTTTAAATCACTCACTGGAGGAGGAATACCATCCTACCTCTTGTGCTTTTCCACTTCCAGCTGTAATTCTTCACTCTTTCTGCAGCTGAAAGCCCACTTGACATCTGTGACTGAGTCAGTTCCGTGTATGCAGCAGGTGTCCCAGCTGCAGGGAACAGACCTCAGCCTCACCCAGTAATGACAATATGGCTTAGGGCTGCCAGCTGCCCTAGGGCCCACTCCACATGGGCAAAATTGGTCAGTCCTCAGGTTTTTCAAAAGAAGGCAATACTTATTCTTGGGGGTGGGGGAATTGGGGTTTATGGAGAGGGAAGAGGATGGGAAGAAGGAAACCATGATGTGGTGAGCAGTTTAACATACAATGAGAGAAATAATGGCCACTGGAGCCGACTCCTGATTCCAAGCTGAGTTCAGAATCTGCTCAGTCCTGATTACAATTTGCCTTTTTAAAACCTTAAATCCTTTCAAATTAGGCAATTAAACCCAAGGTGCTATAGAGCTCTGGGAGCTCAAACAGGATTGCAAATAAATATTTATAATTTTTTAAGAATCAAGTAAAAAAATCATTTGTCAGGGCCACCAGTCTCCCAAATACTTGCTCATGTTCCAGAATTTTGGAATATGTTTTTGAAAATTGAGTTTGTGCCAGGACAGAAGAAAGCTGCAAAGAAGGAATGGTTTATAAACTCTCATGTTGTATTCTGATTTATTATAATGATAGTTTTCAGTTCTACATTTTCACATATTGCTGTGTTAAGCATAATACTACATCCAATTTATGAAAATCAAAACAGTTCTGCAGTTAAAACAGCCAAAGAGGAACATGCAATTTTGGTAATAAAGCTGCATAGCGTAGAAGACATAATCTCTTGATTGTATAGAAAATTGATTGAAATATGCTTTGCAAGTATGTATATGAGATCTCAGGAAGGTTGACATAAATATATGAGTTTATTCTTTTGACTAGAAGAGGCCTCACAAAAAACCCCAAAGAATGTAGTTTTAAGTTGAACTGTTCTGCCTATAATACTCTGCCTTCCTTTAACAAAGTATTTGTTTTCCTGTCCACCCAGCTGTTATTTTACAATTTGTTTTGTGTTCTGTCAAAAATAAAAAATATAATACATTTAATAAAGCAAAACAACCTTAAATTCGGCAAGCAAATGTGGCTTGCAGCAAATCATTTAATCCTGTTTTGTTCAACATAAAATCAATTGGTTATGTGTTTTCCTGTGTCCATTTAAAAGCTACCACACCTCCTGAGAAATGGAGTAAGAGGAGGAAGAAGGTAGTGCTGGAGAATTTTAAGAATTCTATTTGTATTCATCTTAGTGTGCATGTTACTTGTGGTGAATAGACCATATCATGTAACAGCAGATAATTATAAAGAGCCCAGCTCACTGCAAGCATTGCAAACAAGAATTATAGTTAACTTTCATCTAGAGGAGAAAAGGGGAAACAATAGAACACAAAGCAAATGTTTTCAGAAGAACCAGCATCTACATAAGGAGAATCCACAGCTGGAGTTTTCTTTGCTTCACTGTGGCGTTATCCCATTATGCATGGTACCTTCTGTAGTTTCCCATTACTTTTATCCTCTGCTGCTGTAAGAACGCATCCAAAGGAGGAAATGGTTGCCATGCCAAATGGGATCCATACCCTTGGGTGGCAGTGGTTGCAGCACACTGAAATAAAGGAGCAACACATTGAAAGCTATGTATTACCACAGGCTCTCCATCTGAGGTTACAAATGAAGCCAAGCTGGGTGAGAGAGACTGCTTTATCTCAGCGGTGCCCTGAGAACTTAATGAATCATTGCTGGCCCAACTGCTCAGTCAAAGAGACTGAGTATCCACAGATGTCATTAGGAGTTTTCCAGATCAGTCAAGAAATTGTATGCTCTGCTGGCTCCCTTATAAAATGGTTAGGGCATAGTCTTTTAAAATGGAATTTTAATATTGACTGCTTGTTTTCTTGCAAATGGTTACACATCACCATAAGGTTCATCAAGTTGTCGGATTTTTAGAGTCTGTCCAGACCACAGGGCAAATATTGATCAGGAGAATTGTAGGTATATTGCCACCAAGACAGTTTTATAGTCATCTGCTTATCTTCTGGTGACTGGAGTAAATTGTAGAGGGCAGTCAGGGACCTATAGATGTCCATGCAGAGTTATTTCCTTACTTTTTGTTAAAATAAGAGGTTTTTAAAGGACAGTTTGCATAGTCATGCCTGAGAATATTTAATGCTATTCTTAGTAACCTGAGGATAAACCATAGGTGGATTATATGTGTTCTCTTGACACAATAATAAATTTTCAGTTCTACTGAAATTCACAGTACTGAGATGTATTGTACTGCAGATATTTGGGTAGTGTGATAATTGGTTTTGGATTAAAACATGTAACATTACAGGTTTTTAGAAAGAGTTGTAACTTGGAAAACAGTGCAAAGGGAGTTGCTGTTGAGGTACAGGAAAGGTGAATATCTGTGCTGACAGGGAAGAAATACGAATAGAGAGAGAAAGTGAAGGAGTTTCTTGCTAGACAGCAGGGCATGAAACAGTTCAACATCCATGCAGCCAACTCACCGCCATGGGCTGCTGCAGACCAGCGGTGTGGGGCACTGTGTAATCTGAGCGAAACTGCTGTGTGGGAATGCTGCTGTAGCAAGGGGTGGCAAAAAGATGACTGTGGGATTTGAGCTTTCTTTAACCTCTTCTTAATTCTGGTAACTCAATGACACTTAAACATTTCATTTCCTGAGGCAAGGAGTACAAATGCCACCTGATGGGAACCAGCTAAACCCCTCCTGCAGTAGGTGTTCCTCCCAGAGTTACACACTGAATTTTACCCTCTTCAAAATCCACAAGATCGCTCAATACCTAAAATCATGTGTATACATAATGACTGGCAGAAGTTTGCTGCTCTGCTGTTTGTTTGGAAATGAATGAGCCCCGTAACAGACTGCCACCTGGCCCTGAAACCTGCGTGGCCTGTTGCACTCCGGCGCCTCGCCTTTCCGCAGGTCCCTTTTCCCAGGTTCACAATCTGGAGGTAGGTCAGGCAGCTACACAAGGCATGGCCCCTGACTAAAGGGCCACGTAAACCAGGCAGGCAAGTGGAAAGGAGGCGAAGGTGATGACTGTTGTATTTGTGTGGCCCTGCGTTAGGCTCCCTTAGTCAGCGGCTGAGGAGGAGGAAGGTGCCTCTTTCCTGAGGGAACTACTGAGCACCCATGAGGGGCAGAGCAGGCCGGGGCCTGCACGCAGCCAGGCGAGGGGCAGGCGCAAAGTGTGTGTGCGTCTAAGTAAGTGTGTGCATGTGCAAGTGTGTAAAAAGAGCTCCCCGGCACCTGAAAATATTTTCTGCTAATTGGGGAAATAACTGAGTTGCCAGTGAGGAGCCCCAGACTTGCAGATCAAGCTGCAGGGGCATGGTGAGTGGAGTTGTGTATAAACCCCCTTCTAGCTGGGCTTCCCTGGTTGCCCTCAGTTTCTTTTTTAAATATTCTAGTTCATGCTGTTGTGCAGGCAGGCTTTCCAGAGTTGGAAGGCATCTTTTTTGTGGGGGTTCACGGTGGGAGGAGGTGTGGATGGCCTCCCCTCAGGGCGGTGAGGCAGCCATGACCTGCCTCAGGCCCCAGCACTCAGGCGCTCAGGCATAGGCCTCCAGCTTTTCAAGCTTCTGCCCCATGTCCTGAGTTTGTGTTTAAATCAGTGCTGTGTTTTCACCCGTATTTTCAGAGTTGTTGGAAGTGCTGGGTATTTTTCTAAGTCTTCTTGAAAGGTCCCCCTTTATAGGAAAACTAGCATTTATGTAGTACAGTAAAATCTTAAAGGGCTCTTCACTGAAATGTGCTAGTGTGATGAACAACTTACAGGAGGAATATAGGAAACCGCAGATGTTGTCTTGTTAAAAATTATTCCGATAAAAGCACCAAATAAGATCTGGTTATGATAAAATTTGATTTGGTAACTGTAGTTTCACACTGATAAACAATAAGAAATAAATTCCTTTCAAGACTGTTTCTCTGTCTCAAAATGGACAAGAACATGCTTTTTGTAGTATAAAAAGTACTGCAGGGTTATTTTTGGTTTTGAAAATCTATTAGCAATCTAATGTAAATGCTCAGAACTTAAACTCTTCATGTTTTTCTAAATTATTACTACTTCTGATAAAAAGTAGTAATATGCTGTTTAATGTTGAGCTTCAAAAATTAGGAAAACTTAGAGCAGTAATTGTTTTAAATCCAATTATGGTATCTGCTTAAAATGAAACTCTTAGCCTATCCCACCTATTACTTGCCAAAAGGTAAGGATCAGACAATTCAATAGTAGAATAAATTGCTTGATAGTGCCTGGATGGCTTGGAAGAAGATGACATACAAAATAATAAGACGGTTTTCTTTTCCTCTCTTTGACATCCAGAGATAACAGGCATTTGCACTAATGTTCACAGGACTCTGATTCCACGTAACCAAAAAAGTTGAATTTGCACTTGTTTCAGTGTATCTAGCTATAGAGCATGTTGCATATTGAAAGCTAACAGTTGGGCATTTGGCAGCTACCAGACTTAATCGTATGAATAATGTGGGACTGATTATATCATGTATTCAGTTATATATCACAGTTATATGATTAAATTTCACAAAGAGATAATGTTTATGTCAGAGCACTCTGATGTGACAGGAATGTTTGGTGAGCCACAGATACTTATACCTTACTATCATCATCCACTATGGTTAAGTAACTCTACGTAAATAAAAATAAATAAATATTCCCTGTGCCTCATGCTGTGGGACTTCAATTTTATTTTCTTCTAAATGACCATCAAGCAGCATTGACTGAAATTGTATAAAAGACCTGAGAGAAGTACTTCTCACAGCAGCTTTGGAAGGCCCACTGTTTGTATTAGAACGCAAATCTGTAGATATCTCCAGTCTTGCTCTGCTGTGCATGGCCATGACTTCGGAAGTCTCCCAAATGTGCTGATTAATACTGCAACTGACTCTCCATGTAATTAAACTTTGTCAAATTGTTTTCTGTGGTGCTACTTCTCTTTCCCTTATAGTACCTATAGCAAAGAAAGTAACATCTTTGAGAGGGTTTTGTTTTTTTTTTAAACAAGATGATGACTAAAACCTATCTGCACTTAAAGCTATTTGTTTGGATTCCATTCTGCAGCCTTTACTCAAGCAAAAAACCTCTGACTGGGATTGTTAAGTGGGAACTTTGCCTGGATGGGGAATGTTGGACATTGGCCCTTTATGAGCCCTAGAGTTTTGTACACATTTGCACAATATGAGTAGGAACAAGTATATTGGGAAATACCCAGGTGCCCATTTATGTATTCTGAATCTTCCAGTGTTCCTAATTTGTATGGCTTTATAAAAACAGGCAGGGGAGAAACCAAATCAATCAACAGTGGTTACACATTAAGGCTTGCTCAATTTTGCTGCTCGGATTCCTCAGCATCTTTGAAATGGATTTAACATATACAAAATACCAACCCCTGTGAGGTGGGGCAGACAATTTTTTTAAAAATCATGCCATGTGGGAATTCAGAATATCTGGAACTTCCAAGGATTTTTTTTCAGGGCAATCTAACTGTAGTGCACAGCTTTTCTTTCAAAATGGAAATCAAAGAAATATGAGTTTTTAGTTTCTAGCTTCGTATCATTAGCTGTGTTATTACACCAGAGTTCTTACCAATACCAAGCAAGCTGGATGCTTGCTGTCTTAGTGTAGTTTAACACCAACCTACCAGGCCCATCTGCTCCCTAGAATGCTTGATCTGGAGTGTTCAGCCTGATTATCTTCATCATGAATCTCTGGAGCTATCTTGGGTTCTGGCTTTCTGGGCTATCACTTCATGGAAACGCAGCTGCATGGCCTCTGACATTCATTGACAATTGTGATATGTATCTATCTCAGGAGTGGCATAATTTAGTCTAAAACCAAGCTACTGCTAAAGGGAATTGTTCTACTCCCTCTTGCTCATGAAAATGTGGAGCAGGTGCTGGTGTTTGTGTGATTGGTGAGCGCATCTGGAAGATTTGGTTTCACATTATACTTGATTCAGTGTAACTGTGGGTTGCAGCTCTCTCCACCTCGCTTATTTCCACCATTACTTCACATTGGGTTAAATGATTGTGCAGCAAAAGGTTAAGTTGGATCAATTCGCTGGTACAACTGAAAACTAACCTACCAAAAAAATGGGAAGGGATTGTTGTCATGTCAGCAAATCTGATTGTGACTTTGAAACCTAAATGAAATTGAAGGGGAGAAGCAGAATAAAGGAGAGATGGAGAATAAAAAGGACAAGCAGGATTTTCCTTCTCAGCAGCAGCCTATCCTTGCACCTAAGTAGATACAGACTGCCTAGAATTTCAGATATGTTCATTGCTGTAGAACGTCACTTTTGGTTAAACAGTCCACATCTCCTAGGGCTTACATCCCCATATCCTGGCCTACTCTGTTTTTCTGAACCTTGTATGGAAGGGCCAGGAGCTGAACAACAGCTCTGTGCTCTTCACGCAAATGGTGCCAGCAAGGAAACAGAGTAGAAGTAGGAAATGACAGGAAGGGATGTGGTAAATCTGTGCTGCAGATGACTCATAGAATACACTTAAGGATAGTCAGTGTGCTGCACCAGGTGGTGTGTAGCTTTGTAAATTCATTTCTGAGACTTCAGAGCTGGGGAGAGAAAAAGGGTTTCCCTGTAATAACTGTCTTTGAGAAACCTACTGCATGAGTAGAGGGTTGCAGAAGTTTATCATCACAATTTCTGTCCCTCTTTTGGAATTCATCTGAGACCATGGTTAAAAAAAGTCAACAGAAACAAATAGAGAAGAAATTTTGCTGTCTGACTTAAATAAATGAGGTTCCTAATATCAGCGAGAAGTCATTAGCTGTGTAGATCACAGAAATCACTACAGATCCATTATTACAGTTTCAGCATGACAGAACATAAGTACGCTGACAACCTAAAAGCTGTGTCAAACACTTACTGCCGTTGCTACTAGGGAACCAAATACTGTCCCCCTGTGAAGACACTTGGAAGTGTAACTGATGTCTTTAACCTCAAAACATCAGAGTAGAAAATGAAACCCAGGTCACCAAAATTATAAGCTTTCCAGTATTTCCTAATGCTTGTGTAGTCATGCTAGAGAAAAAGGACTGATTGTTGAAACCACCTAGTAATGGCAAAGCATAACTGAATGCACTCAAGAATATATAAAGAGTATATGGGGGGGGGGTGGGGTGGGAAAAATGAGGCTAAGGAAAAGAACAGTCGTTTGGAGGCAGCTCTATTTATTTATCTCCCATGTGCCTTCTAGCATAAAAGAACATTTGAGTGGACTATATCCAGAGTGAATAGAGAAAGCTGTGAATCAACTTTGAAGGTATTGCTCACTTCAGAGGGTAAATACTGTTTTAACTTTTTCTTTATAGTATTTAAGTAATATTATCCCTGTCAGATTTACTGAGGTTTTTATATATGTATTTTAATATTAACATAATATCCTGTATTATATAAACCTTATAATCTAGATCTTGCAAAACAAAAAGGAAAGACCCCCAAACCCTGAGGCTAATCTTTCTGTAAAGTACATGTCTGGTGTTTTTGTGGCCCTTTTTGCTTTTTAATTGACCCATTAATTACCTTCAACTCATGGGTTGCATGCACTGCTCCCTCTCTCTCATGGTCATCTGTGAACACACTGATTCTCCCTTTTCTATTACATGGAGGTAAGACTGTTCCGACATGATTTCTGTTCTTGGAACAGCATGTGGACTGCGAATGAAGGCTCTTGTTCATTTTCAGATTTTTATTGATCTAACAGAATCTTGCCCTTTATTTTGACTTTAAAGATTACTAAAATGCTGAACAATAATCCTGTCTTATGTATCATTGTGTATTATGCTGGGAACAAAGATCTGAAATCACAGAAGGGCTTGTTCCTGTTCACATTTGGATCGGTAGTAGAAATAACATAAATACTGTTGAAAACAGAATGACATATGAACTGAAAACATATACAGTAACAAAGCTATGCTGTATGTTCCAGAAGAGGTGAGGTACTTTTATTTGCTTAAGTAAGGTGTAAGGCAACATGCAAATTTGCTGCAACATAATACTGTACTGAAATGTGGAGGCTATTTCTAAAATTTAAGGGATGAATATTGTGGCCATACGCAGGCAAGACATGAGTGCTTTCCATGTACCCATGTGCTGTGGTTTCCACAGGAAGAAAACCTGGGTGCATGGTGGTGAGGGAGCCTTCTTTCTTTCTAATGAGATCTCTGGAGACATGCCATGAAATGCACCTGCCCTTCAGCCTATAAGTCCAGAAACATGTTAAGTTTGAAAGATGGAATTAGTTGGAATTGATCACTTACATCAAGTGTCAAAACTTTACCTGTTTACTTTTTTCTACAGTATCCTTGCATGGCCAGAGGTAAGTCATACTATGCTACCAGAGGCATGGTTCTGTCTGCAACCTTTTACTATGACTGTTCAGATTCATTTAACTATTAACTTCTCATTGTAACCCACGCTTTCTGTTACATTCTGCAGTTAAGGTTGTGGGGTTTGTTTTTTCATTACTCTTGTGCTTTTTGAAGGGTGGTGAACAGATAGTGAAAGGACAGACTGTATCTGGGTTGAACCATATAGTACTTATATCTTTGGTCTACTACTGACTCTTCAAAAATGTTTAAAAGAAGCAGGAAAGTACAGGTGGATGAAATAAGTCCACTGATGTCTTAATTCAGCTGTGAACTGACCCCTAACATCCTCTGTGTATCATAATCAACCAGGCTGACAAATAATAGACTGTAGAAAAATTGTGGCATTGGGTTTTGTCTAGTCCATAAAAAGTAGCTATAGTCTGGTTAAAAAAAGGGGTAGCAAAAAGTGGATTTCAGTCCAAAGTAGTAAGAATTTGGTCTATACAGTAACTGAGAAAGTTATGGTAGACTAGCTGAAATAAATCTTAGATGTAAGTAATACTGAAGGAGTAGAAAAGGGAATAGCAATTAAAGTGGAAGCTACCATATGAGGTCTGGTTGCAATTCCAGTATATTCAACTGATGGTCACTGGTCACTGATAGTTGATTTAGTTCTGTTTTCTTTGTGGATGATCTGTTTCTTTAAAAAATTAAGAGAATCTTTAAATACCCTGTTTTGGAGAAAATCAGTGAATCAAGACCAAAACAGCATCTTAGTTTAATAAATTTATTTATATTTTTTTCTGTTTCACACAGTGTTTTATCACAGTACTAACATATTCTTTGGTTTTCGTTCCTGCTGCTGTATGTATAATTAAATGAATGGTGGGGTTATGTATTCAGTGGCAATAGAAAGATTTTGGCAAGCTGATTTAAATTCACTGGAGAGGGAGAGAGCAACAAAGATATAAAATGATTTTTATCTGAATGATGCATTGGTCTATGGTGGGTTTAAACAGTGCTTACAACTAGCACAAACAAGCAGGTTCTGTGAATACCTTTTTAAATTGAAGATCACATTCTTGCAGCCTTCGTTGTAGAGTTTCTTCCTAAATTACTGGTAATTTTCTGTGCTCTCAGAGTGCTATATAATCATACATGGTCAAAACATTGTACTGGGAAGGCTAATAGAAAATTAACACAATAAAACCATGTCTCCGTGAACCCAAAACTGTAGCATGAGATCAAGAATGATAATAGCAAATTTATGAGATGGTATTCGACTGATTTTGGAAGAAGGGAAGGTTTTTTCATGGTGGTTAATAGTAAACTGTTTTGTTTAATGGTGCCTGTTTTGCCATAGAGATTAGGATTTAAACTCCTGGTTAGCTGCTTATTCCTATTATATAAAAAAAGGCCCTAGTTCCAAACAAAGAATGAACTCTTGTGAGCACAAGGGGGGTGAATTAGCATATGACTTCTGCAGCTCTGTCTCCATTTTGAACAGGTGATTTCCTAAATAGTTCCTTATCAGAAAGCAGAAAGCTTCTTTGTAGTGTTTTGCTGGCTGTGCAAAGGATAAGTTATCTTTAAGCCTCCCTTTAGTCATCATCATTATATCTGAGAGAGAGAAACAGACATTTTGGTGTGTTTCTGAGGTTTTTGTCTATGCAAGAAGAAGGGTTTATTGTTTCCTTTTTTCATACAGGAAATTATTATAGCTTATAAAAAATCAGTCAAGGATCTTAAGATGTAAAGGCATTTTCTAAGTGTTTTTCATTCTCTAATACTTATGTGCATATGGCATTTTATAGAATTACAGTACAGTGCTTTAAACTGACAAAAGTTACTGAAAATGTCATTTCAACAAAGCTGAAAAATCACCTGTAAGAAACCTAGAATCTATCTATAGGGTTTTTTTGTGGTTTTTCTTTCAGACTAATATTTCTTTTCAAAAGGCATTTACTGCTTCTAAAGGGTTGTAGAGTAGAATTTTTGTATAGCTATTGTATTTTGCTTTTTGCAAATCTAGAATGTCTTAGCTCTAAATATTTTTTTTTAATGTGAAATTTATTCCTGTTGTGACTTAGTTTGGTTTGTAGCAGTTATAATGGAAGCATTTTTCCCCTTATCTTTAGAGTTTGAAACTTGAAAATACTCGTGATGGATGGTGAGATCAGACAAAAGAAATTCAGTGATCTGCAGTGATGAAAGTTTCATTTTAGGATGCCTAATTTTCAGTTAAGGAATTGGATTTTAAGCATGTTGAAGGCGATTTAAATGGGGAACTTATGCTTTAAGCATGTTTTGTGTTTCATGAAAGGGTTGTTCTGCACTTAGTAAACTGCATCATCTAAGCATTTTTTTAGTGAATAAAACCAGATTCAAGCAACATATTGAGAAGAAGCTGTTTGTTAATCTGCTGTGCTATTGTACTCTTGTATGGGATGAGTCATAAGCTATTGAGGAAAAATCACAACTATTTCACTTTATTAAAATATTAGAAGCTAATTTATTCTAGTGCTATTTGGCTGCAAATTCAAAAAAGTCCTTAAGAAATCAATGTTTTTCATTTTCCTCCTAACTTGTAAAGGTGTCATTAACATGAGAGCAATGATAGCCATGTTGAAGAAGATTTTGATTGCTTTTAGCTAGATAAAAAATGTGGAAACTCACAATTCACACAGTCATTTACACTTTGGTATCTTTTATGTTTTCCTCTGTGACTTTTAGGTAAACACAAATCCTTATTTTTAAAAATATTTTTAAACTTTCAAGTTGTAAAGTTTCAAAGAAAAAAGTAGACATATTTAGATGAGAGAGATTAAAAGAAGATGTAATAAGCATCCAGCGAGTTATGACTCTACTGTGTAAGTTTTTTCTACAGATGCAGAAAATGAAATAGCATCCCACGATCTATGAACATAAAGTCGACATGAGTCATCATTGGGAAGATTTCATTCCAGTACACTCAATTTGTGTGTCTCTGTGATCTGTCAGTTTATCTCTAGTCATTAAGCTTGATGCATTTTTCCATTTTCTTTTTCTCCCCTGAAGAAATCTATGGTTTAAGTTTCTGAATTCCCATACTAGGCTTATGCACGTTTTTCAGAGTATTTCAGAAGGTGTCTCAGATCCCATTACACATTTTATGTTCCACTCTTCATGGAAGTCTAACCCTGTCCAGTCCTTAAATAGGTCATAAACACTTGGTTAAATTACAGTGACATAGCTCCTTTCGTGAATTTTCTTCCATTTCAGCACTCAAGTGTTTCCACTAACATGAAGTATGGTCTGGACTGGACTTTTTCCAAGTAAGGTATTTTTAAAATAATTTTCCCAAATTCTTAGTAAATGTTCTTTCCTAATCCCAAGCTCCACAGAGAGCAGGAAGTTTAATGACATACAGGATGTATGCAGGTTTTCTTAGCTGTTATTTCACTAAAGCTTTTCAGAGGATAAATGCAAGTTTAATTTGGAGAAAGAAATATTAGAAACTCAGAAGGACTTTGCAACATTTTAAGGTCATAATTTGGAAATCCTTGGCTTTGACTAAGCTTTATTTACTTTTTCTTGCAAATCCTGAGTTTTTAAATATTTGCAAGTATTCTTTATTGGGTGGGCATATGTCATAGTGCCTAGTGGCAATATGCTTGTTATGACTATAACAGTGTTATGAAGAAAGGCAAACTAGAAAGGGCATGTTTTCAACTATGCAAAGTATAAAGCTTGTGAAATAAGAAAAAGAGTGGGGAGGAATAATCTGAATGCAAGGGAAACTTTGAAAATAATTGAGCTTTTTGGCTTTGAAAGTAGTCCTGCATGAGGTTAAATTCCTGCATAGATAATATAAAAAACAGGAGTATTCAAATGTAGTACTTCTATACTACCTTTTCAAGGAGGAACAAGTAAAGATTTAGGAGATTAATTCTCCTGTCATCGTCTAAAATCATTGAGGATTCGTGATATTTCATAAAACTCATATGGAAATGGATTAAACTTTGCTCTTGTCTAAAGTAAAAGACTCCTTTAGAACAACTGAAATATTGATTATTTTTTTTTGCCAGCTTTTCTAGATAGCATCTATTTAGTGAGTGGAAAAAGTAGTCTGAATATTAACTGTTCCAAAAAGTTTTACCCTAATCAGTTTGAAGCAGCATCAGTCAAGCTTGAATCTGTTGCATTATGAGTGCTATTTAAATATATATGAAAATATTTGCAATAGGAGCAGTTCTTTTTTGTAGTGGCATGTCCAGTCTTTGTCACTGATATTGTGTAGAAAATATTTTACTGTCACTGAAGCTTACAGAGATAACCTTATCTTACAGAACTATTAAAATTGAGATCTAACATGATGAACCAAGCTCTGCTATACTGTTAAATATTGTTTGTCTTGTTGCTGGTAAATTCTATCAAAAATAGTTGCTGCAGTCTCAAACAATGGAATTAGAAGAATATGCATGAGGTTCATACAGTAATAAAATTCTTACTTTTATCCTTTGTTTTCCTTTTTTTTTTGTTATTTTTTTCTTTCATATTGCTCAACTTCTTTAGTTGTTTATGTAAGGCAAATTACCAAAGAAGGGTTTTATATTTGTTTGTTCAATAAACATCTGCTTTCAACCAAAATCTGGAGAGAATTATGTATTTTTAATAAGAGCCCCAAATTATCTAAGAAATTAGTAGATAAGTAGTTTAGAAGTTGCCCTGAGAGCTGTGCTATTTATGTTCCCTATTGTTCTATGCAGAATTTGTCTTGCTACTTGTGGTTTGTGATGTAGTACATGAAGTCCTCAAAGGAAAACAAAGGCCAAAGCAACACCAATGTATCTTTGTGATACAAAATCATAGATACTATGGTGAGGCCATGGTGAATGGTTCTGGCTACAAGAGGGGCTAAATAATGAGAGGAATGACAAAAATACCCCACCCCAAATCATGAGAGCTTGTACAAAACCAAGTGATGTGAAGTAAAATGATGACATTCAGAATCTTTAATCATCAAGATTAGGACTGCAACCTTTATGTGGGGTGGGGGCATCTGGCACTGTGGACTTTCTTGCTTTGACAGTCAAGAGGGGGGCATCAGATTAGTGGTCTAATTGTTAGTACCTTCTACTACCAATAAAAGTGAGAGTCTTTGAAGTTATTACTTCTTTGTTTAGGAAAGACAATGATAAGGAAGGACATAAAGCTTCAAACATTAATTCTGATTGGAAAATTATGAAATGGGGCAAGGACAAATGGGTAAAGTAGTGTGGCAGCCAAAAGCACTTAAGCTCTAAACAAGAAATTATGTATGTAGTTCAATTTGTGTTATTTTTTTTTTATTTAATCACATATATTTATAATTATTGCACCGTATTTGCAAATGCATTTCTTATGCTTAGGACTGTTTGACAGTAAGGCTGTTGATGTTGTTTAATGTAACTGTCTCCTAATTGTCATATGATGAACAGTAACTTTGATTAATGACCAGTTCAGGTGGGCTGGGATTCATTACTGAGCAACCTGTGTAGTCTAGTTCCTTAAAGATTGGTCTTGCTGAATAACTATGCAATATAACTTGGAATATATTCTAAATAGTAGTATAATAGGATGGTTTAACATATTCCATATAGTGGAACAGGCCAAGCTATTTGAAGCTGTGAGAGTCCAAATTAGAATGTGTCCTTACCTGTTCGCCACCTTCTTTAGACTTATGTGGGGGTGGTTTGTATACAAGCTGTATCACAGGCACAGTATCTCTTTCTTACATGAAGTCATTTAATAAATGGATGCTGTTCTCTTAACCTTTTTCTTTCCTGATGTATTTATTCAGGATGCAGAAACTGCGTGCAAGTGACTTGGGTTTTGTAAAACCTCTCTCTCTCTCTCTCTCTCCTATTTATCCAAGTATCTAAGTTTGAGAAGTGGTTGGTGGGTGGAGAAATTACTTTAGCCAGGTCTAGATGATGCACTTGGGCTTGAATTCATGCATCTAAACTCATCTCAACTTTTTGTGTTTGTCTTTGAATTAACTAACATGTTGTTGTATATTATTGACTGATTAATAATAAAAAATGGATGGTGAATTTTTCAGTGATGCACTGTAAGTAAATCCAAGTGAGAATAATGAAGAATGAAATCATAGCACATTTTGCATTCCATAGAAAGATTTACTTATGTCAGAGCAGTAAGATATGGTTTCTGTAAAACTTCCATTAAAATAAGTTAAATTAGATTTTAGAAAGAAATCATCCAAGCAGGACTTTTACAGGCCATTCTTTAGCCTGTTACATCTGAATGTGATGGCAAATGAAAAAGTGAAACTGGCTTATTTACCTTCAATGGAAAAATAAATAAAAAATTTTAGGAAACAAATATGAAAACTGCATTTGAGCTGCAGAAAAATCCAGTTCAGCTCTAATTGATCAGATGCTTGATGACCTAGTTTCAAACGAACACTGCTGTGCCCAAAGAAATCTAAGAAGTCTGTAAAATTAATTAGCAGGGTTGAGTAACCCTCTTCTTTTGATTTTAAACTTGAAGCCATTTGTATTGAAGGTTGTCTACAGAAGGGGAAATGTTACTACTCTTTGTTATGGCACAAAATATTCATTTCACCATTTAAATAAAACATCTTTTAAAACTTGATGTCAAACACCAAATATATGAGAAAGGACAGGGCCAGATGAACATAGTAAATGGAGAGGATAAATGTAGTAAATACCAATTTAGTGATTATCGTAAAGGCAAAATATTGTATTTCAGCACATTGTGACTTATTGTGGGAGGAAAAGTAAAAAGCATAAGGAGTTTTACAAATTTTGAAATATCAAAGCATTGCTAGAAATTGAAGACATCATCTGAATGCTTATTTTTATAGGTGACATATTTTAAGAGAATTCAAACTTGTAAAGGATAAATAGTTTCTTGAACTAGTTGAAGTGTGGGATGTTCTCTGAATGTTTCAAGTCAAATCTAAAACATCCATTAAATAAAAAGTTCAATGTGGAATTATAATAAACACTGACAGGTATCATAACTGATGAAATCTGTGGAAAGACTTCATTACTATTTTCATATAATATTTTGTTTAAAGAGAACACAGTAGGGTCTACTGGGACCACCTACAGTAGTTTTTATATCAGGAGTTTACATTTGAGTCAAATGTCATGACTGTCCCTGTTTACTACACTTTGATTCACATTGCAGAGCATGACCTGGGCTTCCTTCAGATGAAACGAAACTGAAAGATACGCTCCAGCGGCACGTCCAAGGTGCCGTGGTCACTCGTAGGCAGCTGTCCACAAGACTTGAGCTACTTGGAATAAAATGCAAAAAAAGAATGTAATTCACTGTTTCAGAATATAGATTACATTCTGCTGGTCCAGACATAGATGTTTTAATCTGTTGTCTATTTGTTATTTTTACATTTCCACGGACTGGCATTTTGTGTCCAGAATAATAACTTTTGCACAGACTTTTGTTTAGAAAATCCTGAAGTTTCACTGCAAAAGTGGGTACTTCTGAAATTACTGTAAAGCAGGACTTCATCAAGCAGGGTATGCTAGGAAGGGATGTGACAGAAGGCTTTCCCCTGAAATATGTATCAGAGCTTCTGCATAGGCCTTACGTGTTGACTTTTTCTACCAAAATATCCCCCTCCCTGTCCACAACTGTTAATGATTCCAGAGTGAAACCATCAGTCTCTGGACATAGGCATTCCAGTGTTGCAATTCTTCCTGATATTGTGGATAACTTTCTTATAGACTCATTTCAAGACTGGATTTACTTTTTTGGAACACTGCTGTTGTTCAATTTTGATGCTCACTTTTGATGCCAAGTGCATTTTTTTGTAACTTGTACAAATACCACAGACTGGGGATTCAACCTCTAGATTGATGCTGATTTGTAATTGCCCTGTGTAATTAGCTGCAACATATGATCTGAACTTGATAGAGAAGTGAAAAAAAAAACCAAACAAAACAAACATGCTATGACATAGAAAACATATGAAGCTATGATTTACCTTTAATTTTTAATTATGTTAAGAAAAAATCCCAGAGTCGCCCAGATCCAGACAATTTTTTGTTAGAAAGTGGAATAAATTGAAATAGATATGTGAGAAAAAGCACCTCCCAGTGCAGTAACACTGAAAACAAAGAAAAATATCTCCTAGGAGCAAGGAAGGTGACCTGGAATGCTTTTATATTGATCTTGATTAAGTTTTTAAACTTGTGGTCATAGTTACAGCAGTGAAGACCATTTTCTAAATGACCCAAAGCTCTTGGAAAACAAGCAGAAGATTGGACCATCACTCATCTTTAATAGCAGACAGACAATAAGTTGAGTTTGGTTTCCCTTAAGCCATTCCCTTACATTTTTTCCTTTGCATTTTATTGTCAGCTTTAATATTTTTACTTCCAGTTTACACCTATAATCTGCAAAATGGTTTTGGTTACTGCTTTTGTTAGACTGAGTGAGATAAAATGGCTGTTAGTACAGTCAAAAGAAAATGTCCACTGTGGTGAAGGTATCAACTGAACTACATAAAATAAAAAGATTAAAGTTGACATAAATACAGGTCACAATGCTGATGAGGGACCTGCTTCTTCTCAGCTTGATTCTTCTGTCCATTTTATAAAGCTATTGCTGAGTTACTGCTAGTGAGTAAGGAATGAAGCCCGCAGAGTCTTTCAACAATTTTAAATTGTTAATGGGTCAGATTCATGCCACCTTGCTTCTGTAAGAAGAACAAGGCCTGTTAATGTTAATATTTAATATTAATCATTACTATTAGTAATTTTTTTCTGACCATTTAAGATATGTAGCCATCATAGTGTGACAATATAGTGGCTATGTATATCTTTGTTTATAAAAATTTTCCATTATTTTCTCTGCTGTATAGACATCTAATAAAATTAAATAATTGGAATTATGTTTAAGAAAGTAGGTTCAGGGTACTTACTAACTCAAGGCATGAATCTAGGTGGTAACAGAATAATTACTTGCTAATTGGTATGTGATTACATTTACGTTGGCCTGTCACAACTATAAAAGATATCCTAATTGCATCTCAAAATAGTGGTGTTACTCCATCACGTTAGCTTCTGCTTAACTGAATGGAAAATAAAGCTATTTAATGACTTTGAAGTATGATGTTCAGATTCTGGACATTAAGGAAGGTTGGTTGGTTTTTTTTTTTTTGGAATAGCAGTTTCTGAAGAAACTATTCCATTCAAAACTAAGTTTGAAGAAAAACCTTATAGTGTAATGAGAGCCTGAAATTAAGCTCTTAATTGCAGGATATTTCTGAACTCTTTATTGTATACCATCAGACTATTAAAGGGTAATATCTTTTACATAATGATAGCAATTTAGTGAACATTTATCATTGAATATTTCAACTTACAATGTTTTAAGCTATGCTACTAGTCAATTTCAGAATCTAAAAATGGTTCTTCATAGCCCCAGGGACACCACTTAAGTTAACCTAATGGCATATGGTCGCACCTTGGGGAGGTTGCCAAGTCTACACTAAGCGGTTTTTACCTAGGTCCCACTTATGTTCTCCACCCAAAGAAGCAAGTTGGAAAGATAGGCAATTCTCTGAGGAGATGCTCTCATGCCCAAAAGCTAACCTTCACAGTTGCTTCCATCTGTAGACTCAAGACTAATGGACTTTTGAATTCCAAATACCTGTTTTGCAAAAATGTAGGCGTAGTGATGTGTACAGTTTTTGAAGCTTAGAAATTTTAAAAGCTCCTGAATGCCCACATGTGGAAATGATGGTTTTGTTTCCAACACTGAACTGTGGGAGACATTCAAATGGCACTTAAAAACCTTCTTAAAGTAATAGCATAGTCTCATAAAAAAAAATTTGAAAAAAGTTAAGTCAGAGAAAAAACATGTTTCTCTGTATTCTTATGATACATAAAAATGTAGAAATAAGTAACTTGACTTTCATGTTAGTAAACCCAATATAGGTTGCCAGGCTAAATCACTGGCTAGATCAGAGATCATAGAAGAAAAACTAAAATAGGCAGGGGAGATGGGAGTAACATCTGCTAGATCCAAAAAATTTTGCAGAGCCATGGAATCAGTGCTGCTGTTCTAATAATATTTTAGTTCCCATGATTGAAAACAAATACAGAAAGAAGAAAAATGCCTTTTTAATTTCTTTCAAATAACGCACTTACAGCCTGGTAGCTGCTTCATGTGCATCCTATTTGAGAGTAGGCTTGCTTGGAGCAATGTACTTTGTATGTTTGATTAATGTCACGAACTGAGGAAGCATAAAAGTATTAGTATCATGTGTCCTCTTATTTCTGCTTCATCCATTAGTTCATAAATTATACTTGCAGTATAAGATGTCTGCCATATTGAGAGTTGGTGTTTATACAAACTTTACAAATTCTTAGGAACTTCTAAATTGCTCAGAAACCAGTTGTTTTAAAATCCATTTAGTAAAACTGAGAATAAACAACAATGTGTTCCAATTAAAAATATATTCAAAACCTGATTTTCATTAATCTGGGTCAGCTCTTATTTAGACAGGATGTATGTTATGAGACCTTTATAGGTAAGGCTATTGGCTTGATTAGCATCAGCAGTGCTTATAAAATATATCAGTTCTTTTCCTCTGAGATACCAAGAAGCAATATTTTTTTTTATCCCAATGTATTACAGAGAAACATACACCTCATCATAAAAATCTTCTTCCATTGGAATGAAGGCAGAATAATTTGATGGGTATTGCTGCAAGATAATTGGACTGATAACGAAGGTTAACCATATGCTCGACGGTTCTTAGAAGAGGCACAAGTTCATTAGTATTTTTCCAGCTGCTGCTGCCAGTGTTGTCAACAAAAGTATTATTTCTGTAAATAGTTGCCCTTACGGTCTGTGTACACGCTAGCTGCCTGGGAATAAAGTGTGTATAGAAGGATAAAAGAAGTGCTAGAAAGGTAGAGACTAATACTAAGAAACTCGATATAATAGCAGAGACTGAGGTCTTCCAAAATCTGGACTTCATCTGTGAGTGTGTCATGTTCCACTGTGGTATCATTACTTTCAATTGCAAACAAACGTTGCAAACAGGTTGTTGCACTGTAAACTGTGTTGCTGTCATCTAGTACACATTCCAATACAAGATCACTGAACAATTTTCCCTGCCTTCCTAAGTGACGACTGCTGTCATTAACTTTATCCTCATTTCTCTCTCCATTGCATCTCTGTGTTCATTCAAGGCTCTTCAGACACTTTACCCTTCATTATCTGTAAACACAAGGAGAAAATTTTTCACTCTTCTGGCCACAACCAGAGAAGTTGTTTCATGTTGCAGGATATTTGCAGCTTCTTTGGACTGTCTGAGGTAGGGTATGGGAAAGTCATCTTTATTTTTCACTCTTTTCCCCACTGAAATTCTCCACACTTATTTTTCATTAAAAAACAATTGAGACATTATGCTCTAGTGTGTCAATTTTTGTTATAGAGTGTATGTTACTGCACATATTGGTTCTAAACATCAGTTAATAGCTTAAAATAGGTGTAATAAAAAGCATATGAAACCTTAAGCATCACTATGAAGTCTTACTCATGTACAAAAATGTTATACTTGCTGAATCTGATGCTTAATTCAAGCCTCACTATATTGAGAAACCTTTTTGAACAATTGTAACTTTTTTTAGATAATAGCTTTGGAAGTTTTCAGCCTTCTTCCATTTCTAAATCTGCTGCTGAAACACATATTTCTCTCTCCTCTGTTCTGACTCACCTCTTTCCAATCCCTAATGGCTTCCCCCTGCCTGCCCTTGAGTTATAGACCATTTCTGAAATGCTGTATGACAGCACTTTCTTGCAGTGTTTTCAAAAAAGAAAAATTGGCTGTTTATCTCTCAAAGTCCTAAAAAAGAACTTTTGCTCTTAGCATTTTCATGAGGAAGAGGGCCAAGGTTAGTTTCTCATTCCACAATATCAGATGGGAAGACAGTATAGGAAAAAGTAATATAGATAACTCTAATCAAGGTCCCAGTCTTGCAAAGCACTAATCTTTTCTTAAAGGTACTAAGTATTCACAGTTCCCACAGAAGGCAGTGTAAGCCAAGCACACTCAGCAGTATCCTCAAGATCTGAAATTTAATGGTGTTTAGTCTGAACTGGTGCATATATATACACTAAAAAAGATTCACCATATGGAAATCAAAACAGCAGGAGGTAGGTGATCTAGCTTGGTAACTTACACTAATAATTAATAACTTTCCTTGATTCTTACATGAACAATAACCAGCAGTAGATCTTGTGCATTTTCACTGCTGATTGGGAAATTCTTTAGTAACATACAACTTTTCTCTACAAGGGGAAATAATTGAATCAGTGCAACCAAATCACCTTTGATCTTCTCAGTGTAAGCTCAACATGATGACCTGTGTAAGTCCATTACTATTAACGAATTTTCTGTCTTGAATATATACATTTTTACTGTCATTTAAAATATGGGCATTAGAAATTGCTATGTTGTTATAACAGTGACTTTGACAGTGTTAGGCAAAACCGTCTACCTACCCTTCCTGAATCGTTTGGTTTAAAAAGCCAAGGATTTTTATTTTGTTTGAGCCACAGTAATATTAATTAAGAGGATATCTGCTGAATTGCTCTCGGTTCCTTTCAGCTTTGTCTCTTATGTACCATTTATTGTAAAAATTTAAGGGGATTCCATGTTTCTTAAACATCTTATTGGGAGGACTGTTCAGAGATACTGCCACTGACAGTACCACTCAAAACATATGCAAGAAGTCTAGTTCCCTATTGTTTCCTCTCCATGTTCTGCCTGCACCCATTCTTTGCTCTGCCATTCACCCTTTAAGGATTCCTAGAATATAATTCTGTTGCCCACCTTTTGTCATCACTGGAAATTTTCCACTTGGCTAGTGCTAAAACTCACTCTCTACGATTTTGCTAGCACCAGAATGTAACACTATACAGTGTTTGTTCTGAATTAGCTTGGTCTTCCATGTATGGCTTTCAACTGCATTATGCTAAACTTAATTTTTAGTAGTTCTATATTAATTTCTAATTGTTCGTCTACAAGGAATGACCTGTAAAGGGGTTCCCTATTTCATTCTTCTCTTGAAATTTGACATCACAGGATTACCGTAGTCTTTTGGGGGGAAGATACTTCAGAATGAAACTTCCACTTATTTAGACTCTTTTAGGTATTTCATTACTTGCATCCTTTTTCTTGTTTCCTCCCAATTAATTTTTTTCATTAGCAAGTCCTTGACTGAACCATTTTGAGCAGAAGAGATGAAAAAGCACGTAAATAATGAAGTGACACATACTTACAGAGTGGGTACAGGTGGGTTGTTCTTAGCAGATTTTTGTGTTCAATGATGCTTAAGGCAATTTAATATCACAGAAGAAAGCCAGCTCCCCTCCTTCAGCTGAACAAAACCAAAGTACATTGTGGGTTTTTTTAAGACTGGAAGAGCAATATGTGCGGTATTTTATCCCTAATTTCTCATCCCTTCAGCCAAATGCCATAGGCTAGTTCTGTCTGGTGACTGATTCTCCGTATCTCTCAGATCCTTCTAAAAGAAGCTCTTAACCTGAGAGCAGAGAAGGGCAAACTGTATTTTACTGAGTGAGAGTTAGTGGTAAAAACAAGCTCAGTTAGGGAGAGAAAAGGTAAATGTGAAGAGGGTGAGAAAAACACTCCTTTGGTGCCTCTTAATCAGTGATCCCCAAATGCTTTGCAAAGCCTCACAGTGCTCTGCATGGCAGAGAAATGTTACACACTGGAAAGCTGAGTCACAAAGAGGAACTTTGAGTACGGGCTACTAGTGAAGACTGCAGCCAGTCTGTGGCAGAGTCAAAACCAGTTGCTACATTTGAAGAGTCTGCCAGTGCTATTTTTGTATTTTTAATCTATGGTTTCTGAATTCTCTTTATGCATGAAGATCCACTGAGAAAATAGAGATGAGAAAGGGAAGCTATGAAAAGAGCATGAAATTTAAGCTAAAAACTACTACCTTTTCATGAGCTGTGAGCTCCTCTCACATGGCACTGGCAAAAGCAGAGGTCTCTTGCTGCCTTATATTAAAAGCTGAGAGAGTACATCTCATGTACTAATTCCTTTTACACAGATCCAAGAGATAAAGTTGCTGTTTGAGTTAAGCCAAGTAAGAGTGTGTCACTTACGTGGTTGATATATTAACAAACAAGCAAGCAATGATCTTGTCAGCATTCCAGCTCTTCCTGTAAAATCCTAAACAGAGAACTCTTCTGCATACTGTCTTTTCCTATAACACCTGGAGTTTCTAAAGGAGAGAAACCATTTTCTGCAGTGCCAAACCACTATAGTTTCCTTCAGAAGCTTTGGCTGAAATAGAGCTTCAGTGTTCAGCCTTAGATTCTTCTAGTAAGAACTAGAAGAGCCATGTCCAACAATGAAGAGACAGAAATATGGAGTAGCTCTGCTTCCAGATTATACAAATATCTTCTTTTTTGGTCACCTAGTAAAAATGGAAATTCAGTATTTATAAAATCTAAAATGAAATTTTGAAGAGAATATTGAAGTGTTTTCTAAAAGATACAGCTGTGCCTAGGCTAAACATAAAATAAAGTTTTTCTGTAATATATAGTGGAAGACCTTGAGAACATACCTCCCCATAGACATTGCTTCTAAACATGATATAACTGCATATTACTTCAGAAGTAAATATTTAAAAATAAGATAGAAATCTTAGAAGTATTCTTTGATTATATATACTTACACCTTCAACAAAAGATTCTTGTTCTTTGAGGAGATGCCTGTATTTGTTTGATTGCTGACCAAAAGATTTCTTGCTCTCAAATGTATTATTGGTACTTCATCTACAACTTGCAGTTTAAGCATCTATTAAATATTTGATGTGCATCACAAATAACCATAGCTAGTGCTTATGCATACATTTTCCAAAATATACTTTTAAGACACAGTATAGTAAATTTAAAGTGGAACAGTAACAATAAAAGCTGCATTCTAGTCTGAATGTGCAGCTGGGTATTTTATGACTAAAGCTGTTACTTCTTTAACACTTGATGTTTATCATTGGATAAGGAAAAAAAACCCTACCCAGGGAAAAAAAAACCACAAACAAACCAACCACCCTCCCGGCCTGCCAACCAAAAAAAAAACCAAAGAAATGGAAAAACAGAAGCACCTGGACTTTCTGTAATTAATCTAAACATGTCATTTTAAAAACATACATATATGAAAGGGTTATTATGTAGGACAGCCACTATGGGTATAAAGATTATTGTTGGTGTATCTGAAAATTCTGTAAAAGTACAAATAAGTTTGCAATAAATAAATTAACTGGAATGAGTTTATGCTAGCTATTTTTATTTTAGTATGGAAATTTTCCTGCTACAATGTCAAATGAGTACTGATGCAGGGGAAGACACCTTTATAAAGCACTTTGTGAAGCTTTATTTACAATCTGCTGGAGAAATAACGCCTAAATTGAAACATGTATGTGGACATACAAGCTCTTGAATATTAATTTTAGCAGTTACTCTGGGCTTGTGTTTTTATAATATAGAGCAAATTTTGTCCCTTCAACTCCTCAGATAAGAGTCCAGATGCCAAACTTCTGTCATAAAAGTTTTTTATATGATAGTAAAAGCTTTGTAGATCCAGAGAGCTAGTTCTCCTGGGACTATGTTTTTTGGGGGGAAGGGAAGGGAAGGGAGAACTTTTTTCAGTTCTTACTTTGTCAAACTCAAAAAGACAATGAAGGCAAATACAAAGTTAAAGCAATGGACTATAAATAATAAATGCACAGATATCAGGGTGTTGGGTTTTTTCCCCATACTGTGGCTTTGTATTATTTCAGTACTATCAATGTGCTAAAGATGGTTTATCTTAAGGATCAATTTATATTAAAGCTTCCCATTTTTTTTATGATGCAGTGATCACAGATGTGTCAATGTAGGGAAGAAAAACAGTACAGTAAACTGGTATTTGCAAATCCAGCTGTTCTTGTTTGTAAATTATATAATGCAATCAACTAAAAATTCTTTATTGTGGCATATATCATAGCTTATATGACTGTTTTTCAAGAATCATAAATCACTTTCTTTTTTCACTGAACAAATACTAGTAGATTTGAACTTCATTTACTGAAGATTCTATTTTGCTCTGTTCTTATGACAACTTTGGACACTTAGGTGTGTCTTCCTCTTGAAGGTAAACAAATTTCTCACATGGTCTTTCTGACTTAGACATTAGTGTTGCCTGGATACAGCTGGTGCTATTCAAATAGTCTGCTGCAATGCTGTCAACATAGCCATTTTGTTACATTGATTTATAAATGCATTATCTGTAAAAGCAGCTCAGCCTTTTACATGAGCAAAGGGTAGGAGCCAATAGAATGTAATTTAGTGAGCTTTTTACGAGAGGTGTTGGTTTCCCAATGTCGTACAGAAAAGTCAGATACTTTACAACAGATGAAGGCTGAATGCTAACAGTGTTTATTTGCCTTTTAACATTACTGTCCTAGGAGGCATCTTTACCTGTATCATTCACTGATTTAAGTTCTGCAAGTTACCAAGTTAAAAATGTCAATGGTAATTGTCAAATAAGCTGAGAGATGTTGGCATTTCACAGCTAACATTTTTGCAAATCTTCTTTAAGTTTTCTTGGTTCCTTTCACATATACCATATTTTCAATATTTATCATGACAACACCCTGAGAATTTTGGAGTTTTACACGTACAGTGCACATTACTGTAATAACCTAAATCACAGTGACCCAGATTGTCTTCATATACCAGTTTAATATCTCAGTGAGAGCTGCAAATTAAAACCTTAAAGTTAATTCCACTTGTGCAAAATATGACTTTGTCAGTTGTTCTGCAGTTCAACTCCTGCACTTCAATAAAAAGTAACTCTCTTAGTAGTGTCACTGTCAGAAATACCAATGAATGGCAATGTCTGGGTGAACACCTAGAGGAGGAGATGTTTTAAGTTGAGCATGCTGCAGGACTCTGCAGTGAAAAATAAGTCAAAAATTATAGTGGCAGTCACAGCAAACCTTGCAGCAGTACGTATGAGCTGCACTATCCAATTTTAAACAGGATGTAATTAACATATGAAAGTCACTGTTGAAAAGCATTTTTGGAATTGAGAAGCAGATTTTTATAAATCTTAGTGTTTCATGATTTGTTCTCTGAAGCATCTGGTACTCATCACTGTTTGAGGCAGGATTTTAGTAATACCTTAGTCTGCTTTATAATAGCCTGATTATAATTAATAATTTACCATTGAATTTCTTAACATCGTGCACGCTATGCTGCTTTGCAAACACTGCATTATTTACACAGTCTACAGTAAGGGACTTAGACCAGGGACATGGTGTTTAAGAAGATTTGCAGGTGTCATAATGGTCATTTACAACCAGGAATTGGTCAAGGCATCTCTGGAGTTGTTCTCTATTCAGGTAAGAGACCGTGCTAACTCTCTACCTACCCAGCACTAGGTGAGCACATTGATGATTTTGGATCAGCTTTTCCCCTGGTTTATACTGTAAAACTGAGATACTGAGATCCAGTAGATTCTATAGCAAAACCTATAATTTTCCTAAGAGTTTTTCTTGAATTAAAGAAACCATTCCGTTAATTCATTAAGGAAATATGGCCTCATAGGGGCACAGCCTGTTACCAAGTGCTAAGACTCTAGTCTTCACTGGTGTTTCTAGAAATGGCAGCTGGGTATTTGGAATCTTTCTTCAAAAAGACAAGATTCTTCATAGTAAGGGTGAATGCCAGCAAGGTGAACAAAATTTCAGAGAAAAAGTCTTGCAGCTGGAATCTAGTAAGAGGTTACTTGAAGAGAGAGCAGGCTGCTAATGCCACTTATTTTATTGAATAGTAAGTAGTGACACCTACTATATTTTCAAATGCATGCAGTTTCCTGACATAGTGTCTAATAATGCATTGCATGTTAACAAAATTGAGATTGTTTGTTTTCATGTTGGTCTGGTGAGCTGGGTCTTATTTAGTCACTGTAGCTGACCTGAATAGACCAGTACTGTTCTGTGTAGTGCAAGAAAGATACAAATGCCTGTTGTGTATAGGTCTTTATTTTAGCATAACATACCATGTTTTGTAGCTACTTGTGCTAAATTCTACACTAAAATCTACTGTACTTTAAAAACAAGCTGCATTTAAATTCTCTGTAGACTTCTGCAGGTGAGTGATTTGGGGCAGGGGCTGTATTTGTGTTCTGTGTGTTCAATTCATACCACAGTGGGGCCCTCAACTCCCAGATTGATCATCTAGGTGCTATTGCAATAAAAAAGTAATAATGATAACAATAAAATTAACAGCTATAGTTAGCTGTGACAAGCTGAGCATTTTTTTTTCACCTCCAGCTGGTAGGAAATTGCAGTACATATTTTTCTCCAGACATAGTCCTCTACTTAGGCTTTCCATTACGCAGAAAAATATCCCTGCATTTTCTTGCTCTCTTTATCTGTTCATCTGCTTCAGTGACCTTACTGATATGAAACCTTGTAAACTAGTGAACTAACACTGACAGACACAGGAGGTCAGACGCATATATTTGCTGTAATGAGTGATGCTTATATGCTTACATTAGCATCAGTGTTCCCTCCAGACTGTTAGATAAACAGGTATCAAGGTTGAGTTTGCTACCATTATTGGAACTGCTTGAATGTTCTCTGCTTTTTCTGGCTTTATCACTGTAGAAGAGTCAAAAAATTCTTTAATTTTTTAACATCTTTAACATTTTTAACATTCTATTTTTTAACATCTTAGATTGAAGCAAAGTACAAATTCTCTAGATTTCTCGCTCTGATGAAAAAGTTTACTCGTCTGACTCCTTATGAGACATGTTGCGGCAGTACAACCGTGCTGAGCGCTTTGGCTGTTGCCATTCATGGAGCTGTAAGTCTTTTCTTCACAGACATAGTAAACTGCGATGTATGCTACTGCTGCTACATGTGCATTTAAAAAGAAAAACAAGTATCTTTGCTTGCAAAATTAGAATTCAAATCTTTGACATTTTGGTAGTTGCTGTATATATAAACATGAGAAGGATGTTTTTAACATTCAGACAAGAGGCCTACATTGACCATCAACTATACAAAACCAATGCATCTCCTGAGAACTGAAGAAGGGCCATGCCAATAGAGATCGACAATCCATGAATGAAAGAGTAAAAGACATGGAACAAGTATAAATTGGTCATTATGTTATACAACAGCCCAGATTCTAGAAACTGGCAATTAAGGGGCACAGCTAGGAGCTGCATGTGAACCATCAGTATATATATTTTTTTTTCTAACACCTTCTTCCATCCATTTTTATTGGTCTCTATGGCTTCTCGTGGCATGATGCTCCAGACTTATGTGTGTTTGGGGAAAAAAAGAAAACTTTAAATTCTTTAAAAATTACACTGGCTCATTTTATTGGTTGATTTCTAGTTCATATAGTGCAAGAAATTTTAAATAATCTTAAGATTTTTATGTATCATTCATTCTTTATAGACCACTGTCTTACCCTCTTTCAGTTATTTATTTTCCAAACTGAAGAGACTCATCTTATCTTGTATAAAAGCCATACTATAGCTGTTATGATTCTTGTTGTCCTTCTTTGTGTCATTTCTAGTTCTACCATATGCTTTTTTGAGATGGCATAATTATAACTATGTGAAGTTTTCAAATGCTGGGATTACCATTTTGTAATGTAGAGTTCCACAGATCTGAAGGGGAATGGAATCAGGTCCTTATTTTTTAAATGAGAATATTTATACTTAAAAGCCTCCTTTCTGCCTTCAGTATATGTCTTCACACAACTGATGTGAGTGGTGTGACTTGTCTGGAGTCAGTATTACATCAATTGAGTGTTTTGGCATTATTATTTTCTGGGTTTGTCATTGTGTCTGTCACCACCTCCCCCTGCATTTCATAAGCCTTCTTGATAGGAGCTAACTATTGAACTATTGAGCTGGCCTTTTCAGAGATTATCTACAGTGTTTCCAAAATGTCCTTCCTGCATATTTATTAGGAGCTTAGATTATTCCCCTCCGAGTTTAATTTTGTCTTCAATTGCATGTGTCATGTGTCATTCTCTATTGTATATTCTTTCTTCATTGTTCTTTGCAATTTGTTTTTGTATTGTTGAATCTCTGTCATATGAAAACACTGTCATGTCACTACTCCTTGCCAGGTGATTTCTGTGAAGATTTTCTGGTAATGCTCTCTCTTATCCTAAGACATCAACTTGATGTAATTTGATAATTCTACATATTAGGAGTAAACTCTTCATAAAACTAAAATATCAGAATTCTGTGGAAAGGGCATTCAGATGGTAATTCTAAATAAAATTGAGAAATTTCTACAGCCAGAAAATTTATAGAAGGAAGGATTTTGATTAAGTTGGTTGCAGAGCAGACAATAAAATAATCTTCCATTCAGTGAAAGTTATAGTCTACCAATTACATAGAAGGATGATTTACTTAGATTTTTCAAAGTCCTCCTCATTTTATGAAGAGCAGACACAGGGGAAACCGAGTAACAGGGTAACAAAAACGTGAAGAAAATAAGGTGAAGGTAAGTATACCAGAGCTACAGTGTATTTATGTATCCTAAACTGTGAAAAGAATGCAACAGTTTTCAAGTTGTGATGTCCAAGTCAAGGTGTAGTCAGAAGAATGGAATATTGGAGTTTACGTCAATGAGTTTTCTAGGCATACCTAGGAACTTTAAAAAAAAACAACCCAAAACAAACCAAAAAATGCTTCATATATATATATATATATATATATCAGTATTTTATGGAAAGTTTTCCAGGTCTGACATGTAGCTATATAATTCAATATGAAAACAAATACAGAGCACAAGAAATTAAAAGGTACTGAAATTCAGAAAAAAACACCACGTATTTTATAAGTTACAATCTTCAAGTCTCTAAAGGCTAGAATAAAATTAAAGGAATATTGGGTCAACTGTTCAGTACTATGCAAGATTTAATTAAAAACTACCCTACTGCTAGCAAAACTGTTTTGTTTTCATTTCACCATCTTCAGGAAGAAATACAATGACTTTCAGTTATCTCCCAGTATTTAAAGATTTTTTTTGTTATGCTTTTAAAAATAAGGATAAATGGAATATGACTGTTCTGAAATTGGTAATAACTTCTTAAATATTATGAGTATACTTTGAACAAAATTGGATTTTTGTCTGTTAGAGATTTAGTATCTTTAGTGTAAGTAGGAAAGATAAACTAATATCTAATAGTATCAGAATACTATGTATTTGCAGCAATAATTAGCTATGTGCCAGAAGTGGTTAGAGCAACCACGTCATAAACGTAGGCATCCTGTTTCAGTGGTATCTTAACCCCCCTTCTAATCTTTAGTTTAATGTCCTACTTAAACTACTCCTGATATTGCTTCATCCCCAGTTTGAACTGTCTCACACTGAGAACTCAAAGCGCCTTATTTCCTTTTAAATTTCTCTGATTCACACAAGTCATTTGCCCAACTTAATTACTGGTTTCGGCAGCTTTGTGTGTCCTCTTTTGGCTGGAGTTGAGCTGACTAAATAGATTTGCAGCCGACTCTGCTCATCATTGCACTTCTATCTGAGGACAGTGGTGTCTTAAATAGGCTGAGCTGCTTTTGTGGTCACTCACTAATTCATATCAGTCTTATTGGAGTGAGTTGATTAAAACAGCATGTCAAGGAGTGATTAAGCAAGGAGTTCAGCTGCCAGTAACGTGAATGCAGTAAATTCCAGCAGGGAGACTGTAACAAGTAGCTGGGGAAAATATTCACTTCAGCAGCATATTTGTAGCCAGAAGAGGACAGATGTCTCTAGTCTAATTCGCTCTGAAAACTCCCTCAGACTATAATAAGTAGTTAAATATATACTTGCTTTTCCTCTGGCTTCTCAGCTTGAACTGAGCTTTCACAAACTACCTGACTTGCTTTCAAGTACTTCCCCCCCCCCCCCCCCCCGAACAATCACTCACATCCTTCCCTGTATTTGGTCTGTGTTTGCAAAATCACCACATTTCACAGCTCTTAATTAGTTGCAAAGCCAGTGGCAGCCTTACTGCTGTGCCACCTAACCCTCTCACTTATGTTGCTTTCTTCTCCAGACAATATGTAACAGCAGCTCTAATCCCATCTGTGAGCTACTACCATTTGTGATATTTTTATAGCGTCATGTGTATTATTTTTTTTGCTTCACACTTAAATGAAAGGTGTTAATTTGTAAATAAAAAAATAAAGTTAAAACAGTGAAAGCAAGAGGGAGAAGCCACTGCCAACTAAAAAGATCAGGGAATTAGAGAACCAACTCAGTTTGGTGCAGTGCTTGCTGGCTGCATTGATTCGTTGATTGATTCGGTTAGTAGCTCTGACTCCAGAGTCACGTATTACTAACTGGGTTCTTTTAATGTTATCACTTACACCATCCATGTCTCTTGGTACCAAGTTCATCAATATTGCATTACTTGAAGAGGAGGAGGTAGAAATAAGGCATTTTCAGTCATGATGACCATCTCAGATGAGATGACCTGAGATCCGTCTTACTTACAACCTCAGTTTTGATTGTGAATTCTTTTAGATTAGAAAAAATCTCTGAGTTTTTTCTCTTCTTTGTTTGATTCTTTGGAGACTTACAGAGTTTTGCTGAAATCTCTTCAATTCAGTTCATCTAACTAATTGAAACATTGTTTGTAAATTTATCTAATTTTAAGTATTTTGCAGTTTTTGGTAGATTTTGGGGTAGCTCTTCTTTGGTAAAGCTCTACTTCACTCAACATAAAAATTGTCATATTGAATTTGATAAATAAAACAAGTTATACCACAGTGTGTAACCCCAAATGATTTATTAATCCATAATAAATAATCTATCTATGGGTACTCTTCCATTAAAACCCTGTGTAGGCAGGCTGAGACTGAGGTATTAGTCCATCAGTGTGAATTTGTGAGTATTTTTCTAATCTTGTTTATATTCTCTAGTAAAATAATACTACTCCAATATGCTACAAAACTTGAATTCTCTTAGACTTAAAAATACTTTATAAAATGTAAAATTAATCTGTCTTGAACTGAATCTACAATTCATTTCCATGAAACTACAATGGTTTAAACAATATAAAGCCTGTATGCCTGAGAATATTAGTATTACTTATGATTAAAAAAATAATAAAGATACAAGACTAAAAGAAAAAATAAGAATAAGATGAGAAAAAAACACACTAGTTATACCTTCTATAACTTATTTCATATATGCTTACAACTACCATCTGATTCTGTTTGATATAAAATAGTTGAAACTTTCCTAACACCTCTGATGTGAAAGTCTTAACAAACTGTAATCTACGTGTGCATGTGCATTCACATATGTAGGCACATAATTTCAGGCATATATATTGTCCTGGTTTCAGCTGGGATAGAGTTAGTTGTCTTCCTAGTAGCTGGTACGGTGCTATGTTTTGAGTTCAGTATGTGAAGAATGTTGATAACACTGATGTTTTCAGTTGTTGCTCAGTAGTGTTTAGTCTAAAGTCAAGGATTTTTCAGCTTCTCATGCCCAGCCAGCGAGAAAGCTGGAGGGGCACAAGAAGTTGGGAGGGGACACAGCCAGAGCACCTGACCCAAACTGGCCAATGGTGTATTCCATAACATGGGACGTCCCATCTAGTATAGGAACTGGGAAGTGGGGGCGGGGGATCGCCGTTTGGGGACTGGCTGGGTGTCGGTCGGCGGGTGGTGAGCAATTGCCCTGCGCATCATTTGTACATTCCAATCCTTTTATTACTACTGTTGTCATTTTATTAGTGTTATCATTATCATTATTAGTTTCTTCTTTTCTGTTCTATTAAACCGTTCTTATCTCAACCCACGGGTTTTGCTTCTTTTCCCCATTTTCTCCCCCATCCCACTGGGTGGGGGGGAAGTGAGTGAGCGGCTGCGTGGTGCTTAGTTGCTGGCTGGGGTTAAACCACGACATATATGTACGTAATATAATATGCATTGCTCTGGTAATTTTAATGATTTTGATGCATCTTTTTTGAATAGAAAATAATAAAGCCTAAATATGATTTGAATATTGGTGTTAAAATGCTTTCAGTATTTCTCTTCTCAAGGAATAGTGATTCAACAAAAATGTGCAGGTTATTTTCTCCAAAAGTTTATAATTAATTTAGAACACATGTAAGCTTTGCAGGTGGCTTCCTTCAGATTGAATTATCTTGTGTTTTTAAATTCTATCGTGGCAAGCTACCTGTAGGAATAGGGATTTAACAATACTTCTAGATTTGTACAATGCATAGTTTTACATCTTAGAATTAACAACATTGCAGAATTAATTTCAAATGAAATTTTCCCTCTGCTTTATGGTAGGGGAAAAAAGTTTAACATGAAGCTGGTGTTCAATAGAGGGTTCAAGAACTTCACTTCTGATTTGGGTTATAAAATGAGATCTGAAATCAGGTGTGTTTCAAGTGGTTTGAGGCTTCCTTTACAAATCCCTAGTGCTAAGCAGTTTCACCTCAGAACTCTGGCAAGGGATTTGCACATATTGTCTGACAGAAATATCAGCATCTAAAGACACTGAAAGTTTCTGAGTGCCTGAGGTCAGTCAGCATTTAGCAAACCTTGCATGAGAACACCCCTATGGATTATGCTGGCTATTGTTTTGCATTATTCATTGGTGTACTTGAAACACTATGAATCTAGATGTGATAGGGACATGTAATTCGAGGTGAAACCTTCATATTAATGTATTTAATATTTGATACACATTTGCAATAATTTAATTTATCCATATGTGAAAAATTAAAGAAGGCTTTAAAGAAAGTTATAGAGTAAGTTTAGGAAATTGTTCAGGTCACAGACCTAATAATTCCCCTGACCTTGATAGAACTGCCTAAGTATTTACATTTAAAATACCACTGTAATTTTTCTTAGCTTATTTGTACTTACTTCGTATTTAATCTCCTTGATAGTATTTTGGCTGAAATATTGCATTGGGATACAACATACATGAGTAAAGACAGATTGTTGTTTTATTTCAATAAATACACACTGTGTTCTTTGCAGAATGCTGGTTTTAAAGAATAGCTTCACCTATGAGAAGGGAAGCAGTGTGCCAGGATGAGTAAGATCTGAGTTTTGTTCCCATTTGTGCCCCAGATTACTCTTATGAAAATCACTGCTTCTCTCTGTCTGAGCTTTATCAGTACATAAATGTGTGATTCTGATATTTGTATTCTTTAAAGTGTTTTGAGAACTGCTGATTAAATGTACCGTGTAAGAGATGCACGTTACTGTCACTATTCTGATTCTTTTGAGAAATACTCCTTGATGCTTGCATATTCAGTTTTATATCCAAACAGAACAGGTTGTTGATTGATTCTGGTGGATTTGGAGTTTTTGTTGTTTATGAAATGCACCAGAACATTTCCTACCTCATGGCAAATACATCTGGATTGCTGCCTTTTGCTCTTTGAGTGTGAGAAGATATTGTTGTGATTGCACTGTCATGTCTCCTGTAATCCTTGAATTCTGCTGGGTTTTGTCTGCTTCAGCAGATGTGTGCCTCAGTGCTTGGTATTGCTGTTTTGCAGCCTAACCCTTCCTATATATTTTATGTACTATTTTGTTAAATTCTACTAATATTTAAAATAATTAGGATGTAAAATGCAGTACCAGAAACATCTCAGCTGTTATATTAAGATTTCATTTGCTAGTTTGTTTTAGTATTACTGTTACCAACATTGAAAGAAATAGTGAAGACGTTGTAGATAAACAGACATAGATGCAATAGCAGGCATTTTTTATCCTATCTATTTCTTTGACCATTTGTCTTGGTTTAACCCCAGCCAGCAACTAAGCACCACGCAGCCGCTCACTCACTCCCCCCCCATCCAGTGGGATGGGGGAGAAAATCAGGAAAAGAAGTAAAACGCCTGGGTTGAGATAAGAACAATTTAATAGAACAGAAAAGAAGAAACTAATAATGATAATGATAACACTAATAAAATGACAACAGTAGTAATAAAAGGATTGGAATGTACAAATGATGCGCAGGGCAATTGCTCACCACCCGCCGACCGACACCCAGCCAGTCCCCGAGCAGCGAATCCCTGCCCCCCACTTCCCAGTTCCTAAACTAGATGGGACGTCCCATGGTATGGAATACACTGTTGGCCAGTTTGGGTCAGGTGCCCTGGCTGGGCATGAGAAGCTGAAAAATCCTTGACTTTAGACTAAACACTACTGAGCAACAACTGAAAACATCAGTGTTATCAACATTCTTCACATACTGAACTCAAAACATAGCACTGTACCAGCTACTAGGAAGACAGTTAACTATATCCCAGCTGAAACCAGGACACCATTTCTTTCAAGTGCATAGGTCTTTAACAAATCAGAGGACAGAGCCTATAAAATCAGAAAGAAAAAAAAAAAAATGTCTCTAGGCACTAGAGAATGAAAACTTGTTTAAAGACCTCCAGATTCTATTTTCAGGTATAATCTTATCTAGAAATGAAAAAAAGAAAGCAACCAAAAAGCCCTTGCCAATAGCTAGACAAGCTGAAAATGGAGGATTTAATGAAATAAAAGTGATAATTCTAGATCTGTATTACATAAAATTTTAATAAAAAAGCATGTTATGGAAAGCCTGAGGCTGCAGCATAGTATGTGTCTCAGGTTTTTTATATAAAGAATCCACGTAGTTACCTAAGCTATCCAAGACAGGCAAACTAGTAGAAGTGATTCCTACCTCCACTCAAAGCTCTTCACATTGCACATGGTAGTTGGAAGGGGACATAATTACATTTGCATGTATTTTAAGTCCTGTTTTTCTGTGACCACTTGCTATGTATTTATATTTTTGTGGAACATAAAGTCCCAACAATTTTTCACACAAAAGAAAGGACAGAACAAGGAAAGAAATGCCAAACGATTAAAGAACATTCTCTTCATATAATCAATTTACACTTCAAATGTGTGCCCACATTTTTGCATGCAGCTACAGCTCTATCTGCTTGACATTAGAAAGTTCAGCTGCTTACTTTTATTTGATGAATCTTACTGTTTGTGGAAAAAAGCAGAATGTTGCAGAGGCACAACGGGCCTTCCCCATTAAAGACCATGCTTGACTATAGAAAAAAAAAGGTTCCAAATCCTTCAACATAATTGTTTAACTTTGTATTTATTTATTTCCACTTACAAATATAACTAAAGAAATAGAATAGAAAATGTCGGTTCTTCTCTATATTGAATTACAAAATGGGACAAAACCAAATTCACAAATTTTCTAGCAAAAGAATATCATTGGAGATAATGGAAGCATCTTCAGAGATTGGAGCTAATTTTCCATATGATTCTAGAACCGTCTGATTGCTCTCATTTGTTATCATAGCTTGCGAAATGTGGTCTATATCTATACAGCATTGTGAGAAAGGTATTTCTGGAGAATCCATGGATGACAGCAGTCTAGAATCAGTGATAACATGATTATAAATTCTTTATGTTTTTCTTCATTATTTTGATTTAAGTGCTTGTGAATATATAAGAATATAGAATACTCAGATTATACTGATAAAGTATTGGTTGGTTTTTTTTGTTTGGTTGTTAGTGGTTTTCTTTAAGGAACTTTGTTGGAAAACCATTTCAGTAGATCGTTCATTCTCATCTCTAGATGCAAACAGCCTTTCACTGTCTTTTGTCTACAATAGTTTCCTGGAGCTGCTATTGGGTTACGTGTTTCCCTGAACTAAGTGTATTGGAGAGATATGGGTGAGTCTGTTTCTTCTCATATATATTCTATGGTAGGCAAAGAATACTTCTGTTTCATTGGAGGTGAAAATGCAGTTGGAGTAAAAATCACAGAATAGTTCAGATTGGAAGGGAGCTTTGGAGGTTGTCTAGTCCAACCCCTCAGTGCTCAAAGCAGGGTCACCATGTTGTTCAGAGCTATGTCCAGTTGGATTTTTAATATCTTTAAAGATGGAGACTCCACAACTTCTCTGGGAAACCTGTTCCAGGGTTTGACCATCCTTACAGTACAAAAGTTTTTCCTCATGTTTAGGTGGAATTTCCTTCATTTCAGTTTGTGTCTGCTGCCTATTGTCCTGTCACTGGGCATCACCAAGAACAGTCTGGATCCATCCCACCACCTATTGGATATTTTTACATGTTGGTAAGATTTTTTTACACCTGAGCCTTCTCTTCTCCGGGCTAAATGTCCTTCAGCTGGCATGTAATGTAACGGGGTTACCTTTTGAAGAAAGAAAATAAAAACATTGGGAGAAAATGTGAAACCATGAGAAAAAATTTGCCATCAATTTTTTTTTTTTTTTTTACATTGGCTATTTGTTCTATACTACTCATGAATATGTATATTTGTAATTTCTCAATCTACATACAGATGGGGAAATTTACCCTCTGTTCTCAATAATAGACACTGCAAATTCACAAGAATCCTTTTTTAAACATGGACACATGAGATACAGGAGTGTTTTTAGTTATGTGTTTTCACAGTTTTGAAATTTTTCATACATCTTTAAGATTGTTCGTGTCACATTTTGCCACACAGGTCTTGATATCCCACTCTGACTTAAAAGCAGTCTATTACCAAAAAGTAAATCTATCTAATCAATATTTTGTCTTATTATAGAGATCTTCTGTCTCTTCTGGATTTACTGAAAGAGAAATATGTTTCAAAGATCTTATTAGATGGAAGTATTATTATTTTACAAAGTTTTATTACTTTGTAAAACAAGATTCAATACAGTTGCATTTCAAATAAATTTTCTAATGTGTATATATGTTCAAAATACTAATAAAATGTGAAAACAATGAATAAATTTAAGCAATAAATGTCTTAATTTAGAACATACATTTTCAGAATTGTTTATAAAATCACCTATTGACACACTGATTTCTCCCAATACCTATGTATTGACTTCTATCTATATATCTATACCCATTTCTAGTGTAAAGGAAAAATTTCTTGCTTTTCCTTTTAACAGTGACTATCTCAAATAATTATTTTTCAACATAGTTACAAATATATTTCCTATGGCTTACTTGTAACACTTCCTATGTTTTCATTGGTTAGAAGTGCACAAAGCCAGAAAGTCAATTTTATTTACTCTGTAAGCTATCTTAGTCTATCACCTTGGCTGATTTTGTCTTCCTAGAGAACAAATGACAAAGAGAGACTCTCTTTTTTCTGAGGGTTTATTACCCATATGTTATTGATTTCTTAATTCCTTTAAGCTTTTCTGCATATACATATGCACCCTTAAATGTTGGTATGAAAGGGCTAGAAATGTTAAATATTCATACTAATGAACAAAGTTTCTTAAACATTATAGTACTGAAAAACACTATAGGAAAATAGGAAAGATTGCATAATCAGTTCATACTTTTGGCTGAAAAGCTGACAGTACTGTAATTTCTGATGACAATGCATCAGAGTGAGATGCAACAGAGTGAATTGAAATGCACCTTGCAGTCAGAGGTGAAATCCTGGCCTCCATTTAAATTAATTTAAAGCTTGTTAGAGCAAGTTTTTATTGAAGAAGTCTGGTGTTATCAAAGATATCATTGTATTCATTTGCATTGACTTTCAAAAGACCAAGCTAAATGTTTGAAGGCATCACAAGCTCTTTCAAGCCAAAGATTTGTGCCAGGCACAAACCTGAAAGGAGGTTGTAGTGAGGTGGGTGTCAGTCTCTTCTCCCAAGTAACAAGCAATAGGACAAGAGGAAACTGCCTCAAGTTGCGCCAGGGAGGTTTAGATTGGATATTAGGAAAAATTTCTTCACCAAAGGGTTGTCAAGCATTGCAACAGGCTGCCCAGGAAAGTGGTTGAGTCACCATCCCAGGAAGTATTTAAAAGATGTGTAGATGTGGTGCTTAGGGACATGGTTTAGTGGTAGACTTGGTAGTGTTAAGTTAACGGTTGGACTTGACGATCTTAAAGGTCTTTTCCAACCTAAATGATTCTATGAAAGTATGTATGTGTGATGGAAAAGGACTTAACTGCAAGGTTCAAGCAAACGACTTGAACTTCACTTGCAGACTTAACTACAAGGTTCAAGCAAATGACTTGAACTTCACTCGCAGACTTAACTACAAGGTTCAAGCAAATGATTTATTTGAACTTCACTTACAGACTTAACATGCCACTATTGCAGGTTTTACAGATACAACGGAGGAATGCACTATTGCAATTTTTTTAGGCAAGAGTAGTACACTATTACAACCACAAGCAATTCACAGACAACCACAAGCACACACACATTTACAAACTTAAAGCATAAACAATATTCACTTACCCCTCCAGGTAAGGGCTTTCAATCCCAGGGAAGTTACCTCGACCGGCATCCTGATCAAGGGGGGGAAGGGTTTCCTTCACAAGCCAACTGTATAGTTGAAGTGACTCCCCCCATTTCCAACCTGAATCTTAGAGTTTTTATCCCCTGGCTTGTGGAATGGTGTGTATGACTATGTCTGAGTGGATTATGATATATGCTTAAATGGATGATGTATATCTGAGTGGAGTTTCCCCTTAGCTTTCCTTTGTTGGTCTGTGATTGTTTGAATACACAAGGCTGTCATTTGAAACTGAAGCTGAAACCCTCCAGGTTTTGGGTTTTTTTACCTTGCTTCCTCAGCAACTGAATAGTGGCTGGATTGAGACTCAGGGCATAGTATTTGTTAAGGGATTTCAAGGCTCAGTTCAGGTTTTGGTTCTTTGAATGGTGCAGCCACTGCCCTGTTTACTTTAGGGTTTATCAGACAACCCAGGGCTAAGCTGTCTACACAGCTCCCTGTGAGTCATCTCTGCAGAGAGACAGGGCCTCAAGGCAACCCAAGGCTGGGTCACTTTTGTAACCTCCCATGAGTCGCCTGTGTGCACTAGACATGGTGAAACTCGTTTGTGAGCTATGAGCTGGAGAATCCACACAGTATGAAATCAGATCAGGCAGAAGAAGATCCCACTGTGTGCCACTGCTATCTTTTTAGCATCTGCACTAAGGAATCCAACTCCAAATACACAGTGTCTCCTCAGAAAAGAGATTATGTACTCCTTCTGGTTTGAAAACCAAGTTTCAACTTGATGCCTAAGCTACCCTGAAGAATGAGACCTACTTTTGAAAGGCTAAGGTGCTGAAAATAAGTATATGGTTCATATCCCTGAGTAGAACTGTCTTTTTTAAACTTCGTGCTGACTGAGGAACCTTTAATGCTTCTGACTGTGCAATATCTTGACAAATGAACCTTTTTAATTTGGGGAATACAGGAATAAATTGCTAATGAGACAGCAACAATGGCACTGCTTATGTAATTGCTTAACAAGAAATTTTGGAGAGAAATGTGTGCTGAAGATTCCAGCTTCAGAGTCTGACTCCCACGAGATAAGAAATCTTCTCTGTTGCCTTGTATTTCTTCTGACTGCTAGCCTCTGAATGATTTAAACCAGAAGCAGTGATGTTTCTGAAAGGACACTGTGAACCCTCCTGAATTACACTGAACAGATTTATGAAAAAAACGAAGAGTTGCAGTGTTGCAAATTACTAAAACTTAGATCCTTTTTCATAAATGTTGCTTGCACTAGTTTTCACCATAAAAAGAATTAACATGCCCTCCAGTATTAGCCTTACTAAAGCATGCTTGTGCAATAAGAATCATTGCATTAATAATGTTTTCATTTCTTTCACTTTTTATATTGCTACAACACAGGTTATATAATTCATTAGTAATTATACTGAAATAGAAAATATGTATAAGCTTAATTTACATGGTCTTTAAACTGTCATTCTCGGAACTAACTTGTAAAATGAAATAAAAAAGGTAGAGACGACATTTACAGTTGATTTGTAAAATGGGGTAGATCCTTTATGAAATCCACTCTGAATAAATGTGGTCTTTCCTCCTCTTAGGAATGTAGATTTTGCGTGAAACACCAAGTGGTAAATTATTCCCTATAGCCTGGGATTCAGTGCTCAACATATTGTCGGCCTTTTAAAAGGTAGAACAATTCAGTAGCATAAGTAGCAGGGCATCTGTGAAAAGAAATGAAACACAATTGAGATGACAAATTTTACTTTAGTAGCAGAACATCAGCTATGCTTGTGAAGAAGAGTGCAACAAGAATGCAGGTTATGCTGCATGCTTCAGTGAGGTAACCAGTTGTCTTTATGCTCTTCCGCTGTAGGGCAAGATAAATTCTGTTTTCAGTGAATTCTCACAGGCTCTGAATGTGTTGCATGCACCATTTTTACATGCTTATTTTAACACAACACTGGCTTGCATCAACAATTTTAGGAGTTAATATAATAAAGCCAGATGTATTGCATAACTGAGCAAATTCTGACGGTGCTGTGTATCTAATGGGTACAAAACATGAAACTTTGTTATGTAGTCAGTCTCTTTGAAAAAGAAGCACAAATGTAATCTTCCAGTCAGGGTTCTCCTGGGACATTGGTTTTGTCTCTTCCTCTTGAAAAAGAATCTGTGATTTTGAGCTCCTTACCCTCTCCCAAGACTTTATGGATTATGGTATCTGTGAGCTGCAGGAAACTGTCTTGTCAAGAACATTTAAAAACCTGTATATGATTCTTGATCCAGATATCAGTGTCCACACCCCCATCCCTTTCAACCCTCCAAATTTAACTGTGCAGTTTCAGGGCTGAAGCCTTAGAATCATAGAATCATTTAGGTTGGAAAAGACCCTTAAGATCAGTGAGTCCAACCTTGATAAGGCATGGTTCAGATCATCTTCATCTAACTGAAAAAGTGAGTCCTTTGGCAATGAAAGAGGGGAAACTGCACCATTCATCTACTTCTAGGTTTCCTATTTCCATGCCTTTCTTTTGCTAAATGTCTTTTAATAAGAGACACTTTCAAAAATACAGTCAGTTTACTTGAATTATGTTTTCAAGTACCTGACTCAAAATTTTGCTTGACACTTTGATATATGTTTATATGTGTGCTAAAAATCTATGAGGACGTTACAGAAGATAAATAAGGGTTAATTTGGTTGCAGGCACTCTTATTTAAATCATACTCACTAAAAGAAAGGTAATAAAATTCTATTGTCACAGTAATCTGATGGGAATATAGAGGTGGCAGTGACACATTTATTGTCTCTAAAATGACCTTTGTGTCAAACCTCATGCATTGATTAATTCTTAGACAAAATTATTTGGTTTTATTTACTAGTTTACCCAAGAGCTCCACTTATACTACGCCACTCATTTTCTCTTCTGTTCAGTTAAACTGACAATTGAAGAGTTGTTTAGTTCTGTGTGGCTTTTACCTTTTGAACACAAATATGAAGCAAAACCTCGCAGACTTAAAAAGCTGTGGTAGCAGGTAGACTTATCAACATCCCTTTGCCTTTTTTCATTTGAACTGTGGCAACACCCATCTAAATTGAGGCTAATTAAATACAATATTTCTACATAATAATACGATAATGGTTTTTAGTGCTGGAGTCTGTGCAGTTTTCTATGGTTGTCTATAATTTCTTGGTTAAGAGAGCAATTTATTCTCAATGCTAACTGATGATGAACAGATTATTAAAGTTGGATTGTATGACACTTCTTTCTGTATTCTTTTTCATTTTAAATAAGATCAGAGTAATTCTAAATAGGAAGTTCGTGCCAGCATTATAAAAGGATGGTGTATAAAACTGCAGACCTTTTCTTACAGTGTTGATTGATAACCGCTGATGAAATTACAGCAGTGCCATAAACATTTTAGTGTATATCATAAAGATTTTTCGTGTACAGCATTAGCCACATGGTATAGCTAGGTTAAGATTGTAGTTTCAAAAGCAGTCATCAGAAATTAGTAAGAAGTTCTAAGTGTTTTAAAAGCTAAAACTAATGAAAGTTACAATGTTATCCATTTATATTCTTTAAGAAATTCTTTTAAGATTTTCTGTGACTTGACCTTTATTTTATGACAAGATATCTGAAAGGTTGATTTGTATGAGTCATAGCTATAATTATTATACTGTATGAAAAAAAAGGAAGTTAATGGATTTTCAGAGCTATTTTGTTTAAAAAAAAAAAAGTTAAGAATACTTTAAAAAATCTTTATATTTCACTATCTAAAATGTTTCTTACCAGGTCAGCCACTCCATCAATCTATACTTTAAAATTAATTAAAAAAGAAATGTAGAATAAACATATCTTTGCTGAGTATACTGCAAGTATAAGCCTCAAGCTGTAATTCAACATGTGTAATTATTTAGGTGCATTATGAAGATCCATAATAACCATATGAATTGAGCACATTTACCTAAGCTTGAAACATAGATACATGCATTACTGTTAAAAAGTTGACATTAATGGGATTTCTGGTTGTCTATACAAAATATTGCCTGCATTATTCTAATCCTAAAGTGCAAACACCTTATTTGCTACTTTTGCATGGTATAAGATTCCAAGCATCTGATGGATGAAAGAACTCTGATAAAGAAACCTGGTATTATTTATGCTACATTCTCCTCTTGAGAATTCTAGTTTGGATTTTCAAAGGAACCTAACTGACTTACTCTTTCTCCCACTGAAAGCTTGAGGATTTTATTCTTATTTACACTAAAAGACTACAGGCTGTCCTTGCAGTAGAAAGGAACGTTAATTTGTATGTGAATCTTACCCAGTAGGTTTTGTATCCCTGCGTTATTTAGGCTCCTTTGAAAAGTCAGCCTAATGCAAGCAATCTTATTTACACAAAGAGAATTCCCATTAAAGAAGGCAAGGCTGTTGAAATAAACTAGGTCTATTCACGTAGAATCAGATTCTATCATGCCTCTGGGTTTATAATTTACAGACTTTTAGCTCTTGCCTTTGAGGACTAACTGTCTTGCTCTTCTCATTTTCTTCTCAATCTACTTAACATTTAAGCTAGTTTGTTGTTTTGGATTTAAGCACAAAGGAGGAAAGTTGGTTTACAGATGAATGAGGATGGTTCTTACCTGCTGGTACTTCTGGAAGCCCCGTTGTTTGGTTAAGTTTATACAGTTACTCTTCCCATGAACCCCTGTGATTCAGTGCACTCCTAAGGTATGGGCCTACTCAGAGGGGAAATTATCTATGTGTGGTATGTCTAATGACAGGCTCATTGTACTTCTGTGATTGAGCTGTGCAAGTGAAGAAAGTCCTCTTCACATGCATGCGTGCTGGTTGCATGTGGTTAAGATGTCCCTGATTCATAATGATGTGTGTGGAATAATAATTCTGAATTTACTTATTCCATTACCTTCTGTGAAGAAATTACTAAAGCAAGGAAAATATAGAGCAAACAGGTTATAGTCTGCTTTGCATTTTGTGAGTTGTAAAGAACATTTTTAAAAAGAAAAGTAGTTAGTTACATACTTATTAATACAGACTAAACAGATTCTGATTAGAAATAATGATCTTACATATGTCATGATTCCTAAAAGGTTGTAAGCATGTGTTTGCATTAAGGATATATTTCTGCCTGAGAAATTTAGACCATTAATTTCTTAAAGGATTTTTGGATCCTTTTGGGATGACCATATATGTGTGTGGGTATTTACTTTTATTCAATTTCCAGGAGCCCAAATGTTTAGAGAACTGCTATTAACTATTCATGCTTTGGCTGTGTTACAATTTAAACAAGACCAAGACTAGCAGCAGTGGTTTTCTTATTTTATAAAATCATTTGGTGAAATAAATCACTCAAGGCTTGAGGTTTTTTTTATACTGAGTTTTGTCCCTTAGGGAACCTTTCATACACACTTTATAACTTCCTGAGAATAGGGAGATTATACACAGAATAAATAGCAGACAGCTGTGAGCTATGAGTCTACAATGCCAGTAAAGGGATTTGGTGATTTCATAAACGAGAAAAGCAAAGTTTGAGCGTCTTGAACACTATTCAGAGCCTCCAAATGGAATGAGTATTCTGCAATTCAACTCACTTTTTATTTGCTATAACATATGGATCTGAGTAAATGATTCATACTGACAGGATGGAGCCCTGTGATCTTACATCAGCTCCCATATCATCTCTAGGCTAGTAGCACTAACCATTTCATTTCTATTTTCCTCTTCATTCTCTCTCCTTTTTTACTTGCCCTTCACGCTATAGTACTGCTCTGTCATAAAGTCCATAATTTACTTCTTTTTCAGGTACACTTCAAATGCTGGTGCTGAAGTGGAGCCAAAATGCCTTGCCATACCTATACTAACAGTGCAGGAACACTTAATTTCTCCACAATGTGCTTACCATCAGTCTGGGTTCTAAGGGGGGATGATGGCTACAGATTTCATGCGTCTAGCTTGGTCCGAACAAGTGATCTAGCTCAATTAATAAACTCTCATGGGACCTGAAGTGCTTTAGAGCATGGCACAGAGATGCTTTCATAGCCCTGTTAGGCCCAGCTGACTACCACTTGCACTTATTAACATCAGCTCAGCCCTATGATATGGACTGATGCCAGAAGAAGGTTTTTCTGCATTATGCTTTCAATGACCTGTAATAGTCAGGTTTTCCCATTTTCTGAAGTTTCAGAGTCTCTTAAGTGTCACTTAAGCAGCTAAAACGATGGCCATCCCATTTTTCCAAAAAGATGCAAAACCAAATCACTGATGTATGTTACAGTAATAGTTTTAGTAAGTCTAGAAATGATAAAAGCTTTGTGGTGTTGCAGTAATACTTCATTTCCCAAATGTAAATTATTTTGATCTGAATTTCTGTTTGTATCTTCATGTTGTTAATGTTTGGGAAATTATATTAAGAGTTACTGAACAGTAAATAAGTATCATGGAAATTGTGAAGAGAATAGGCTTTTTAATCTTTGAATAAGTTAATAAAGACTTTGATAGTAAAAGGCATAAATAAATACTGAATTGTAATTCCCACTAGTTGCAATTCAGACAGATAGATACTTGATATGATGTTAAGTAGTGTCTTGGCTATAATTTGCTATCTTGGGTGAGGTATTTGCATAGAATTGTTTCATGCTTGTAAAACTAAAATTGCTTCCAACTGTGAGAACTTATTCATAGTAATGCTGTAACAGTACTTGTCATTTCAGGTGAGTGCACAGACATTCTTTTTCTCCAGAGCTTTCCCAAATTTCTCTGAAGTTTAGTGTATTCAGCTGGAATTCTAAGATGAGAAAGGTATTTTTTAAATAAAATATCTTAGTACACTGCACATCTTAGTCAATTTATCCTTATTATGGATACGATCTGGAATATCCAACTGACCTAACCAAACCAAACATGCTCAGTTTCAGGCAGAATTATGATTTTCAGAGAGGAACTCAGTAAACTAAGCTCATTTTTATGAATCTGAAATTTCAATATAATATGCTAGTTTAAGGTAACATTTGATCAGCATTTAAAAAATTGCTTTCCAATGTGTGCAGCATGGTTTCTCACACAAAACATGAACTCAAATCCACTTTTTTTGTCAGCTGGGCTCTTGGAAAAAGACAATTGCTTATTGAACCATTATAGTAAAAACTGTTCTTCTGACAGCTGTACAGGGAAATCATGTTCTGCTCTTAAAACAGTTATAAGTAGTACCAGTTGGAGGTTTTCAGAGAGAACATTTTTTTCATCTCAAAATGCTGATTCTTTGGGCATGCATGTTGATTTCTGACAAGCAGAATAGCAAAGTACTAGAATTGTGCTTGTCAGGAAGATCTCAGTCAACTGTCTGGTTGGTTCAGTAATGCTAGTGTGTTTGTGAAAAGTCAAGAAACTAGTGAGAATTTTTGTAATTTCAGCTAACAGCCACCAGATATTCCCAGGACCATATTCTCAATTAAAACACTATTATTTTTCATGGCTTCCAAAACAAAATAATGTAGAATTTCATTTTGGCAGTTTAGAGAAGACCATCTTAATTTAGAGTGATTTCTTTTTATACCTCCATGCCAGCAAAAAAGCATCACTGAGCAAAAATACCTTTTCTTGGAAGCTTTTGTCATCAGTCTTTTCATGTCTAAAACTATAACTTTGTATGCTACACCCTATGAAAAAGATATAATAATCTCCCCAGTCCTCTCAACATAAACAAGGATAAGGCAAGTATATCCTCAACTATTATTTTGGAATTCTTTTTTTCTGGTCAAGGTGTTCTGTGTATCACATTGTGTTGCTGTCATCAACAATTGCAGTGTTCCTCTGGGCATCTTAGGATTCTGACTATAACACGTGAGCTTTGGAGACCAGCATGCTGCCTCAGTTATAGAGTGGGTGCTGTAATGACACAAAGGTAAGCATCATGTCCTCAACTTTATATTCTCTCAGGCATGAGGAAGAGACTGCTGCCCCACAACATCAGCAGATCATGGAAGGGAGAAGGCCTTAAAATATGAGTGTATAAGAAGGAAGATCTAGTTCAAAAATAGCATCTTGATGGCATAGCTCCAATGAAGTCAGTGATGGCAAGCGTTATAGTGAAATACCTTTAGGTCTGTCCAGGAAGACTCACTAGTCCAAACATTTGATTAGGAAAGGCTTATTTCTTGTATGAGATGAAGGAGAGTTCAACTCATAAGACATAGAATTCTGAATCTAGGAATTATTTCTGGGTTGTAAGGTGGAAGATCCTTCCAACTTGTTAAGGGTATAGAAAACATGGAGCTACATTATTTAGAGTAGACTGTGCCAATACGGGAAAGATGAAATTATGCTAATCTTCCAGTTACAGTGTATAAAATTTTATACTATTTGAGAAACATTGCATTCTCAGCAGGCATTTTAGCAAGTTGGTGGCCAAAAGCTATCTTAATGAGACAGCCGGCTTGAAAAATACAGTAAAAATGACAAGGGAAATAAATGAACGATTAAATAATACGAAACTTGGAGAAAAGCATAAAATTAACTTGCACAAACTGAATCCTGAGGACATTGTTAAACCCCATGTTAAAGGCACAAAGTCAAGAGAGCGATAATTTCTCACAGAACCGTTAGCTGTGTCCTTTTTGGCACCTGTTGTTGGTCATTAAAAAAAACCCTACAACACCATACAAGTTAACTAGATCACTAGTGAAATATTTTGGCACAACTCAGGTATGAGAAATCTTGATTGAAAAAGAAACATAACAATTTACTGCTTAGCTTCACTCTCTTCTTATTCACAAACCTGATGGATCTGTCACAGAATAAGGTGCTTGTTTTCTATTAAAACTATATACAGCTTTTTGGCTAATTAAAGAAAAATTATCTGGGGAAGAAATTTGACACTTAGTTACTGGATTATGTCTAGATCAGAATTATGCCTGAAGTATACCCGTCTCTTGCATGTGTGTATTTTGTGTGGGACATAGCAGTTTGTTTCTGTCCATGTGGTGGAATTTCTTCGTCCTATTATTTTTAAAATTTTACAGACAAATACTCTGCTCAAGACATTAAGACTTTGGAAGAACATACTTACAAGCAAGTAAATTTAAGTCTGGTCATAGGTATTTTTTGCCTCCCAGTATAATCATACCATCTTTACTTTACATACTTCCACCCATGTGTGTATGGATAGAACTTTTCCTTACATGAATTCCACCATGTTCAGGGTCAGATCCAAGATTTCTGTTGATTTCAGTGAACTTTGACTTAATTTGTTGATTAATAGCTGTTGGCATTACTTATGGTGTATGGTAAATGACAAAGGTGAGTGAGATGGCAGTTTGGTGTTATACACACACACCTATATTTCTACCGATTCCATTTATGAAGAAGTCTGTTTCCCTAAGAATTTGACTGAGCTTATGGTAAAAACTTCAGTAGACAGGAAAAATTCTCAAAAAAGAATGACAGTAGAATTTTTTTAAAGGAGACTATAAAACCTGTCTTTTATCTGTTCAGTTCAACTGTCAGTAATGGCTTTATATATTGTTACTGTATCAGTTCATTAATAGCTGCACATTGGAATAAATATTCAAGGATAATAATTAAGATATCCAAGCAAATTTAAGACAGCGGGAGCAGATTTTTTAAATAGGTCATACCCTTTATAGTGCAAAAATATAATTGTCTGCAGTGTGGAAATAGTTGAGTAGTCAGACATCTTCATTGCAAATTGGTGCTGCAAAAAATTACAAAACATGATAACAAAAAAAAAAAAAAAAAGATTTTAGGCACTGAGCCACTCTGATTTCAAAGTATGATAAAGAAGTGGCAGAAAAAAAATATGTATGGTGGTACTCCAGAAATGTTACAAATTAGGACATGCACTGAACCTTAGGAAGATTTGACTGAAGAGCTGTCGTCTTTATAAATAATGTTACTATGTACATTAGAGACATATTTGTAGTAGATGTGAATCCTTCCTGCTCTTTCACCGTGAAGCAATGGAATGCTCTGGGCACATGAATATTGTGGTCAGAGATCTTTGATCTGATGAGCATACCATACTAGATGCTAATATTTTTATTAAAAAATATCTATATTAGGGAAGTCTGCTAATAATGAATTTCAGCATAGAATCGTAGTAACAGCAGGCATAAAATTCTGGAGTATGCCAGTGAGGCAGCATGAATTACAGCATAAAAAGCTTTGAAATGGTAGGAGGACAGGTTCACCATCTGATTTATTTGAACCTTTAAATGAAGCTCATGGAAAAAATGACAGGCCAAATTCAGAAGTGAGTTGTACATTAGAGTAACTTAGATGACAAAGGAGCAAAATTCAGAGCAGTTCAAAAACAGTAACTGGACGAAGCAGCATTTTTCTGCGTTCTGACAATCTTCTATCAGTTGCTGCTTTTTAAACCCAGAAAATCTTTTCCTCCATCATACAAGTTACATTTATTTTGCAATGCCACACTGTTTTGCAACATCTTTGATGGCTGCAAAGGAGAGAAAATAGAAAAAATGAATAAAAGAATACGAAAACCAGCTATTGGAAAAATAAACCACAATAAAGGAGAAATGGGGGGTGGGGGGGAGAAAGACTCAGCAAGAATTATACTCTTACAAAGTAATAATGTTTTGTCTACCCTTTGAATTTATAGAGCTTTTTTTTCTTTCAAAGTACCGTTAATTTGAAAGTATTTTGCTAACCTCTGCATTACAGTTGGAGAAATTAAAAATCCAAGAAAAAATGCAGCCATAGTCTTTAAAATGTAGTAGATTATATTTTTTAATGGCTCAATCACGGTGTTCCAACTTGAAGGAATGGTGATTTTCAGAAGGATTTTAGGTACTTGATTTAAGTTCACAATAAAGTATATTTATTGTTACTGAGTTTCAAAATACTGACTGTTGTTCAGTAAATCTAAAGGCTTTCCTCAGTACAAGAATAGAATGCACTCTAAGACAAAAGATGACCAAAAAAAATTTTACAAGGCAATTTATATTGGACAGTATTGCAGAAAACCTGGACAAAAGGAATTGCAGGGGCTGAATTTATTCTCTAACTCTGCTGTGGTCTGAGAGAGGAATTTGTACATGCAAAAGTGAAACTTCACATTCTGTTATTCTACAGAGAATTAGAAATGTAAGATAAGAGATAAAATCTTTCTTCTAATCCAAAGTGGATCTGTACAGCATATCTATTACATATTCTGTACTTGTCCCAAATACAGAGTTCTTTTAGAAGGAAAGATACAGCTTGGACTTTCAAAATTGGAACAAGTACTCATTTGGGACTTAGAAAGATATGGAGCAGTATCTCACTTGAGACACCAGTGGAAGTTCTGTGTTTGAAAAAGCTCAAACTACACAGACACAGACAGATATGCATTCTGGAGTCACATCTGAGTGACTGTAAAATCAAGAGAAAATGGTCTCAGCTAAGAAAGCGTTTGCTTGGTTTTAAAGATTGACTCTTAAGCTTGTTGTTACACAAACTGTCACCATTTTGACATGTGGTTCTAAATTTGCATTGAGAAGTGCATTCCGTGTACAAATGTTTATGTTTTGATTTTTAATACAGTATTTTATGAAATCATTAATGTGGGTATTAAAATCAAGTAGTTGGATATGTAAGCAGGTTTTTAGCATAATTATTTAAAAAATGTATTGCTTAACTTTAAAAATACACTAAATTAAAACAGAAGTCTGGATACAGGGCTTATTAATGACTTAATTTAATGCATTAATAGTTTATACAAAAATGATGTCATTTGTGTGTGAAAAGATACTCAATACTAGAATGCAGTACCTTAGAATACTACATTCCATAGGCTTTAATTAGTTTATCATACATACACTGTTTCAGAACCTGAATCCTAATAGACAGCTAACAGATAAATAAGGTTAATAAGAAACGCTAGAACTGAAATAATACTGATATGAAATGCATTTTTCAGCTTCACTGTGAGTGTGCAGTTGAGGGGTAGATGGTAGGGCCATCTCATAACATATTTCTCCACAGTCAGGATCCAGAAATTGAGAGTCATTGTTCTCATAGCCAGAGTATCTTAAGTGTGACATACTCCCTCTCACTCTTAACCTATGTAACATAAATATTTTAGACTAATGAATTAAATATATTAGATGCTACATAAGAATAGCCCTTAAATTTGCTCATCTCAAGGTGAATCTTTTTGAATTATTTGTTCTTTTCAGTGATACTTCTGTGTCAAAATCAGTCAATTTTTTACAATTTCAGATTGATCTAGGGTTTGACCTTCAGTACTTGAATGCCTTTTAATATCAGAGTTATAGTGCATCTGGCATCATAAAATAAGTGATATTAAATCAAAAGGAAGAATTGTGCACAATGAAATGTATCTCAAATTGCTAAGAGCTACTTATTTAATTATGTATTTCTCTAATGCCTTGAAAACAAGTCCATACCATTTAAGCATCCATCCCAAAATGACCAAGGTAAATGGCAAGTTAGATGGGGCTTTTTCATGGGTTTAATTTCCTCAGACAAAAACACAGTTCCCATACACAGTAAGCATGAGAGCAGGTTTTTTTAGTAGGTCAGTGATATTAGAATGAAATGCAAATGCACAACTGAACTACATAACACAAATCCTGCTGTTTACTCTCTTGGGCATTACACTGTGTTTGGTGTAATGTTTTTCTAACATTTTATGAAGTTTTCCAATTAAATATTAATGCAACTTCTTCAAAGAGAAACAAAGATTTATAACCCTGAAGTGAAAGTGAGAGGATAAGAGAATTGATAGCGCAGTTGGCCAGGAGAATTCTGCATGAGCTCTGAACACATTTATTTGAGAAGCTAAATATACTATATAAATCAAAATATGTATATGTATAAGCTGTGCTCTAATTGCATGTGCTGCATGATCATATGTGGTAAATTATGATCTTTCCACTCCAGCAATAAACCCTGTGCTGGATCACTGTTTTATTTTTAAATACTTCTTCAATGTTCTCTTCAATTTCTTACATTTTAAATACCTTAAACATTTAGGGAAAAAAAAACCCAATTAAATTAGAATCTAAAGTTAAGGCAACTAATATATTTTTGTGTTTTAAAATTCAATTGAACTTGTAATAAATAATTTACTTAAGCAGTGCAAAAAGGAAGTGATAACCACTCTTGCCTTTTGGCAAGAGCAGGTATGTGGTATGCCTGATTCATCAGCACTAGACGGCAGTAACTCATGTATATGGAACAGACTGTAATGTTTTCCAGTTTACTTGAGGGAATGAGAAATGTTTAAGATTCTGCATACTCCTAGATATTCTTCAAGGTTACCAGAAGGCATAAAGACATGTTCTGAACCTGAGTTCAAATTCATAGGAAAAAATGCAAAGAGAAAGACCTATTATTTTTAAAGTTCTCATGTATTCCATTGCAAAGAGAGGAAGGGCAGGATTCTGTGATTGTGTAAGTCTGGACTTCTTAAATATTTTGCTTTTTCTGCCTTCTTAAAAAATACCTAGCTAGGAAAAATATGTCAGGACAACACAAAGGAATTAATCAGCAGGGCTGTTGCTTAAGATGCAGCAGTGTGAAAAATGCCTCGTCGCTGTAGGTCAGATTGAGGCATTGCATAGCGAAGTCATAGAAGCTTTGCTAATGAGCAGCACTTCTGTCTGTCTCCTTGGATTTCTTAATGTTTATCATTGTTACCTATTTATGTGCAGTTCTCATATTCTACAGTTCTCCTGTCAGACACAGGGATGAACACGGAAGTAAAATTCTATTCATTGACAACCACACATTGCCTGTTCCACTCTCAAGGTAACAGGAGAAAGGTGAACCCTTGCCTGTCGTGTATCTCTTCCATCATGATTTACTTCCACCTATTTAATGTTGACCTGGATAGGAATGATCAGTGAGAAGTGATGTTTGCTCCTTGAGATATATGTACCTTAGGAGAATGATAGAACCTGAAATGATCTGGCACAGGAACATCAAATCCATTTTAATGGGCAATTGCTTATGCCTGAATTGTCACACTCCCACAGCATATAAGAAGAAAATACTAGAAGTAAAAAATTTCATGGATACTTATGTTCAGATATGTTCCAATAAATAATGGCAGTCATCAGATTTGTGAATTTTCTTACTCTGCAAAATTTTTAATATTAAATTATTTCCTTGAGTAAGACCCCAGGAAGAAAAGAATGACTGATGACATTACCTTCTTTCTACCCCAACAAAAAAAGAAACCATCTGAAAAATAAAGAGTATAAACCTGCTAATTAAAATGTCAGGAGACCATGACTGTATGCTCAATTCAGGGACAAAGTGGAGGGGGGGCATTATACACTGAGTCCATGCAGAAAGTTGTCATTAAATGGACTGGATTTCATTTAAAGAATAGGCCTATAGTCAAAAACACGAGAAGAATGGCAGAGGAAACATAACTATTTCTCCATCCAGTGATTTTTCTGTAGAGTCTTTTAATGATGTTGGAAAAGCAAAACTTATTAAAGACTTATTAAAAATAAGTCATCATGAAATAGCAAAGTGTTTGAGACAGTGCTTCCCTCAGAGCAGAATGTCAGGAAGAAAAAGAGCTAGCAATCTAGCAACTAGTGAAACAAGCAGCAGCATTTTCTGACACAGTAGAAAAAACATTCACTCCCCTGCCTTTGCTGAAAAATATCAGAGGAGCATCAGCCACACCACATGTTAGGGAGTCATGCCCAGATACAGTCCAAGGCTTGGAATGGAAACAAGATTGCTTCCAGGGATGAGAAGATGGTTCACTTGTTAGTATCTCTTTAACATTATGACCTTTATGGGCAAAGCCTATTATTGTAAAGGTTATTTTTGCCTCTGTAGAGGGGAAAAAAATTGGTTGAGCAGCATTGCTGACAGCAAGAATGTCATTTTAAAATTAGGTTATAATGAATATGAGTTTCAGAAGAAGACTGCAGAGTAGGTCCCATCTGCTTCCCTCTGGACTGCAGCATGAAAGGGAACAGATGGGCATGAATTATGCCAAAAATGGCTGGGAGAGGCTAGACAGCTCCATAGTCTTATTCTACGTTATCATCAGCCACCCTGAGATCGCATTCCTATATACATATTACAGTGCACTGCTGCTGTTGGGGGAATGGGGGAAGGGTGGATGTGATGGAAGGAGAGAGAACTTGGAATAGATTATGCTACAGATATAATTCTGCAATATTCGGCTATAGCTCAGGTGCTAATTTGATTGCTAATTCCCTTTTGTTTTGTCCTGAAGTTCACGAGCACCCTTACGTTCTGAATAGTCATGAGAAAGTGATACCATTTTTTTTCCTGCACAGCTATGCAAAAGGCAGGTGTTCTGGAATAAGATCTTGGCCTCCAAAATCAGTGTCATCTTGATGTGTCCTCAGATTAAGTCAGGATTTTACTCTCTGTAGATGTCTTCTAATACAGAGGGTTTATCATACCCAGTTCTAGAATGGAGTGAAATTGCATTGCAAATGGCAGGCTCATGAAGGTGTCCCCTCTCAAAAGCCCTTGCAGTTGAGGAGCACACTTCAGTTGCTTGCCCACTCTGACACAGAGACAGTATCAAAAGTTTTTTAGATTTTTCATATGGTTTTGGTTGTGTTTCTCCAATTAAAAATCACACTTAGATATTGTGTGTTGAATACTTTAAAAAGCTCTATTCTAGTAACATTGTGTAATATTATCAAATAGCTATGCGTGATATTTAGCCATTGAAATGTGGTTTGGGGAAGCAGAAAGATTGGAACTCCCATTAAAATTTTGCTTAAATGTACATACACTCTTCTTTGCAGTTGATGGCTGTTAATCTATTTTAACTTGCTGTATCTAGCCTTTCTTAACTATGATTGGTGATTGGTAGCCATTTCCTAAAGTGTCAGAGATGGCCTTCCACAGTGGTTGCAGCTTCCTTTTGAAACCAGGCATTTACTCTTTTCTAATATAATCTTATAGTCCATAACATAAAAAAGGCAACTCATGCAATCAATTGTTATTATTTTAACATAGTTTTTCTGTATTTTAAAAAACATCTCATAAATCTCTTGTATCTCTAGTTCTTTTCTGGCTATGTACAGCACAAAGTGGCTAAAGTGTAGCTTTAAGTTAGATTGTTTAGTAATGGCAAGCCTGGCTACAGCACAATGGTGTTGAGGCTGGTTATTTTTACCTTGTTCTTCAATGTTTGTACTCCAGTTAGTTTTTCACTCAATACCTGTTAAAACCAGCAATTTAAACTGTTGGTACTCTTGATTACAGTGTGAGCAAACTCCTTGTTAACCACTGCAAGCCAAGTCTGATAAAGGCCATTCCAGGGCATCTAAGTACGGGGTTTTTCTCCTCTGTGTTTGGTTTCTTATTATCTTTATATTCAGAATTTAATGATAAGACTATTTGTCTACATGGTAAAAGACCATGCTAGTGTTTGCAAGGTAAGTATTGTAAAGGTGTCAGAAAATTCCCTCTATCTTCCATTTCTGAAAATAAAAAGACTGTTCTGTCTTTTGACAGAACATATAGGTACATACTGTGTTGATTTCAATACTCAATAAAACAATAGTTTGAGCTATAATGTATACTATGAAAAAATGAGGGAAATTATCATCAGTGCTTCATGTAATGCTTTGTTGGTTGCTTCACAATACATATTTTCAAAAACCCATTGTAATTCCAGGTGCCTTAGGGAAAGCAAAACAAGAGTTGGGATGGAAATCTTATTTAACACTTAACAAGTGAGGTCTATGAGCTATATTTCTATATCTGTATATGTGAGAACTTGTTTACTTTCTGAAAAGATTAGTGTTGTATCAGTGCACCTCACTATTTGGAAAAAAAATGTAAATGGGGGACTGTATTCTAGGAACCAATGGGCAGCTGCAGTCATTAATCAGTGGTTTTGCTTCTTGTCTTCTCTGTGTTGTGAAGTCAATGTTTTACACTTTGGCCGCCTCAAGGTCTACATATACTTCAGGGCTTCATTGAACTAGCAGTACACTAGTGTAGAAAAATAACCCATTTGGTTTTTTTGCCATGAAAAATGTGAAGTCAGTCTTTGAACATTGACTAAAATCTCATTACTTTGGTGGCAAATGAGGCATGAAACATATTGTCAAAAATATAGAGCCCAAAATACAGTGGCACTAAATATTTTATCTTCATGGAATGTACTACAAAAGGTTTGAACTCTAAATCAGACAGTGCACTTAAGCACACAGCATCATTCATCAAGTGCGCAGTCTTCGTTGCAAAATTTGTCCATGATGGCAGCTTTAATGAAGTTCCATAATTTCTCTCAACCTCAGAAAACTATTATTTCAGCTGTATGAGGGCATAAATCTACCACCAACACTTCAACTCTGGCCTTGCTCAAGGCTTAGACTATTGACTTTATGGTGAGAATTTCATGGTAATCTTTCATGTCCTACTCATTCCTGTCTAAATGTTAGATGTGTAATATCAACTTGCTGTTCACAGACGTGGGTGATTGGAAGGAAGTGCAATTGCAAAAGTGGAACTGAAAAGATAGTCTTGGTTACTTGAGAGTTTATGACATGGCTTTCTGAAGTATTCCTTAAGTATCTGCACTTGTGTTCCCTTTGATCTCCATAGTAGAACAGAATTCTGTTACTACATGGCTGAATGAACATAACAGGACAAGTTTATTTGTTATAATGAATATTTTGTGGATCTGGGAAACAAGTAGTATTTGTAGTTAGACAATGAAAGGGCCAACTGATCAATATAAACAATAGTAAAAAATTCATTATCTGTGGACAGTGCACAGAATAATCTTTGATTTATACAAATCACCCCTCATCTCTGTAGGTGACTGATAAGATTTATTTCAGTCTTACACATGTAGTACTCAACATATGGCAGTTCACAGAAAATTATACCATCTCACAAGCATAGTACTCATTTTTTTTTCACTGTGTTGAAATTAGGTATGCTGTGACATGGGAACCGGAAATCAATGTAAAATACGTATGCTTTGGAGAAAGGAAAAATTACATTCTGAATTTCCTGAATGGTAATGAATCTACAATGCATAAAGCCATTTTGTGGTCATGATAAGGGAATAATGTCTTTAACTGTCCTGAAATATACATGTTGTTATTTCTCTGTGCTGTTTGTACCCTTCATACTGTAGAGATACTTGTCTTCAACCATTATGCATTAAATTTTAAGGGGAAATAGTCTAGAATCAGGCAAAGTGCTTGCAGCCAGCATAAACTGAAATGATTTACTAAAACTACAAAATCAACTGCAGATGGATGGAATAAGAGGATTTTTATATTAATAGAAAGTTGCAACTTTTAAAATTGTTTTATTGTAAAAATTGCAAAATTTGACAGCTATATAAAATGGTTAAGTGAACCCTCTATTGTTTAATATTCAAAACTAAAAAACAACAAAGTAGTCCAACTTATATGCTCTAGAACAGGCTTCATGCCCCATGTTAATTAAAATATATCTGCTTCCATTTTAAATAGGGACTGATCTGCAAGCTGTAAAAAGATTAAACAAATCATCGTAACCTAAAAAAGGAACATGCATTATTTGTATAATAGTATAGCTTTGTAGAGGAAGTTGTTATGCTTTTAAGAACTGGTGTTGTCAGAGTGCTAGATTTTTTCCATTTTTCCTTACCTGTGTAAAGACTCAGGATCATCATTTAGACCATGACTGTCTTACAAAACTATTCTGTATATTTTCATAGTACCTCATAAGCAGCAGTATTGTTGGGCTTGATTACATTCATTTTCAGAACCGCTTGTGAAGAGTTGAGCCAAATCTAGCACTTCTTATGTTAGATCACTGGCTAATTGATTTGGTTTCTCCCACTGCTTCAAGCATTACGTCCTCCTGTGCCATTCAAGTATGAGGGACAAATGTTAATTTGAAATGTGAACTGATGCAAGTAATTTGGAATTGTTCATCTTTCCATGGGAAGCAAGAATGTTAAGAGACAGAATTAACTTCCTTATATTTGTGTGAATTTGTGCATAAAATACTTGGGTTTACTCCACTCTTCTGGTATAAGTCGAAGGTGCCCTGAGTAATAAAGACAAACATATTCAGGTTCATTCCATCACTGAAGCCTCTTCATGGAGAATCCTAAGTTAAAAGCTTACTCAACTTGTGACATTTTCATAGGCAATGAAATATTAGCACGTCCAGAGAATATTCACAGTTTATGTGGGCTGAAAGAGTTTTTACAGGTAGGTGCGTTACTCCATTTGCTGTGAAGAGAGGCTATCAAAATGACTGTTTTGAGGCTTCAGTAATCTAAAAGTAGGTGGGACAAATTTGATCATATGTAGCCATTTAAATGAATAACAGATAACCAGGTGCATGGTTAGGCCTTATGTATTCACTCTTTACAGCAAAACAAATGTATTTGCCTTTCCACATTTAAAAATGTAACTTCAAGTTTCCAAATACAAAATACAGAGGCAATAAGGTCATTCTCGAGTTGAAGAGTACTTCACTTACATGTTGTCCAACATTGTTTTCAGTAAAGGTGTATGCACCTGTCTTGTTTTATTCCAGCTAATTCAAATCTATGTAGGGAGTAAAAAGGAACAATAGAATGAAAAAAAAAAAAACCACAAAAGTTATTTTCTTCAGTCCCAACAAAGGGGAAAAGTTGCTGTTTTGCAAAGATAAATTTAACTTATACATTAAATTGCTGCTGAGATTTCTCATTAACTATTATAAAAAAAATAAATCTGTACAAATGGTACATGTTGTGTCCAATATTAGCTGAATGAAAAAGGTAATGGGGTAATCAGAAATCAGAAATAAATATCACACAGTGAAACATTCTCAGTAGAAAGCAAGCCCTGCCATTTGCATTGTCCCCAGAAGGTAATGGGATGATCTAAGTAATCCAAGTGGCCCAGTTTGGTTCCCCAAAAGGCAGAATAATTTTAAGTTACTCCAAGTCCCATTTTCTGTGGTTTATATGATCATACGATTACAAGGATAGTTCATGTGCATCAAAAAAGGCACTTTATGCATGGAGTACCCCTTAGTGGGCAAGGATTTCAGTTGGTCCTGGTTTTTTATGTCAATGTTCTGCACCTAGTTCCACTACATATTACTTAAATACAAACTCAACTAAAGGTAAATATAAATGCTGTCTTATAAATTAAATATTGAAGTTCATAATTTTTAAAGGAAGTCTTAAAACCAGTTACTCCAGAAATGCAGTTTTGTATTGCTAGATTTTGTGCTGGAATACATAGTTTGATATCTTCTTGAATGTGTGAGTGTCTGTGTAAGAAGGAGAAAGAAGGAGCTTTTATACACAGTTTTCTCCTATTCATTGAAAATATTCCACGTCTACTGCTAGAAAATAGATGTAAAAATGGTCTGAGAAGGTTTGAAAGGCACAAGCTGGAGTTCTTGAGACTCCTTGATCCAGTGCTTCATGCCTGTTGGTACCTGTTAGGGTGTAAAAGCCCAGAAGAATGAAAGTTCCTTTTCTGACATTTGTAGTGATTGTACTGCCCGTGTTCCCTTCTGCCATGACAATTATTAATTAATTTAAAGCTTATATAGCTGTAAACAAGTTTTCCATGATATTATTCCCTCTTCTCTTGCTTTTTCAAATTCTGGAAAAACATTTAAACTACTTTATCAGGCAATGCACTGCTTTGAACTCTGAACAATTAATTATGAATGTCTGAGAAAATGTACAGGATGAAAGAATTTTATGACACAAATAACCTGGTACAGGTCATAGATCAACTCTTGACAAACAGTAATACCTTGGTAAGCCCTAATGTAGCACCATTTAAATTAGACATCTCAGTAAATGTTAAATGTACTCACTTTTGAGATAGAAAAATTTGAAGCCAAGTCTATTTTTCAGACAAAAACTTTATGAGAAATGTATTTTTTTCCCTTCTGAGCAATCTAAAATAACAGTGTAAGGCATGTGAATATAAATATTGTGTTTAATTATAAGCATAGGCAAGGATCTGTGTGGGATACAAACTTTAACTCTTCTTTTTAATTTGCTATTATCTCTGCCTAATTAATATAGTAAAAAGGTTGTTGGATAAATCAATGTATGACCCCAATGCAGTCTTGCTAATATCCCTATATCCAATAGATCTTGTTCTGTAATTCCCCTGGAAGAAGTGGGGCATGTCAGATAAATTAAATGAAAAGAACAGATGTAGATTAAGAGTGATGTAAATTTCAAGCCTGCACTTTTAATTTCACTAAATATTATTTTCCATCTTCATGATCACATTACATTGACATGTGGAACTTCAATTTCCTCTACTATTTCATTTAATAAAACCTTTGTCTCATCTGAGTTCTTGAAGAGATGTTAGCTTTAAATCACATTGACTTCACCCTATCCAATTTACATATGCTGAAGAAATAAAAGTCTTTTCAAGAGTTGCCATGGGGCTTCAGAAGCCTCAAAGGAGTATTAAGACCTTGAGTTTAATGTGAACTGCCTCCAACACAAAACACAAATCTTCCCAACAGAATACTAATGGTTTAGTGTACAGTTACATTTTCTGTGCAAGTTTGTATAGTAAATAAACAATCCACATATAGGGAAAAAATAACTAAATTATGTCTGAGTGCTTGAATTTAGAAGTATGCCAGCTGGAAATAAAAAATGCTTTCTATAGGCCTGTATTACATAAGAAATGTCATGTGGCTTGACAGACGTACAAAATAGAACACAGGATAGATTAAAGGGGGAATTCAGAGCTCCTCCATTTTTTCTCTAAGGACTGTATACCTGCAGAATAGCATTAGGAGTTTCTCAAAGTCACTGTGAATAGACATATAAAATGTTTTGCCTTAGATCTATATAAACAGAAACGCTTCTACACTAGATTTACTTTTTTTTTTTTTACTTGCACAAACATTTTGTATTTATTTTGGTTTTTAGAAATCTTAGTCTGTTTTAAAAGATCAGCGGACTTCATTGCATACAATAACTAAGGGGGGGAAATGTTTTCCTAGTATGACTTCAATCTCATCTCTATAATGGATTTCTCGTTATAATAATTATATCCCATTAAAATGTCAGAATTGGTTTAAAAGATATCTAAGAAGACATGTCTGTTTGAGCAAACTAGCAGGCAGAAACCTTGATGTTAATTTACTTGGCATCATTTAAGGGAAATGGAGAACTACAGCACATAAAATGAGAATCCTTGTGTGACACAAAATGCAAGCAGATTGACTATATATAGTATTAACTTAACACTTAGATAATTGGTCAGTCATAAGTAATTAGGGAGCATTACAATTACACAAAGGGAATGTTTGTTTCAAGTGGAGAGTGCAGCAAATGATTCAGAGTGAATACTCCTACATGACAAATCTAGCCCTGTTTTCTGCTCAGGAATTATCTGCAAGCAGGCAGACTTTTATTCATTTGTTTGGGTGAGATTGCAAGCCCCTTCCTCTTACTGGAGTCCTGTTCCTGGGGTGATGGTGTTTCCAGGAGCAGTTGCTCAGTGTGAGTGGGAGGTGCTCAGTCTCACCCTTTGTTAGCAAAGAGCATCTGAACTATTTGGGCCAGAGTCTGACAGCCTCTTCACACAAATAATCAGCTTCTACCACAAATGATCCCAGTTGTTTCAGTTCAGTAAGCTCATCGTGGTCTGGCTCTTTATTTAGAATGATTTCCATTCCTTGGGTGTTCATGAACAAGTCACTGTGACAGAGTTTCCTGCCCTTTGTTATCCATTATGTTTTGTGTGCAGTCAGACCCTGATTCAGCAAGTGATTTCAGGATGAATTGAAAGAAGCCCCATAAGCTGAGTTGGGAAAGATAGGCACATGCATTGTGTTTTGTTGAAATCTCACTTTCCTCACCCATGCTGCTTTACTGTTCACTCAGGTGTCTCTGGTATAATGTTCTTTAGAGACAGGAAGCACTTTATAAATACTAAATCAAAGCAAACCACAACAACCAGAAAAAATCAGATTCTTTTATACATTGATCATTGACAAGTCAACACTTTTAATTCTTGTCTGTATCTGATCAATTTAAAAATACAATTTAAAAGTATTTATGCATATTTTTAGTAAATTCATAAATAATGGGAGTATGAAAATAGTACAGTTTCCTATCAATATCATTCCAGTTTTTATATTAAAAAAAAAAAAACAAACAAAAAAACCCCCAACAAACTCCTCATTTGGAACCCAGTCTTAGAGTTCTCATAAATATCACTACTCCTGTGTGTGTGTACTATGCAAATGGACTATTAGAAAGTAACTTTAGTTTTAAAATAAATTGCACACAAGCTGACTTCCAAAGATTAATTGGTAATAGAGACAGAACTCATACTTCTTATGCAAGCAAACCTACCATTGACTAAAAGTGCATATCCCTGAATGAATGGCATGTTGAAACTCCTGGAAGGAAGCCATGCTGCAAAGAATTGAATTGAATGGGGTCAGAAACAGTCCCAGAAAGCCCTTTTAAGCTTGGAAAGCACCCTACTGAATTTCTTGCCAAATGCAGTATTAGCTATCACATTGTATAAAGAGTAGCCTGCACTCCTTCAGAACTGGCTTATTAGTATTTGCTAGTCTGCAGGGTGCAGACAGTGTAAACAGCATCCCTGATACATCCATCTTGCACAGGCAAATCCTGTCCAGGTTGTCCCAGTGTCCTAGCTAGATGCTTTTGATCCGTACAAAGTGCTGTTTACTTGAACTGAACCACAGACTTCTTGGTCTTCCCTGACGATGTTTTTATCTTGACACATACCTAATTCTTTTCTTTATTATAGTGTCAGCATCATACAGTGGTGCATAGTAGGGTGGTAAATGTATTTACTGTGTTTATGTATTTCCTGGTACTGGAAATCTTTTGCCTTCTTAGAATGCCGGATAAAGTTAATAGAGCAAACCTCAGTAAACAAGGCTAATTATCTTGGCAATTTAGATTAAGTCCCCGAAATGGATTGTCAGAAATTAGTTTATTTATGTTACCAGATTAAGGATCCATTTCTCTGTCAGATGTTTCAGCTACCGTGAAGTAACCTTCCTACTGATATGTACAAAGAGCTGGATAGGTTTGTTTCTCATTCCTGTGCATATACTTAAATGGACTTTTAAATTGCTCTCAATTCATGACTTGAATTTGAGATTTTTAACTTAATACTTCTTATAAATTCTTCTGTTGTTTTGCTAGATTTCTAATTAGCTTTAGTTTCGTTCTCTAAATGATTTGGTTTTTACACCTAAACAGATAACCAATAGGTGGTGACAGCAGTACACTTCTTGATTTAACCTAGTTATGCATGGCTTAGCAGCCTGGGCTTTCTGTAATGGTATCATTGCTTACAGCGTGAGCCCTAGTGATGTTACTAGAAAGAAAGAAAACACATTTGCTTTTAAAATTCAGAGGTACTTATACTGGTATAAGTCTGGAATGGCTCAGAGTCTGTAGTAATACACATAAGAAAGTAGCACAGTAGAGATTAAAACAGCCCAAGATTTAAAGTCTCAAAATAAGTATTTGAGAACAAACTCTACAGAACAAAAAATACAGTGGTACAGATTTTAAATCAATCATTCTTCCAGTGCAAGATTCTGTATCTGCAAAACTCAAATAGGTATTTATTAGTTTACAAATTACAAATATTAGAAGAGCCATTTCAGTTTTGTATTAGAAGAATCTTATTGTGAACAGTGTAATGAAGGTCTGACTGTTCAGCCTATACAGGCTTAGTTCATAAACCTTTTAGGAAAATTAAAGATTCATTCTATGTTTAAAATATAATCTACGTCTGTGGTAATGTACAGGCAGTGTGTGAGTTAAATCTCACTATATTTACAACAGTTAACCCCATCTGCTTTCCATTTTCCTTACCCAGAGTTAAAATTTTATCTTAATTTGAGAAATATAACATGATAAAATTGACATGATAAAATCAATAGTTTCTATGTTGATGTAACAATCTTCTCCTAGAGCTTTGTTAACAAAGGACAAAATTCCAACCTCAGATGAAGTTGGGGGGAGTTTTGCCTTGTACTTTAATTGGCCACAGTATTAAATTCTTCATTAATATTTCACAGTAGGTCATTTTTCATTACTGGAAATAATTTTTACAGCTATTTGCGAAGAAGAAGAGTAATTTAAAAAAAATTTCTTTGTCTTTGAAGTGTTAAATTTTAGTTACTTCTTTACTTAAGATGTAGGAAATGTTTTATTGATATACCCTCTTGATCCCATTTTTTTACATTTTGAAATGTAAATTTTCACTATGAAATATATGCTTTATCGTGATCCATTTATAGTCCTGTATGCCTTATTTGACAACATGAAGAAGTTTAGAAAGTCTGATGATGTCTCATTACTGTACTTGGCAGAACTCTGCATGCCAGCAAAGAGTAAACACATTTCCCACATTCTAGAAAATCACAACAAAAGTCACAAGTAGTCATTAGATCTACAGGATGAACTGAAGAAAGTGTTTACTTGGAGCTCCACTTCTGTGTTTGGTTATAAGGCAAAATTTCAGGAACTTTTTATAACAGAAAGAAAAAAGAAAATAAAGACACAGACATACATAATGCCAGATGACAAAAATCAGTATTTCAGCAGGTAAAAAGCAATGTTTAAACTGCTGTAAAATGATCCTGAATACTCATCAGGATTGGTGTTAAGCTATGGATTTGAGACATGGTATGTTACATTTGACTAACAACTGTGATATTTCAGCAGTTATTGAGGAGTACTGTTACGCTGTTTCAGCAATAGCATCAAAAACTTCTCCATCAATGACTGACATTGGTTAAACTCTCAGAATTTCCATCCTGTATGAAACACAATATTTGTTTTGCGCCATTCAATATGTTTCATTCTAACTTCAACTTTTTATATTATAATCAAACTATTGCATTCCAATAAGCCTTATCAAGGCACTTAATGCAGTTGTTTTTAAAGAAATGTGATCAAATTGATACATTCCTGGGAAATGTTTCCTGCAAAAGAACATTCTTTCATTTTTTTTTTCTTCTATTTTACTTGTTCTAACTAGTTACTTTCTAGAACACTGACTGAATGTAGAATACTACACGGGGAGAATGAAGGGCAATGGTTACAAGCAGAGCTGAGAAAAAAATGTCTTCCACTCAAACAAAAAAGCAACAGAGATACATGAGAAGAAGCCAAAGGAGAAGGTATACAGATTTTAGAGCTGTTATTAGTAGAATTTCCTGAAATAAGTATTCCACTCCTTTTTTGTCATATTTTTTGATTTTTTTGTTTAGATCTGGGGATTGAAAGAGAACGGGCATTTATACACACTAGAAATGTTTTCCAAGATGTGTCCTTTTACCATAATATAAAAGATTTGCTTATGCTTTGAAACACAATTTTCTAAGTAAGTCACTCCCTTTTTTTATCCCAAAGAATGTAATATCTGTCCTTAAGTATTCAGTATGCATGATCTTTCAAAAAGTCCACTAGTATGATCTTCATAAATATGAAGTACCTCCTGTTTTAAGCCGTAAATGCAAACTCAAAGTAGTAATAATTTGGGAGCAACACTACAATTAACACTGCAGTGCTTGAAGGTTTAGCATGGGTATTTGCCAGAGGTTGTTTCTTAATATATTACTAGAGTGTTATTCCTGCTGGCCAGTACATTGTTAATCATCATGTGAGCAATAGTCCTGCTGGCCATTACTGTGTTAATGCATCATTTAGTGTCATTCACTTGATTCATTAAAATAGCAGCAACTACCAGGAACCCATTAAAAAGTTTCCAAGTCTGTAAGTTTTATTCCAAACAACAGCACATTTCTTAAAAGAATGATTTGGATGGAATGGAAGAAAAAGAAAATCTGATAAATAGGACTGGATGCTAGCTATGGCCCTAATCCAGTACCTGTTAAATGAGAGTCCTTTCATTGACATCTGTGGACTCCAAAATTGGACTATGTGTCTTAATTAACAGAACTGTTACAATATTATTTTTATTAGCCTCTGGAAGCTGGATTAAATGCTAGAGATTTCTGAAAACTGTGGGATTCTTTCATTTTTAATGTGATAGCAAGAATATAAGGCTAAAGTATCACAAGGCTAAAGTATCACCAAGAAGTAAGTCAGGCACTTCTCTATAAATGTATACATGTACATAAACATATCCAGGTACAGAGTTCTGGCAATTGCATCTGAATACTCATTTGAGCAAAATTTTGTATACAAAGCTTACAAGATTATGTTCAAAATTGACAGAAACACAGTCCTCTTGGATTTTGTTATGTTTTTGTGGAATTTGGGGAAAAGTGTATTTTTGTAAAAATAATTATTATAAATGACATATCTTTAATAGCAGTAGGATATTTTGACAAATAAAGACTCAAAAATTTTAGATAATATTGGTTTTTACAAATCAACATCCCATAAATCATATCAGAGCAATTCTCTTAAACATTCAAATGGATGGGGAGTAGATTGTTACAGTCAGGTGCAGCAAATTATAGTATAAAATTACATCAACTTTAACAGCACCAGGACTGCAAGACTGAATTTTTATTTCTTGATTCTTGAGCTGCTTTTACATATGGTTTTCCTGTTACCTAGACATAGATTTTGATCTCTGAAACATTTGTGTTTGTAGATTATCTTACTCCAATATCTTGCTCAGAAGCTGGTTGGTGCTGGAGGACAGGAATCTGAAGTAACTTGGAGCACATATAGTCTCTTTACGTAATGAGTTTAAAACTGATATGGAAACATACAAACCTAGTGTAAGCCTCATTAAGATTAAGAAAATGGGAGTCAACCAGTGCTTGCGAGGCACATTTAAAATAATACTATTTTCAGGAGAAAACATTTGAATAAGACTGTAATTAAAGTCAAACTCTCAGAAAACTATACAAACCTGCAAAGTCAAATTGGCTTTTACCAGACCAATATTTTTTATTGACAGCATCTTTTAGAGATTTTCTAGGTGTAAAATTGATTCACAATCTTAATGTAGTAGCTTAGAAGAAACCTTTCTTGGAGGAACTGTGAAAGGAAAGTATTGAGACTCTACTAGGGATTGATATATTATAAATCATTATGTCTTAACCATGTCTCAGGCAGTGCTTTCATAACCTTTGAAAATTGTGATTGACTGCAGCGATGGTTAATGTTCCTGCTGCTGACTGAGCATTTAGGAAGCTCGTATGCAACCTTAAGAGCGTGATTGCACTTTTAAGGCTCTGTTCTGCACTGTGTTCATCTCAAGGGAATTTCTGGGCGAGACTCTGCTTTGCAGGCTTTGCTTAGACATTAACAGGAATATGGTCTTTGCAACCTTAGGTTGATACTTGGCATACTCTCTTTCTCTATTTGTAGACTGATCCATGAGGGATATCTAAGCTGTCATTTGATCTCCTGCCACCTTTCACTTGCTGAGGAGTGAATTTCACCATCTGGTCAAGAATGTGCTAGGAGCCTGCATTTATGCAGAGAGAGGAGAGGATATGGAAAACAGAAGGTCTCTGTGTTCTTTCTGTTCTTGCACATGTACGTGTAGGCCAGTAATAGTCTATCCTTTAACATCAATAATCTGGATAACTGCATTGCTCCCTCTGCCCTCACAGAGGTTTTCATGCATAAGGAAGGTAATTGTATCGATAAAGCTGTTGGATAAAAACACAAATAAAGATCTAGACTGGTCTGTGCTCAGGCTGCATGCATTCACCTGAAATCCTCAGACAGCAAGTAGCTGAATTTGTGCGATAATAAACAAGCAAACTGTGTAAGTATTAACTCTGCAGGGAAGAAAACAAATGTGGAATATATTTATAAATGCTGCTAGGACATACTTTTTGAGACATGGATCATGTTTTTTCATAATAGATTTCAGAAATGCTCAGCTTTTCTTTGTATATTCTCATGCATATATGAAAATTTCTCATGAAATAAAGAATGAATTTTCTCATGAAATAACAAAATACTTTGTATTTATACTTTTCAGTTATTTTCAATCTGGGAAATGCATATTGCCTCACAAATATTAATATGTAAGCTTGACAAATGGTCTTACTGGACAGCTAGTGTAAATTTTTCAAACTAGAACTGAAGCAGAGAAAGGCTGTCCCAGTGGAAAAAGAATTTGCCTGTGAAATCAACTGTTCTCCCAAAAATGTACTTAAAGACCAGAAATACAATTAGAAATCCTTGAGATTGCATCAAGAGTTAGGAAACTTAAGAACATAGTCATCACCAATAGCTAATTCATCAAATAAATAAGGTAGGCAAATAGCTTAAAATTATGCCTGCTATTCACTGAACATATGCCCATAATTTACCCAGTCAGTGAAAGTACCAGGCTACACAATCTCCAATAATAGTGAGTTTCTGGAGGTGATAATTCTGAAACACAGAAATATGAAACTCTAAGGGGTTGTTCTTTTAATATGTAAAGTACGTCTGGTATCTTGATATAAATATAGGTATGTAATGAAGACAGTCTAGTTACTGCTCTAGACTGCTTGCCTCATGTCTGTTAACAATTGTTTAAGTTAACCTCTTTAAAACATGCTTTACTCTGGTAGTCTTTTCTTGTATGAAGCAACAGTGAATTGAGTTGAGCGGCTGAATGAAAGCACCCATAATCCAGGAATCACTTTGTAGTAATTCATATGATTTCTTGGAAAACGTGGAAGCAGCAACAAACCCACTGGCCTTCATGTAGGCCAAGCAAGTATTTCATTTTCGGAACTTAAAAAAAAAATTATTTTTTTCTCTACCTGTCACTGGTTGTAGCAGAGGTCAAAAAAGATGTTCCCTGTGGTGAAAAATATGGCTAAATCAGTTTTACCTACCTTCATAACTTCAGTGAAACAGAAGCTGTGCTATAAGAGAAACTCCCTGGGTGGCTGAGGCTGAGCAGAGTGATGTAGAGCATCTCTGCAGAACGCCTTCTGAAGTCCTGTGTAAGACTTGCCTCTTCCTTTTTCAGTATTACTGCCCTTCTCCCCACCCTTTCACTAGCAACTCTGTCTGACAATGCCATATTTGTCCTTGACCTTAACTAATGCCCTGAGCCCTCTCCTCTGACATCCATTCTCCAGAAGGAAATGTAGAAGTGCAGGATGATGGACCTTGTCCTTGTGACAGGGAGTGGATGACCTCAGATCTGACCTCCTAATTTTGAGTTGGGCACTCAGTTCCTCAGTAAGTCAAAGGACTTTGATATCCCTTATTTGTGGATAATAGGAACTGCACATTCAGTGGACACAGCCTGTGCTTCGTTATGAATATACATGTGTATCATAATGTGTTCCTACTTTACATTTTAATACCATATCTATTGTATATACATATATGTATATATATAAAACTGTCCTGTGTAAATAAGACTGCATGATTAACAGCTGAAAATTATCTAGCCCTGAGACAGTGCATCTCCTATATATTCTAGCTTTGATAATAAATCACATTAACATTTTTGCTGAAACAAAATCTGTGCCTTTAAACCAATGAAACAGCTCCTGTTAGACTCCTTTTCTTTTTAACAAAAAAAAAACAAAGAAGAAAAAGAATTTTTATTGCAAGATATTCATCATGCACATTCTGGCAATACACTTTAACAAAGCTAACTGCAAATGGGACTGATTCTACAGACCCTTATAACAGGTAATCCCATGCACTTCACACTGCATAAATTGTATTTGTTTGATACATGACTATTTTCATTGATTGTTGGAGCTTCATGTATTTGGTTACAAGAACATATGCTTTATCCACTTGTATCTCTACATAAATACACCTGACTTGCTTCTGGGATCACAGATTCTTTTGTACCTCATAAGATTGGTTTCAATTAATATGCAGAGAAGACAAACATTCATTTTTTCCTCTTTAAAATCATTAGCACTACTTCTTTCGGCAGGGTCTCAATTTTATTTCTTGTTCTTAGAACTTGACACCAGAAGTGTTTCATCATAATCTTGTTCTTATATTTTGCAAACATGCAAAATCTTTGTTAAAACAGTAGAAGTCAACAACATATATCTATAGATTTATTTTGTTCTGAACAGCATGTTAAAATTATGGTGGAACATTAATTCCTTTTGCTTGCTTTTTTAATTAACCACTTAATTTAGTATTTCAGGGAAGCACAGTCTATGGGTAACAAGAATGTGGTGATTCCTTAATTGTAAGAAAGTCTAGTTGGTTAGTAATAAATCTTTAATTTCTTGCATGTTTATTTAATGTGGATTAATGGTTTATGTCTCACTGAGCTTCATAGTCTTTATTAAAATAAATTTAGCTATCGAAAAATAAGAAATTTACACATTTCATATTAAACTAGTATATAATTTGGAGTAATAGAGTCAAGAATGTGTGTTTATAGGTTAAAAGAAATAAGTCAATGTGTTTTTATATAGATTATTATGCATCAGTGTGTTACAGAGCCTACTGAGACAGTATGCCATATGTAGCATAAAAAGAATAGGATGTCTGCACTCTTTAGGTAGTATGTTCAGTATTTTACAATTCAGTCTGTCTGTATGTTAAGCTAAGAATACTGGTCTGTACAACAGGGTAAAATGTTTGTCTGAGATTCAATTTATGCAAACCAAAGGGACACTCATAAATTAACATTTTAACTGAAAACATAAATTGGTTTAGCAAAAATGTTATGGTAGTTTATCACCAAAGGAAAACCATACATGGGATGCACAATCATAAGGGTAAATAATTTTGTACTTTCAGTCACACAATATAACTTAAACAGCAGGGTTAAACAATAATGTTTGTTATGATTATGTTTCCATTAACCACAGCTGATGGTCCCAGATGGGTTTTTATAAAATCTGAGTCACTACTGTATGCAGAGATCTGTTGACAAGTGACTAACCTTTACTCTAGGTATGCCATAAGTATCTGTGTTCCGTGGCAACCATGACCTCTTCATTCTGATGATGTTCCCCATATTTCTAATATTCTAGCTTTACAGGCTCCTGAATTTATATAGAGATGCTTTCTTATGGAAAAATCTTGATGATTTACTTGGTGCGTAAGTATCAACCAGAACAGAATGCTACCTAACAAACTTCTAACTTCGTGTTTGGTGGTACTAATTTTAAATCTATTACACATCATAATAGCAGAAAAAGGAGTCTGTAGAACCCAGATTTGAGATTTGCATACCAGCCATTTTACATGCAAAGGAACTGTGAATTCAAAGGACTTTAGCACATGCTTTGCAACATCACTGCCAAAACCTCCATAACTGTGGATATTTGCTTGTGCAAATTTATGATTTGCGACTCTTTCCTCTTAAAGGGCTCAGAATTTCTGAGTTTAAATTAGTTTTGCATGCAGATGCGTCTTCATACACTCTTGGTATTGTGTGTGTGCCACGGTTCACCCAACAGTTCTGATAATAGATTTTAAGACTGAAATGCTATACCTGCTGCCAGGAGACCTGCTTATGGAAAATCCAATTTCACTGTGATCTTCTTCTGAACTCAAGAAAAGATAAATATTGACTTCTTTTATAGTGGATTACATACGCAGAGTTTAATAGCTCATTAATTATCCACTTCTCCAGGTGAGGGATAATATATAATAAACAGTCATTCTTATCAAATAACATGTTCATTTTCAAAGGTATTCATTCTATAAGAAGCAATATATCTTGTGCATAGTCAGTGCAAGGTTGAAGGTCAGTCAGTTTATTAACCCCAAATGGCTTTATAGCCTATTTAACATAAACCATATTTGAATTATTAATTAATATCCCTATATTATAGTGTGCTCTGTCCTCTTATGTCTTTCTAGCCTTTGTCATTCCTACTCCTCCCAAGCCCAGTGGGGCTCTTTATGGTAGTTCACAAACCCTCACCCCAATGAATAATTAACACTTACTCAACTTGATTTGTTTTTGAAAAGGTGACATTGGGAACCTATATGTTGTAAATGGGAATTTCTGCATTTCTCTTCTGACCCTAGTATGGACTTACTGGGTGAATGACTGTCGTCTTTCCTTTCGTTCATCATCTGTACAGTACAGATGGTAACAGGCCTGTTTTTCAGAGTTGTTTCAATGGCCAATTAATTATAATCTTTTGATTGTAGGCTGCTCTATTATTAGTCCCAGGGTAAATGCTTCACCTGCTGAGTAACATACCTGGCATTCTCAGGAGTAGGTGACATCGGCATCAAAATATTATCTGTAAGAATTACAGTATTTTATCAATTGTCATGCCACTGAAGCTGTGCCTAAATTCTTCCACAGAGGAAAATTACAGGCATATCAGTTAGTGATCTCATAAAATTGAAATGTGCTATAATTGTCAGAGGATACCCAAGAAACAATGAATCACTAAAAAGTAAGACTAAAGAATTTGTAGTTTGTTTTGATAACATTTTAGAGTATTTAAGTCATCCTTCTCAAGGTATGGAATTTATTCAGGCCACTTCTAGTGAGTGGAGAGGTAGTTTAGATATGATTTTTTTGATAATATGTGGTTTTAATATTTTTAATTTTACCTGTTCCACAATACTCCAGTCACAGCAAGTATGTTGTCTGATATCTATGACCCGGTGAGATACTGTGATAATGAAATCTACTAGCTTAATACTATTGCTCTACACTTTCATATTGCATCATTTGTTACATGTTCACATTGCTGCTGACAAAAATATAATTGACAAAAGTTTTGCCTTTAGGGCTGAGATTTTTAATATACGTTATTTAGGCCTGGTATTCTGTAGATTACTGCTGTCATTTATTACTGAGGGAAGTGGTTTATCATTCCTCCATTTAACATTTCATGGTACGAAATTATGATGCCTAAAATATCCTATTTATGACTCTCAGCCATCTGAGGCAGAACTCTTCATCAGGCAGAGCCCTGATAAGAATTGATGCTTTGCTCCTCTTCTTTAAAGTGAACTTGCCAAAAGCCCAGCATTTAAAATTGGTCTTGGTTAGAATTCCAAGATAGTACATTGGGTTAAAATACCTTGGGAAATTCTGGCTAAAACAGAAGAACTATAAAGTTAAAAAATAAATCTCTGCCTTGTCCAAAGGATCCTAGCAGAATGACATTTGTTCCAGTCCTGCTGAGCAGTCTGGCAGCTTGGGTTGGGAGAAGGCGTTGCTGAATTATGCAAAATCCAAATGGTTTTCTCAGTGTCTTGAGGAATGATTCTTCCTTTCCATCCCTTTTAAAGGTTGAGTTTAGGTCTGTTCCTTGGGATACACAAGGTCTTCGCTCACCTTTTGAAGATTCATCCTCACACCTCAAGTCACAAGAGAGAGACAGCCTTTCTCCTTGCTTTCTAACTACACTTTTTTCCCTCAAACATATATAGTAAGTTAAGAAATAAATGAAAGAAATGCTTCTCATTTATAATGGTCTTATACGTGTAGCCTGCCGTCATAAACATCTCTCTTTCCTAGTCTCGATTTGGAGAGTAAGTACTTTCAGGTTTGCCAAAGAAAAGTAGTATGCTGCTTGGTTTTGGAGTCCTTCGTTCTTTGTGTTTTCGCTATAATCTAGTTTCATGTTTTTATTTTGGATTTGATTGTTCTCTAGGTTTATTGACTTCTATTTATATTTATCCAATTATTATTTCTACTAAAAAGAATGTACTTCATACTATTTTTATTATTTTATTTACTTTCCTTTCTTATTTTTGCCTTTACTTCACTGGAGCCATGGCCAAAGTTATACCTTTTTATAAGGGAAGCATTGATTTTTTTTTGTCATCCACATTTCCATGAATTGCCAATCTTAATGCGCCTTTTTTTCTGTTTATATTTCTCCCTGTTGTCAATTTTGCCTGTAATTTTCCTTTGCTTTCTCTCATCAGAGGTTTCTACCATGCAGTCAGATTTAGAGTGGCTGAAATTTCTTTTGATTACTTCTCATCTCTTATTATCTGACATATCCGGTTTGAAATATTTGGGCTCCCTGAAGATGTGTGTTCAATCCTACCACAACCATAGCAGACAGTTATCCTTCTGAGATTAATAAATTGCATTCTATGAAGTTCACAGAGTGTGTTGCAGAGAGGGTTTAGCTGAAACTTTCAAGAATCAAATCCTGTCTGCTCTGTTTAATTACTGGAAATAACATAATCTTTCTGTAGGATTTGAGATTTGTTCCTGTGACTTGATTCTTTTCTCCTCAGCATACTAGAGTTTGCTACCCGGTTAGTTACTGCCACCCCTTACCTATAATCACCACATTTCAGCAATGTTGTATGTAAGAGAACAGCTTGTTTGGTGCAGTTTGTAGTAGAATTGTAAGATCATTTGAGTAATTACAAAAATAACTTTCTGATGTGTTGTCCTTAATGACAATTTTTAATAATTCATGCTTATTCACAATCTTATTTGTTTTTAACTTCAAAAAGAACTAGCAAATTAGAAGTAATATTGGAACAGCACTACCATTAAATTTCTGTGCTTGTCATGTTGCCTTGCGTATTTGAATGTAGAGGGGTTGTATAATACAGCAGGTAATGTTTATGTGGTGCAACTGAGGTCGGTAATTAATCCTACTGTAAACTCCCTCAATATTGCACTGGCTTTTAAATTGTGCTACTAAGAAGTCTTAATAAAGGCAGCACAGAAAAATAGCATGACAGTTAAGCATTTTAATGATACACACTAAAGCAATGCTACTGATTAGATTCTTTGCTAATTACCTTCTGCTTGGTTATATTTCAACAGAATAGACACACTTATTTACAAATAGCATTGCTTTTTAAGATGCCCCTCATTGCTAAATTCCTATAAGCTCAAGACAGAGCAAAAGTTTTTGAAACATCGTTTTGGACACTTCCAGGAACACAAAGCAAATAATTTTTGTAAGAATATCAGAGGATGTATAATCACTAGAAATTTCCCTTCTCTTTTTCTGTAACTTGCTTATACTTTATTCCTAATAATTATACTTAAGTTATGTAAGAAGCACTATGATTTGGTATTGTTTTTATAGAAGCTTAGCAGCTGCTGAACTGAAGCTCTGCTCTCTGAAGGATTTTCATCCTTAAGCCTACAGCCTGTAAAACTTGCCTGATTTTACTTTGAACTACCCCATGTTGCTTTGACTTGGATTCAGGCTGCATTTAGCTTTTCTAGGAGAGAATTTGTATGTCCTTTTAACTGGGAAGGAACTGTGGGTATCTCCCCAGTTTTTTCTGTAGCTTAATGTGTGGATAACATCCAAACAATTCTGGAAAACCCAAATGAAGGCAAATGAGATTCTCTAAGAGCAGAGGCACAGGCCTACATGTATGTCTATTAATGATATAGCTATGTAATTTTTATTAGTAGAATACCAACTCTTATACTCACCTGAAAATGTCAACGTATGAAGATTATTTTTAAAAGTTTGACAAGAAGTTGCTTACTGACAGAGCTGATGCAGTTCCGAGTCACTGAATAGATACAGAAAATCAAGAAACACATCTTTCGCATGTGTGAGGAGACATACACACACAAACACGCACGCACGCACACACACACATATATATATATATATATATATTCCTTTGCCCTACTTTGCTGCTTTTATCCTTACCCAATTGCTAGGTAAATGTCTTTAACATGATGTGCAGTCCTCTGTTCTTAAGATAACCCAATATGCTCCAGTCATGCCTTTCAGATTTCTTTGCTAGCAAAGGCATTGACCCAGAAATTCTCTCCCAAGAGAAAATGATGTTCATATGCTAGTTCTTTCACATACAAGATCTCAGCTGGAATAGTTGAGATAGAAATGTCTCACCTGTTATAAGTGCTTCTCTCCCTGGTGTAAGAATAAGTGTGAATGTAGAATAATGAACTGGTGGGAAGTAATCCAAGTATTATGAACACTGGATAATTGCATAACTCATAAGAGACCAAGGAATGTCCACTTCATTAAAAAAAAAACAGTCCAGATTGGTAAAACAGCCTTTGGATTTACACCTGCAGGGGTTTGCTGTGTAAACATGTACGTGGGAGGTTTACTACTATGTTGCCACTGAATTAGATCCTTCATCATGAATCATTCATAGTATGATGTTTCAAGCACCAAAATATAACAAAGCTTTTAACTTTGCAAAAGGCACATCTCTCTTCTTTCCAGGGTTTGTTAGTCTTGATTAGGAACTGAAGAAATCTCCAGTTATCATCTTTCATTATTGTTCTCTTCTTTTCTGTGGTTCATAGTCCTCCTACAAGTTGTACAATACTGTGTTGATAAAAGATGATTGTTCTTTAATAACTAGCGGAGTTGGCAATTTTGTGGTGGACAAACAAGATCTTTGTTCAGTAGATGAGATCCTAGAAGCATTAAAAACATGATAAGAAAATACATGTCATTTTTGGCAGCTCAGTACTTCCTCTCAGTACTAGCTGTAAGTTAGAAGGGTGAAGAAATTGAAATGAAAAGAAATGAATGATTATAGAGGAGCAAGATTCTGTTCTCTTTATGTGATTGCTTTCATTATCTAGTAAAAATATGAACAGACAAAGGACAGAAATATAAAGATGATGCATACACAGATAATATTGCTTATGGTCACTTTGAACTCAGAGTTAATTTAATCCTGAGGTCTCAGCCATCATTACAAGAAAGGACCATAGCAGAGACTGTGACACTTTTCTGGACATCACCAGACCTATGGACAGAGAAGAAGTGGCTTTTGGGTCTTTGAAAGTGAACATTTTTCATGAATACCCAGAAGCTTTTATACCTCAAGACTAACTGAATCTGATTACATGCAAACTTCAAATTGATTTGTTTTTCAATTTATAGTATTACCTTACAATCTAAATTCCAGTGATCTTGACAGAAGATGAGAGAAGATTGCAGAAAACCTACTATTCAATTTTAAAATAAATCGAAGTACAAGAAAGAAGAGATAAAATATTTTCTCATGGAAAATGCAATAAAATTGCTATAGTTGATAGCAACAGGTGGGTTTTTTTTTCCCTTTAGAAAGTGCCCTGTTGATATTTATACATATATAAATATGTAGTTATTTCCTTATGTTTTAATATAGTGCACATAACATATGATTAGAAACAATATCAATACTGAATTTTTTTTTGTATTTGTAATTCATTAATCACAAGTTTCCTTGTAAAGATTTTAATTCTCTCTTACTTCCTAGATCAGAGTTTCTATCAGTGAGGCAGTTTTAACACTCAAGAAAAGATTAGCACTCAGTGTACTAATTAGAAGACCACCTGTTTTCAGTACCCTTTGATTTTCCAACTGGACTGATTAGGTACGAGTTAGAGTTGTGTCAGCAAGTAGTATAGAGTAATGATCTGTGTATCATGCTTTTCTAGCAGTTGTATTGCATCTTTTGTGTTGACCTCTACAACAAGGTAAGAGTAGTACAAATATAGATGATAAAGTAAATATGTCTAAATGAAAGCGCAGTTACCTGTGAGTTTTCAAACTGAAATTTTATCCAAATTAAAAAATACATATTATGATTTCTTTTTTTGATTTTTCATATCAGAAGCTTCCTAAGGAGAGGCATTTTTATTTCTGAGCAAAAGGAAATTTTGAAATGTGAACATGCTTAGAAAAATTGAAATACTGAGTTTTTACTAATTCAATTCTTGGGTTCCCATGCCACAGACTATGAAAATTTTCAGACATTGATGCGAGAAGTGTGGTTTCTTTTTCTAACATTCACTTAGGTCTATTTTGTTTGCCAGATTTTTGCTTCTGACATCTTGAAATCCTTAGGATGATACCAAGGCCTCCTGGATTTTGGGAAAAAGACAAGGAACAGGCTAGGAGAAAAGGACAAAGAAAGTATGCATCTCTGAACAAATGATTTTTGAATGTTAATGTAACTTTGAACACTAATGTCATACTAGTTCCTAACTGTGTGTGTGAAATGAGGGGTGCTGATATTGCATCCTTCTTTTGGTTTTGCTTAGCTTGTGGATGGTGATTCTCAAAGGTCTCAATAATAGCAAATGCTTTTCTATTGTGATGCATCTTGGTGGTCTGCCCAATTTCCTGGATGAGTAACAGTCAAAAGAATGTCACTGGGCTGGATTAGACTGTGTTTTTGATGGTCTCAGCATACTTCATGATGCATCAGTTCCTCCTAATGTGTGGAAAGAGTGACCTTCCCTGATTTCCCATATACTGAAGTCTTCCTCAAGGACTGCCTGGAGTGATATAAGCATAAGGCATTTTTTTTCACTTTTTTGTCCCTTCCTGAAAAGTATGGGGGACAAGGTGGACATAATAGCTGTTAGTCAAGCAAAACTTTCCATAATCTGTAAGTGGATAGAAGTGAATAGACTGCATGCTAGGATGCATTTTTGTATGTATTTAGTGTTCTTACAGCCTTTTCCTAAGTGCCTCTCACCAGCTACTGTTTGAAAAAGGATATTGGGATGGAAGGACTGCTGGGATAACCCAGGATGTTTATTTTTAGGGTCACTGAAGCCTTTTTGTGAAGGAGATGGTGAAGTGTTTTGTTGAATCAGGGCCCACCCTGAGAAAAAGAGAAGTAAAAGTGTATGAGCATTTGGCAAGCATGAGGAATTCAGAGTATTTAAAAAAAAATAATAATAAAAATTTCTTATCAAGCTCTGTCTTGAGTGTATTAATATCAAGTCTTTTGTCCTCACATTCTACACTGATATAGTCAGAAACTATGAACACCCACCTTGACCTGCACATTTGTGATTCTTCTAAATAAAGCTCATCATTTCTTGGATAAATTACCAAAGAATCTAAATTTGTCCATGTGAGAAGCTTTTATAGCTCAGTACAATACTATAACAGTTTATCAAAGAGCAAACATGTCATGTGGTCATATATTGATTGACAGACAGGAGTTAGGTTAATTTACTGTAACCTTCCTTAAAAAGTTTTGTTGAGTAAGTAAAAGCCATTATCACACAACTGACCTTTGCCAACAAAATATTAATCTTAAACCAACTGTGTTTTGTTAGTACATGTATATCAAACCAACTGTTCTCAGAAATGTCAGCAATCTAAAATAAGCATCCAACATGCTGCACATCAGAAACACTACCAAGTGACAAGGAGAGTGTCTTACTGAAGATGCAAAAGGAACTAAAAATTGAAGAAGCATCCATATGGAAGCAAATTTAATAGGCACCTATAGAGGTTCCCCTCTGCACCAGTTTATTATTCTCAGTTATCTGTTTAATTAAATATTTCTTACATAAAATCAATAATTAGTTGCCACCACGACAGATGTGGTATTTTAATATTAATATGAGTCATAAAGAGGGCTGGGTTTACAGAGTCCCACACTCCAGCTAAATAAATTAAAAGGGGAAGCAAGATATTTATTTTGAGCAGAAACAGTGTGGTGTTTTGTTTGTTGTTTTGTTTTTTCTTCTTTTGGCTAGTGTCATGGGTGGGATATTGAGCTATTTAGTTATGAGATACTTATTTCAGTATAGTTCTTCAGACTTTTTGTTTCATTCATGTGTCCTTCAGGTGCTAAAATCTCTTAGGACCATTAGAAGATATACTTCTGCAGAGCTTAGAAACTGTGAAAGAGGAGAAGTAAACCATAAAGGTAATGATATGTTTCTTGGGATGATGGGTCTGATTTGCATATCATCTGATACTGTCTCTTTGCTAAAGAAACAATGTAAAATTTGTCTTTCCGTTCAAGCTTTTCTCCACTTGTCTGCAATCATGTTTAGAGTTATTTTTAAATTAAACAATAAACACTTCTATAAGTCAAAGAGCTGCCTGCATATCTGAAGTTCTAATGCTGTAGTTTATCTGAGGATTTTGCCAGCTTTGTTGTAGATGCAGAAGGGGAAGCTAAACAGGGTCATCTTAAATCAATGGAGCAAAAATGTCAGAGCTCAATTGCTCATATTCCTCACCTGACATTTGTAACAAAGCCAAAAGTTCAGGTAAGAGAAGGAAAACAGAAGTAATACGTTTTGTGGGATCACTAGGATAGGCAACCTGAATTTTATTCTGGAAGGCAGATTTTAGTAAACATCAATTATACTTTAATCAAACATAATGCTCAGTATAGACATCTGATAATCAGAAGTTCACATTAGATTGCCTATGGCTTTCTTCCTTCAACTCTCTGGAAAAGTCAAAGATGATTTAATTGTTGAACAGAATTTTCTCAGCTAAGATATAACTAGCAGCCATTATAGCCTATTTGGGCAAAACCCCTCAAAAGAGCATGAAATGAAGGTTATCTATTGTGGGAGAAATAATAAAGTCCCGGGATTAAATGTTTTTGCTTACCAGGAAAAAAAAAAAATCTGCAGAACTACAGATAGGGGTTTTTTGGGGTTTGTTTTGTTTTGTTTTGTTTTTTAAGGGGCTTTAATTAACAAACCCATTTGTGTTGATAGCTAGGTTACAAATACGGTTAAGTTCCTCTGCTGTGTATATGCATATCTACTCATGTTGGCTTGTCAGGTGGGCACAACACACCACCTTGCATGGTTCAGGTGGAAAGTTGGTTCTGGATGTGCATAGACTGTTACTACTACCGAGTCACTTCCCTCTAAAGAATGTCTTGCACGCAAGCTGAAGACATTGCTGCCAGCCATGAGTTTGGTTGGGTTTTGTGGGTTTTGTTTTTGTTGGGGGAGGGGGGTTGGTTTGGTTTGGTTTTGGGGGTGATGGTGGTAGGGTGGTATTTTTCCCCGGAATTGTGTTACTTTTCTCTATGAAAAATGAGGTGTGAGGGGGAGGAGGTTGTTCCTTCTCTCCAGAAACTCTTTAGCATTCTTGCTGTAGGAAAGGCTGTACAGGTGACAGTATGGAGTTGAGATGCTGCCATAAGAAAACAGGGAGCTACAGATGAGATGAAAAAACTTTCCTGGGGACCAGAGGAAAATGCACAGAGTTTGCTTTTGTTCTTAGTCTGTGAGTGGAACAAAACAAAGCCTGGAAATGAAAGGCATGCAAGCTCACAAAGAATAGGGGAGATTGGTGTATGAAGCCCTGTTACTCCTTTTGGCATCTCTCTTTCCTCTCATGTTTTTGTTATAATAAAAAGCTGAAGAGTTTATTTCTTAGGTTGAAGACTCAGAAGTTTGAGTAGTCTCGAGATAGTTTCACCACAGAACTCTGGCCAACTTGGGGTCTTGTCACAGTCACCAGTGTATACAAAGTCATGCTGGGCAGTGGGCACAGAGGAAGTTTTTTCTGTAAAAGTGGTATCTGGAAAGTTAGAAGGAACAGTCTGAAAGACTGTCCCTGAAAACAAGTTTTCATCAAAAGATGAAACAGGTCAGATTATTAATTAGTAAGTGTAGCCTATATGCGAAGTTTAAGAAAGTCAAAATAGTTCCAATGTTCATGTGTCTAGTTGCACTTTTCCTTTTCTTCCAAGGAGTCACTTCTTATTGTGGTGTCTCATCATTCTCATACTTCTGGGATGGAAGGTATTAAAATTAAAGAAGCCAATGTTTGGGGAAAAAGTTTTATGAATACGTGTCAGTTAAAAATTCTTCAGCAGAATGCAAGAATGCTGACTTTCATTTTAAAAATTATTGCATATTCTTTTCACATGCAGTCTGAGGAGAACACGAGTGCCTGTTGTAAAGGCTGTTCTTGGTGCAGGATGGAAATACATATCCAGAAAAGCTCTTACATAAAAACCTTAGACACAGCTGCAGCACAGACAGACATTCATGGATTTCCACAGGTACTTCCATCTGCCCAGTCCTTACTTCTTATTCAAAAAACCCCCAATGAAATGACAAATCAATGCTAAATTTGTACTAGGATTTCAACATTGAATTGGCAGTGGGTATGTATGTAATTTTTTTCCTCTGTGCTTTTCTGGCTGTTTAGAAAAGAGAGATATCTGTGCAGATGAAAAGCTATGGTTAGACCTTAAACTTTGTGATTTCAGCTGGGTAACTTTAATATAACTTTGATGTGTTTTAATTTATTTTTTGAACAAAATAAGATGCTTAAAAACCAAGAAATGAACAAGTGGGAATGAGCTAATGTTCCTTTAGATTTAAACCACATTAACTATATAAGAACTGTAAGGGCAGAGTGGAGGATCTGTGTGTCTCTCCTCAGAAAAGCAGATGAACCCTTCTCTTTTGGTAGTCCAACACTTTGTGTATGTGTGTTTGTGTATGTAGATATTGTAAAGCATAAAAGAGATCTCTGTTTTTTTGAGAACTCATTCCTTCTTAGAGTTGATCATCACAGCCATGGTTCTATTCTTAATGGAAGACTATGTGAGGACAAATAGCAGCTATCCAAGGTACATTTAATTTATTTGAGTGTATTACACGATTGAAAATAGTGCATCTGCCTGTGTTAGTGTATTAGTGTAAAGATGGAATTATTTAATGAGTTAAATTCATCTAAACATTTTGTATCCTGTTTGTTCTAACATAATTATTATGTTAATTTTTGTATGCTTTGCATATTAAGCTGAGTACATCCTAAGATGCTAATGACCGCTGTGTCAGCTTTTTATTAAACAGGAAATAAACATGCAAAATCCTGCTACAGCAGCTAATTAGTTTGCTATTCACATTAAAGAAAGTGAGACTGTTTCTGTTTTATAATTGAATGTATTTGCCAAATTGCCATTTCTTGAATAAAGCAGGTGACTCTAGTTGGGGGAAAAGAGAGAGACTGCAGTTTTATTGGAAAAACTTGTGGCTTATAATATATTGTATTAATATGCAACAGTAATAATCACTAAATAATAAGGCATTATCTTGGCAATACTGGGAAATGTTGTTCAGTTCAGAGGTCTTCCTACTTACTTTGAACTCTGGTCCTAAATCCTTCCTTGTTCCAGTTGATGGGGGTCATAATCTGACATGTATATTCTTAAGTCATGAAGTTTTTTTGGAGACACACTTTGCCCTTGTCCAGTCTTTGTACTGTGCTGTTGCCCTGAGATCACCTATCAACCCACTTACAAACCTGTGAAAGCTTTAAGCTTTATTGTCTTTTAAGCCTTGATATCCTGCAGTTCAAAATCAATTTACTGTCACTAGACAGTAAAAGCTGATAAAATACTACATTTAGTTATTGATGACATCTTATCATTATGCTGGGTGAAATGAAAGACTGATTCACTTCTCTATGTCAGATATTGCACAAAAGTTAAGTAACTGGCAGACACCCTACCTGGGTCTAAGATATTACCAATTACCCTCATCTTTTTGGTTATACAGGGCAATGGCTGTAAATTTAAAACTCCTCCAAAGGATGATCAGAATCAACTACAGAGTACTCTAACCGATACATGAATCATCATCCTAAAGCTGGGGGGTGGGGAGAAGGTAATAAGCTCATTTGGGTGGAAATAAGCTTATTACTATGTCAGTTTGTGATAGTCTCTATCACAATTCATGCCAACAAATAATCTCTGGCTGCCCGCCTGCAGCCAGAGGACTCAATGGCCCCACTCTAAACAAAGACTGAGTCTCAGTCATTTTTACCTGCATCAATAACTACAAACGATGGTAATAAGGAACAAGCAAAATCTATAGCTGCGTATAAAGGAAAAAACCTTGAAAATGTTTAGTTTCTTAAAGCATATAAAACTTGAGAGGGATTCTGGTAGGAAGGAATGCAGGATGGAATGAAATAGAACTGTTGAAGTTGAAGGAAGGAGTGTTTTGTAATGCAATGAAAGAAATTAAGAAAAAGGAAATGCTGTAAATAATTGCAGCAGTCCATAAGGGTAAGAGCAATATTGAAAGCAGTGCTTCATCCAAAAGCATTCATGATAATAGCATTTGATAGCTATTCTTTTGTCCAGAAATCACAAAATCCTCAGAAGAGTGATTTAACTATGACTAGTGTATTAAAATTATGTCTATGTGTATTTTCAGCAACAGTAATGGTATAAGAATAATAAAGTTTAGGTCCCATATTTAAGTATATCTATCTACATAACTACAAATAAATCCAAGCAACATATATTTTCATAGTTCATCAAAATTTTATTACAGAGATGAACTGGTTCTCTGGTATTCAGGGCACTAGGAACCTGTGCTACAGTTCTTTTTCTATCCAGGGTCAAAAGTATTTATAATAGTAAATCTAACAGCATTCATTCACATGTCAGATGAATTTCATTAAGATCAAACAAACTTACGAGTACCGTCTCTGTTTAAAAATTTTAGAATATCAAAATATATCAGTGTAAAGCATTTTTCTGTTTCCCAACAGTAACATAAAGACAGGAATTAAATAAAATTACTCACACAACTGAGACAAGAGAGTATCACTGAGGTTTATTGAACCAGACTTCTGAGAGACTGATGACTGAAGAAAAGAATGAAAGCAACACTGAAGGCACTGAACACAGCTTGATCAGTTGTTGATTCCTAGGTTGTTTACTTCTGATCGTTAGATCTGATCACTGATTCGTAAGTTATAGCGGAGAGGCCTTGACTTATGTTTTGTTAAATATGGTTACTTTCCACTCCATGGTCACCAATTTTAAGGGCTTTAAATGTTACCTTGTTAGACTGGAAAAGTTTAATTTTTAAAACACATTACATACTATGCAATTCATCAGTTTTCACCTGTTACTAACAGCATTCACATTACTGTCTGCTTCCAGGATCATGAAATGAATTTTGTCTTGTACATGATCATTTCTTTCTCATCCTTATTAACTAATGAAATTCAGAAAAACAAACAAACAAAAAGCTGTTTGTTTCAATGCTTTTTGTTCTTATTTTGCTTATCATACGTTCTTAGTGTGTGATAATATTTATTAAAATCTCTGTTAAGCACAACAGTTATTTAACCACATGGTAGTCTAAATGGAATTTAGGCTACTAAATCATTCCTGGATTTTGTCTGTTTAGTAAGCCTGTATTATCAGGACAAATAGCTACATCCATCAGTTCGCAGGTCCCAAAACACAAGCTGGTGTCTGAAAATGTGGCTTAGTAAATATAAGGCTTCTCTGCCATCAGCCACTAGAAAATAATCTTCAGAGGAATAGATGTTAACGAACTTTTTCCAGTGGATCTTTGCAACTCACTGAGTTGGATGACAGAGACTGTCCTTTGTGGGGGGTGGGGAAGAAGAGGAGGAAAAAAATTGAATTATTAGGCAGTCTCTCTAGATGCTGTATATAAATTAATCTTATTTATGATTATTCTGTTTCCATGGCCTGTTCAAAGGCATCAAGTACAGTTAAATTAAGAATAATATTGCATTGTCATAGATTCAAACTAATTAAGAAAGAATATGCTTGTTGAGGTTAAAACCTGACCTATGTTGTGATTATGAGAATAACATGATAGTGATATAATAGAAAATTAGTAATTTTTACAGTCTCAGTCTTGTAAGATCTGGAGCTGTGCCCTGTACCACAACCTCCTGCTGTTAATTCCTTCTTTCCTTTCATCACCAATCCCCACTGGAGCCATAGGCCAATTAGTGGGAGCAATAACAGATATATGAATTTTTGACTATATTGGATACTCCAAATTAAAAAAAACAGTGTGGCAGAATTATATGTAAAAGGTTATGAAGCAATATTAGAGTAAATGTATAAAGATTACATTGTATATTAAGTGCACAATGCAAATGCCTAGCAACTCTCAAGGTTAATAGCTTCTTTATTTAGATGTGCCATCCTTTATGCTTGGATAGTGCTGAGGAATTTCTCAGTGGAATCATTGGGAATTTTTCCATTGACATTCATAGGACGTCAATGGGGTCAACATTATTTAGTGGCAACTACTGGAATCTAATGCTTAACAAATGTATTCTTTAGTAAAATACCAGTTTATAAGCTGGGATTTTGCAGGCATAAATAATCATGGAACAAACTACTACTCCTGGGATGTAAATGCAGTGACCTCATCAGCATTCTGCACCATTCACTACGTCTAGGTAGCTGCATTCAGCATAAGGGATTGTGATTCTTTTTCTTTCTCTCTCTGCCTCTTTTTTTAAACTATTCTGGTTTAAAACCCCAATTTTTTTCTGTGTTATTTTCAGTGACACTCTACAGATGTTTCACAGAGAGGTATAAATAATATTTGTTCACCTACTTCACAATGTGAGAGAGGTTAGCTTAAAACACCTTCATTTTAGCGTGCATGCATATGTCTCGGGTGTTCTTCTGTAGGACTGTGAAAGGAACGTCAGTTAAGTTAGAGGAAAATCAAGTTTAAATATCCTGTTGTGTGGCATAATTTACAATATACACAGCATAAATGAACTAACTAGTTTCTGACAGTCTTCTCAATTTTTATGTTGCTTTCTCATGTTCCCTGCCTTTTTACAAAAAGCTGCACAGACATTTACAGCTCTGAAGCTAAGTACCTCTTAGAGAGATTTAACAGTTTTATTATAGGCTCATTATTTATTTAAATCATTAACTGTTGCTTTATGTAAATATTTTTATTATTGCTTTTTATTTTGCAAATATACTTTGATTTTTTGTGCATAAAATCTGAGTTCAAGCACATATGCAGACTTTGCAAAGATATGTGCAAGAAAACATAGACAATTTTAATGAAGGGTGCATGCTAACATACTGGAGAAACTCTTGTTGCTCACTGTAGATGCTGCTCACTGACACAATGCATAAGATCTTGCATTTTCAATTGCTGAAATGGATAGTAAAGTGAAACATTTGCACTAGGTGCAGCTCTGGCCGAGATCGAGGAATCAGATCCATATTGATAAGTGCTTAAGCATGAGTGCAGACCTGCTGAAATCAGTAACAGTTCTTTGGGATCCACGTGCTATGGTAAGTGATTGCCAAATCTGAGACTGAAAACTGAAAAAAAGATTTGAAAGTGGAGCTTTCTTACAGACTTTTACTTATTTACTTATGACATCGCAGGGAGAAATTGCCTTTTTGTGTGTGATGTGTTCAGGTCAACTGAATTATGAGGATCATTTTTACATTTTAGACCAATTTATTTTGTGACTCTGCAGGACCTGTCTAGACTGGGAGCCGGACTCATAAATCAGTTGTTCTAAACATATTGTACAAAAAATACATAAATTTTTCCAGGAAAGAAAACTGGGAAAATAGGAGTGGTTATCTATTTATATTTACAGTATGTAGTTGTTTACCTACTTCAACAATTAGAGGTAGAGGTTTTTAATTTTATTTTTTGGGGTTTCTTAATTTAAAGTAACAGCATAATCCAAAAGCTGTCTGGGGTTTTTACCATAACCTTATATTCTCTCTCAGGTATAATTCAGAGTTTTTTTCCAGGCATTTTATTTTTTTAATACTTTTATGCTAAACACAAAATGAAGGGCAATAATTAGTAGTGGGTATGATCAATGTAGATATGGCAGTAGATAATTGAAAAAGAACTCATTAACTTAAGTAGGACTTGGCCCCAGACCCAATTTGTGAGATGCGCTACTGATTTCAAAAAGAGCTGAGACACACAACAAATCACGAGAGATTTTGGCATCTTTCTGGACATGTATTCTAGCAAGAAAAGACAAGAAGAAGACCTATCTGGACTTAGATTTTTTTTTTTTTCTTTTTTTTTTTTTTTTTTCTCCTGTCAGCCAGGTTACCATTCTGGCACTCAGTTCCGCTGGTCCCCTCCTCATGTCATTACAAAGAAGAATTACAAGAATTAAGTCCTCTAATAGTATACATCATGGCCAGCATAAAGATGGTACTTTCTTTTTTTCTTTTTCTTGACAAGTGCTGAATTCATCTAATGGATGTGAGCGTCACTTAGCTACACAAAAATCACCCAGATAGTAAATCTAAAGTCAAAATTTGAAAAAGTACCTGTTGGATATTTCCAGTTGACAAGGAAGAAAGCATAGAAGACAGACTTTCAAAGCTCCAAAGAGTTAGAAGCTAAATATGTTTAGCTAAACCTCTCTTATTTAGAGGTTTCTTAAAACTTGGGCTCAACCTTGCAAAGCACTCTAATACATCCTGAATATAATGCACAGGGTGCTGTAAATGCCATATTTAATTTTCCTTTACTAGATTAGAGCTAGAGTGGTTAGAATTAGGAAAGCTTAGACCTTGTTATGTCCTACACTCCCCTTAGCAATTTTTCTGGGTTTTTTTTGGTTTTGTTTTGTTTTTGTTTTTGGGGGGGGGGGCAAGGCAATGAAGATGGTTTTAATATTTTATTAGCTTTGGATTTAGAAAAAAAAGAATAAAAATAAAAACTCACTGTAGAGGAATTAGAAATTTTTTAGGCTTCATCCTCAGCTGGAAAAAATACTTGTAAGTAACAGCAGTAGGAAGTCTGAGCTGTTAGAATATCTGCATCCTTCATCTTTGCTTAAGGTTAGCCTGTTACATTTACTATTCTGTAATATGCCAAATATAAAACTTTTTATTAAACTTTATTGAAATTTCTGGATGTCCTCATAAAAGTCTAAATGTTAAAGGAACAATATTAATAAGTCATCTAGTTCTTTTTTGCGTTCGCACATATTTCTTGGCAGTAAAAGAATATTACATTGCACCAGCTGTGCAGAACAGAATTTTGATTCTTGTTCTGGGTCAGTTAAAATGTGCATATAACAAAATTTGAATCTGGCGATGCTGCTGGATCTCAGGTCTTATTATATCCTGTATAGACTTGGAGAGGGTTCTTGGTTTTTGGTTGTTTTGATTTTGTGTTTTGTTTTGTTTTTTGTTTTTTTTTTAAATCTGCGCTCCTCATTTAGCAAACATAGGAAGACTTCAGGTAAAGAACTGATCATTTATGGCTATCTTTCAGCTGAAGTGTATGAAAGGTGCAGTAATCATATATTCCGATGTACTAATTTTATATAGCTAATGTTAATACTATAAAACTTAGTTTCATCTATATTCTTATAAATACATTATATTGTTAAGATAAAAATGTTATGTTTGATAAATAGGTATAGTTTGAAATCTTTAGTACTTATTTCACTCACAGAGAGAACAAATATTGTCCAGTTTTACAGGACTGCTTAACATTCCATCATCTTCAGTAGTAAACATTTTCAGTGTTATACAGGTACTTTTATAATACGATTCATAATTTTAATGGTCTTTTGAAATCACATCCAGACATATTCTCTACATATATCTGGTCTGTACATTGTTCTCAGGCAGACTGATTCCAGTGCAGATAGTTCAGTGGGATTTTCTTTCCTTCTTGAATCAGGAGAGAATTGCACCAGTATGTAGGTACACCAGACAGTTTTGTTTATGATACCAGTTTGGTCTAATACATCTAGTTGCAACACCAGGAATCAATGTAATGGGAATGAAGATGAAAAAAACCTTCTGTCCTTTGCTTCCAGCTTCCCATACCTTTGATAATTTAATCATGGTTACAAATTTTGCTATCTAATTGTTAAAGAGAAATGTCTTTATGAAAGATCCACCAAAGTAAACACAGGCTCATTTTCAGAGCTGCAAAATTCCAATGGCCTCAGGCAGCTTCAAAGGATTTCAGTTCACTGTTCCAGAAAGTTAGAGGAAAAAAAAATGACAGTGTCTTCCAATGTCCTCTGAACTATGGGAACAATCCGTTTACACTTAAAACTCCATCTCTAGCTTTCCATGCAATTTCAGCAGACTCTACAGTCTCTAATCCCTATGTGGTTAGTCACCAGAGTTTTTAAAACTTCAGAAATGGAACTAGGCTTGAGCACATGACATTAAAGAACTGCAACTTTAATAGCATAGGATGATAATATTTTAAAAATTCTAGTTTTTTGAAATCAATATTTTCTTCTTCAGTGGTGGGCTTGCTATTGCTTTTTGAGAGGTTTCTTTGTGAATTCTTATCTAATCTAGATGGTTATCTGGCCTCATATCAGCTTCTATTCTCTGATACCCTTTAATTGAGTTTGCTTTTCAGACTTTCACTTCACATTGGTTTTTCATCAGACATGGTAAATACTTGATTTGTGGGCCCCTTTTATCAACCTTAAAATGAAACTCTATTGTAAGTGTGCATCCTTTACAGGGAAAGTCTCCTATCAGTGAAACTTCGTTTTACTAAGTTTCATCATTTCGAGGAGACTGTGTGCAAACTGCTGTGTCTAAAACTCCCAATTCAGCAAAGCAGGTATGAGCAGCCCCACTTCTACCCAGAAAACATTTAGGCATGTATTTCAGCCCATTGAAAGCAGTGTTGGTTTTCTGTGCTTAACCGCTTTGTTATATAAGGGTTGCAATGTCTTAAAAAAGTTGCTCAAATTCTTGTTGTCTATGAATGTGAATTCTCTGAATCTAGAATATAATTTTGGTTTGCTGCATAAAGTCTTCATACTTAAAATCAATTCACATGCTTAATGCATAGAATGATCTTCCAGATTCTGTTTTAAGGGTGTCACTGTCATCTAATCTGTCATGCTCTCTCAGTATAAAATATATTAAACTGATTCTTTTAAATAATTGCTATTGGAAGCAGGTAAGAGACTTAACTATTCATACAGTCTTAAATTTAGTATGCTCGTATCTTAACTAGGGAGTTCTTATAATGTAGCAATCAAAACATTTTTCATATGCAAATGAATATGAAGATTTTTTTTCTCACTTGTGGGAGGCAAGCACATCTTATTTTTCAATTTAATATTCCAATTATTTCACTTGTCTTGATTTTAAATAGACCTATTCTTAATAAACTGAAAACTACATTCTTTATTCATTTGGGTAAATTAGATCCCACTGTGCTTTTTTCCTTATACCTTCTTGTTTGTCTTGCCAAATTCCTACATTTACAATAACTATTCATTCATTTTTAAAGGTTATGTTACATGTCTAGAATATCAACAATTTTTATGTGTATTTACTCATAGAACAACAGCTGATAGTAAGTTTATCTTATTTTAAATAAATACCTTTTCTAATTAATGACAAGGCTGTGATTCTTTATCCCTTCTTGAGTCCAGAAGTTCAAGTGGTGGATTTTACTGTTTCATGGTTTGTTGTTTGGTTGGTTGTTTTTTTTTTAATGAAGTCATTCCTTTCCATTCAAGTCATGAAGTCATCCTATCTTTTGGAGAGCAGGAGGTAAGTGCTGGAGGAGGATTAGACCCTTCAATAGCTGTGCCTCATTAAGAGAGATGAAATGAATAACCCTTACTGGCCTATGTAGGCCCTTGATTAATAGGAGAAAGTATGGATCAATATCCAGGGCCTTGCAGAATGTGTTGTGTCCGCCTATCCTGACTGTGACTTACCTGCGAAGAAGCGGATGAGTTGTTCTTTTCTCTAGATACAGACTCTCTTTTTGAAAGAATTTTCACAGACTTTGTACAGGACCTTGTTTATGAGTGATTGTAAGACTATTTTAGTGCGATATCACACTGATAATTTATCCCTTGCTGTTTTGTACATTGACTACTTCAACATGAACTCTTACATGGTTTATGGTAGAAAAGAAGAATGGAAAGAAGAATGGAGTTGTTTTTTTGTTTTGTTTTTTCTTCTTAAATATCCTTATTTGTCAAGTAAGGGTATTCAACTGTTACAGTTTTTACTCATTAGATTTAATGGCAACAACATTCATCACTTTATGTTAATCAGATTAGATAGGTGTGGTGATAAGTGGAGATCTGAGTATAATCAAAATGAATGAACTGCTCTACTTAAAGACAAATATTTGCAGAGACAATAGGGAAAACACATGCCATATACTATGAACAAAAAGAGTCTACAAGTGAAATATAAACAATAAAAAAAGGAAAATCTCATTTTGACTGTTTATTCAAAGCGGCTTTCTTGTACTTGTTTTTGAAAATTGTATTATAGAGAATATACAATATAGTGGTAACTTTCAGAGGAGGGTCGCTGAATTAGGATACCTCTGCCTTTTCTGATATTACAATACCTATGTGGTTGCACCTCTTCCATGTAGCTTGGTAAATGCTGAAGTCAATCTTGTTTCCTATGTTTAAGCCCATGAGATTTTCGGGCATCCACACTTCATCTGTTAAGCATGCCTGTGACTGCCTCTCATAGCTGAAAGGCTTGGTGCCTGCATAGCTGAACCAGTCACAGATCCTTACTATTTTTCCTAAAGTGGTCCAGTGCCACAATGCCTAGCTCACACAGCGCTTGACTTACACAAATGCACTCAACACAGATAACAACCATGGAACATTTGCACCTTTTACCTCTTTGGAGGAGATGCATACATTCAGTGATCAAGGAAAAGAATGCACAATCAACTCGCTTTCAAAGCAGGCGCTGGAATAGCTAAGGTAGCAAGACTGAGTAGTTCTGCTTTCCTCTCTGGCAGGCACTCACTTATCTTCAATACACCTTGTTAGCTGATTTACCTGCTCGTACGGTGTTTTAAACCCTTTCTTACATCTTCTGTGAAAGATCCCAGATGACTCACTCCAGGCTATGGGCTTCACTGTCTAAATTATCAGTTTGTATGGATGCAACACTGCACTTTCTGTTGTTTAATGCTGATCTCCTCCTAGTATCTCATTTAGGATTTCAAGACTGTGTACATTAATAGTTGGTTGTTTTCCAGATAAAATACTGTCATCTTCAATATACGCTTAGTTTATAACATTTGTTGGTTCAGAAGATGTTAGTGAATTTTGATAATTTGTGGGCACATATCTAAGTAATTGTAGCTTTGAGCTAAGGATGAAGAAAGTCAGCAGTAGAATATACACATGTATGCCTCAGGAGCAGCTGAAGAAATGAATTTGTAGAGCATAACAAAAGTTTTGTCTTGAGAACTGGAAACCTTTTTCAGAATATATGGATGCAGTTATTATAAAGTGTGTATATTTCTGACAATCAGTAGATTGAGACAATTATTCTTCCAGTTGTCACCGGTACTAAGAGAGTGCTAATCTACATTATCTTCTACACAGCTTTGTTGCCTATCGCAATGATCATGGCTACAGCATCTAGTCAGAGACAAGAAACGATAACAGTATAATTCTCATAGCATGGTGTCTGCAGGGCTTGGAAGTCATAGTGTGGAAATGGACCTCAACATAGATAAACTCCATGGCTTCTGACTTTCATTCTCTTCAGTATATTTGAAGCTAACATTTTGTGATATATATTATATCAGTAGACAGGAAAGGTGGTTAGAGAGGAAAGAAAGACTGATTGATAGAAGAACAAAGTTTTGACCATCCTCAGAGAGGAGCCGTGACTCAAATGAGAAAAGTCCCAGCTAGGATTACAGAGTATTTGCCTGTTATAGAAGCTGTAGAAAAAAGGCAAAATTAAATCCAACTCTACAAAAGAGGTAGAAGCAGAATAATGATTCTTCTTTTACATTCTCTGCAGCATTTAAACAGGATTTCAGCTTCTGCACTTCCTGGAGCCAAGAAGAATGTAGGCCACCTACTACTGCTGTATGACAATAAAGAAAGATTGTCACATGTGTTGCAAGGTGCTCTCCAAATGGGCACAGAAACCTCACTGTGCAGTGGATAGCTGCATGTAAATTTATTTTTGAAAGATGAAGAATTCTTTCTTACTTAGCCAGCACTTGGAATATTTATAACATGCAGCAGAAATATAGAGGCAAAAAATTCTCCCTTAGTGGTTCCCCCTTCTACCTTTTTATTTTTAAGGGAAAGAATTGGTAAGTAATCTTTCCAAACTCGCTGGTGGCCATAATGTGTTCATTCAAGGTATTGGAAAAACATGCAGCAGTAGCTTTAAAATTGAATGTCAAAATAGGCTAGAATTGGATAGCTGCAGATGTTCCCAGCCCAGCCGTCTGCCTTGCTCTCCTGATGAATGATCAATTTCCCTCTTCAGATGGATGCAAGATTATTTCACGAACCAGTTCTTGAACTAGTATAGATTTTACTCTTTTAAATTAAGTGAGTGGAAAGGAGTCTGACAATTACCATTATCTTTTAATTTGGGGGTTTAAACTAGAGGGGAGTGAAGATGGGGAAAACTTGTTCAAAAGTTCATTCCAAAGTAGGTGAAAAGTGCGGAAACATACTGTATGTGCAAGATTCCTGAGGAGAACCAAGCAGCCCTCTATTTTCATCATTTTGATATTTGTTATTTGAGGAAATAGAGGCCATATTTGCTTCCAGGTAAGGAATAATTAAAAAGAAATCATAATCACAGGTGTTCTTGGAACGATGGTTCAGGAACAGGAAGGGAGGTTCCTTTAGGATAAACTGGTAGCAGTCACTATTCCTCTTAGGGCCATGATGAGAATGTTTGTAAAGATGCTTGTTTCACAGGTATGCTTTCTGGGGACTTTATTGTGTACAAGAGAGAACCACAGAGTATTTCCCAGGGGTGCCTTTAGTATCCTACGCAAAGAGGATGCAGAGCAAGATAAATTCACTTTTGCTAACGAGGAAAAGATGTGTGAATTGCTCGCTCTCTGTGCTGAATCACTTCACTGGCAACCATTGTGTATCAGCTACATGAAGGTGCAGTGCAGTTAGCAAATGCTTCTTCTGTCCAGTGGAACATTATCAGCTAGTATTTAACAATGCTTCAGCAATTGCAGAGAAAGTAGCAAAAATTTATATTACTAGTAACTCCCTCCCCCCCACCCCCAACTGAGTGTAGGCAAGCCAGGGACGACAGTTGCCACTTACTCCTGGTAGGTCTTAGGCAAAATGTGATTGATTGTATTTCTTTCTCTCTTTCCCTCTTTCTTTCTTTTTAAAGACTGTCATTATGCATAATACTATTGACTCCAAATTTACTATTTTATTTATTCAAGAAAGATCAGCCAGCCTAACAAAGAAAACATTTTGTTTTCAACACGGTTTTCTTGGTTTCTCAACTAACAAGGAGAAAAGAGAAAATTGCTATCAACTTTGAAATATATCAACGTTCACTTGTAAGTACTGCACACAATTCTGTATCAGTAAATATTTGTCATTGCTCAAGTAAGATTCTGCTAGAGGAAAAGCGGGGATTTTTATTCATGTGAGCATCTACTAACAGACTGAAGTGATTTGTTAAAGTCAACTCAGCAAAAGGAACACCTGGAAGAAGACAATAATGAGATTTGTGTAGAAAACAAATATGAGGTAGTTTTGGTCCCTCATATAGTCCTGCATCTGTGCTTCTTTCTTTTATTGAAGGCTTTGTGTATTTTCTGGATGAGTTATTGTACCTCTAATCGACAGACCAGTTAGTTGCCAATGATCTTGGAACTAACTAGTTGCATTAGGCTGCTGCTGTATCTGGCCAAAGAACCTGATGTTTGTTCCAGCAGGGCTCTGTATGGCTTGAAGGGAAAACAGTAGACATGCAGCTTCTATTCCTTTTTTTTCCTTCTGTTTTTCTTTCTTTCTTTGGTTTTTTTTTCTTTTTTTTTTTCCCCAAGGCATTGTAAAATTTACATATCAGCCAATAAAGGAGGAATGTATCAGAAATTATTTTATGACTCTGTAACAGTACATTCTTATTTTTATCCTGGTTACTTGTGTTGGCTTTTTTTGTTGGATTTTCTATTACTATTTTTTTGTACTAGATATAGGCTTGTAAACGGCTTTAATCTTTCCTTCAGGAATAATTTAATCTTGGAGAATATGTTCTCCAACATCATTCATGACTTTTTAATGTTCTTGGTCAGCCCATGAAATTGCTTTGGCATTTAAAAGATCTTTAAGTTGTTAATTATTGTGTTTCCAGATTCCTCCATGAATGTAATCTGTATAATATATCACATACCATAAAAACGCAGAAAACTTATTGTCAAATTAGAACTTTTAATATAGCAGTAAATTTTGATGACAATGCTGTAAAAAGCAAAACTTCCCTTTGCAATAACTTCTTTCATATGTGCCTTACTGAGCTGCTTATGGTACAGCTTCAAAAGAATAATGATAGTATATCAGATTTAAGTAGCCTAGGATACTCCTTAACAAAGGTTTTTTTCAGCTACTGTATCTTGACTGTTTGTAATCATTTTCTGTGCACAAAAAGTAAGAGGCATTGAAAATATTGATGATGATATGCTATGTTCAAACAGTATCAACCTGTTTTCTTTTGTTTGGTTTTTCTAGTAAAGAAGCATTATCTTTCTGATTTTGTTATTGTTGTTTTGTACATTTACAGTATTAATTAGTGCATCATGCTGGGAGAAAAAAAGAGCTCAAATACTGTAATGTACTTATACCTGGAATCAAAATACATATTAAGGAATATGCATAGCTACAGATCCACTCTTTTATACAGCTATGAAATATTTCAGTCTTCAAATTGTTATTAGTCCAATACCTTACTCTGGAAGGTGAAAATTATTGGTCTGGATCACAAGAAGATTTTGATTTTTTGGAACTGGAGTAATCTCATGTAACTGGAGATGTTCATAAAGTAGATGTCACTTGAGAAATAGGTGTCATTTGAACTAGTCCTTTAGGCTACCTTTATAGTTGAGAAGTAGGAACTTTTGTAGCATGATTTGTCTTACCCTAAGATACTCACTTCAGGATGACATGAATCATGCTGTAGAAGGTGCCTATTTATCTTCTTTGACTTTAACGCAATTGTGGAGACTAGCTGAGCCATAGATGTGTATATCTTAACAGTTAAATCCCAGCTGCAGTGTTCTGGTAGTTTATAGAACTTAACTTTTCTATTTTAGTTGCCTGTGTGATTAAAATCTCTTGGACAGTAGAGAGAGATTGTTCCTCCAGCCCAGAGTTACACTGGCTCTCTGGAAGCCTGACTCTATCTAGGGTGCAACAGGAGCACAAGAAGAGCAGAAGAGAGGGAAAAGGAATTTCAGAAGAGGAAACTAGTTTGTGGGTGGTTGTATTGATCCTAGCTGCAGAATATCAGCTCACTGAAGAGGCTTTGCAGGAATGGGAGGGCAAGATATGAGCCAAGTTAAAGAGCAGGAGACCTGAACAGATACCTCCAGATATAACAGGCATGAGTACTTCAGTAGGAGAACTGTGGTTGGGACTTCTTTATGTATAATAGGATTAAATAATGAAAGGGCTAATGGCTGCTAATGAATTTACATCCTCAAAACACTCTTTAAGGTGTTTGAGACCTGTCTAAAAATGATTGCAGTGGCTCTGTTTCACAAGGAGTAGCACAAAGGCACTGTAATTGCAACTCTTTAAATTTTCAGCACCGTGATTTGTTTTCATAAGGGCTCTCTTTTGGTACTTAAGCCTTGCATATACATTTTTAATTTCAATTGCTTCAGAGAATTGTATTATTATATATACCTCCTAAAGATGCAATATAACAAAGTATCACAGTTTGTGCACCAGTTGCTGATACACAAAATATAATTACACATTACCTAGCACTTTCTTTTACTATAAAATTGGAGAAAACAGTATTAGCAGCAATAAAAAAAAATCTGAGGATTTATTTTAACTTTTTCTGTGCATGTTTTAGTTGTTCTTTCTATTGATTGTAAGTTAACTGCTATTATTCACTGATGTTCTAATACTGCATTTTAGCTTGGGATAAACAGAATTTACTTTATCCTTAGGTCCAGTTCTGATATTTGTATTCATGAAGTATTAATAAAGAAAATGTAGATGCTTCTCAGGAGGAACGCTGAGTGGGAGAGAGATTAAAATTTATGCAGAACTCTAAAGTTTAAAACCTCCTCCAAAATACTTTCTATAATAAACATTGATCTTCACCTCTGAAGTCAAATATTAGCTAGTTGGTATTGCAGACTGACTATTCATAGAGAACAAATTACGCCATATCAGTTTATAGAGGATATGCAGCACTTTTCTTTGAAACAGCTGTTTCATTTCCTCTGCGATATAATACCAGAACAAATACAAGATGGACTTGATTCAATGTGTTAACTCTTTAAATAGTCAAAACCAATACATTTACTACAAACAGCACCATGAAGTAGATGATATGGGTCTGGCCTACATGGATAATGATGTAAAATCACTGAAGATTTAATCTATTTAAAGTGCTTAGACATACACAGGTGCTCTATGTGTGGAACAAAATCTAATCCTTGCTGTTCCTGCTTTTGCAATATCTGAATGAAAATCCCTTTTTGTATTTAAAAAAGACAATTTAGAAAAAAAAAAATTTTGGCTCGAGATAATGTGATAATGTTTACTGAGTATCAGCAGTAAAATAGAATAGGTGTAGCTGTTTTCTGAAGACAGTAAAACTACAAATAATGAGAGGTAAAGCACTTCCAGAGACAAAATAGCACAATGTTAACTTCTAACTGGCAGCTCACTGACTTTATAAATTTAACCTTGAGTTAAATAACTTCAGAACACTGAAAGAAATTATTCCCAAACACACTAATAAGATCTGTTCTAGTGAGAAGAATGATAAGTCAGACTTGGCATACTGTAAATAATTGACTCAAATGCAACATCCATGTGCTTCCTGACAGGTGAGTAAAATTCTGAAGAACTGAAAGAGTTAAATTCTGCAAAAAGCCGTAGTTATATAAAGCAATCTACTTGCAAAATGGACAAGTACTTTTTATGTGTTTTGTGTTACAGAAAAAATCTGAATTTTTACACTTTTTGTCACAAGAAAGAAGAAATGAAAATTAAATGAGAATTCTAATATAGAAATAATTTATCAGTTTATAACTGCAGGTTGTTCATAGCAGTACAAAAGTAAGAGACTATTCAGGTTATACTTTTGTTTGATATATGCTCCCTGATATTTGAGACATTCAGTTCTTCAAGTCAAGAATTCTGACCTGCTCTTTGGAGTAGGACAATGCATTTTTATGAACAGTTTCATTTGAATATGTAGAGATCTAAAATTTATTTTAAATGTAGCCATATGCAGCTTCAAATAAAATATTTCTTTTTTTCTCCCAGATCTGGTCAATAATAAATGAGTTTTAGAATTTAAATCAAGACACAGTGGAGTTCTTGTGGTACATTATTGATAAAGCACACTTATTGTAATAACATTTTCCAAGGGAAAATACATTATTTGTTGGCTATGTTAATGCAAACTCTAACATAAGTCTATATTAAGCTTTTAAAAAAATTCTGAGTATGTTGGAGGAAGTTTCATAAGGAGCCTTTTAAATAATTAGATTAAAAAATGCAACTTATTACCTTAATGAATAAAATATTATTCTTACAGTAGGTCTTCAAATTCACTTTCTCATATGGCTCAAAAAATCCATGGTGATAATGGTGTATTTCAGAATATAACAATCAGAAATATTTCATTGAAATTTTAGAAAATGTTTTTTTCCTTTCCTAATGGCTTATTGAAGATATATGTACAGAAAATAAGAACCTCCAGCTAGAAAAACATAAAGGAGTTTCTTGTAATCTCTCAAAGTTCCCCAACAATCGATAATTCTGAAGATTTTAATCTACTGCTCAGGTCAACCTAACTTTCTTCTTAATTCTATTACTGTTGAAATTCAAAAGTACTTTCAAAACTCCCACCCTAGATACCTGAATATCAGCAGATGTATGTTCTTGTGGGGATCCCATACTCTTATAACCTGCACCACTTCTATTTTGAAACATTACAGTACATCTGCTCACTTCCAGATAATTTCCACTTGTAATTTATCCAAGGGAATGTGATAATATATAATTCATGAATAGTGCAATAATCATGATCCAGCCATGCTGTGGAGCTTTGACAAGGATGATATGACCTTGAGTTTAGAGGTATGGTAGCACCGAAATTCTGAAGTGGTTCCATCTCAGGAAGTAACTGTGTTGTGGTGCTTTAATTTTCTCCTGAATGTTTTGACCTTTTAATCTCAACCGCTTCTTGCTTAAGAATAGTTTTTAAAAATACAAACCTTAATGTTTGTTTGGGAAATATAGTTTGGTAATGCAGTCCTTCAGGAATAATAGTGTTCTGGTTTACTAAGTTTTAACATAATGTTACTTTGGGAGTAGTTATTACTGTGTTAACAGACTTGTGTTTTTTAATTTGTCTTGGCTTGGGTAATGCTGACAATCTAAGATATTAACTGAGAGTACTGTTTGAAATTGGAAGTTCATATCTTTGAGAGAAAATCAGGAACAAGATGTGAGTATATTAATTTAATATACCTGGTTCTTGAAGGCTAAGTCAAGAAGAAAAGTCTGAAGATAGATGAAAGAGGATGAACCAAGACACATTTGCTCTCCTTGAACAGTTTGAAAATAGGGAAGACAACTAATATTTCAGACCCAGCTCAAGAAAAAAGTTATTTAATTATGTTATGACAGGCTGTGGGCATTGGCATTCACAATTCTGATTATGCATAAATTTATGTAAATGAGTAAACCCAAAGAAATGAAGAAAATAATGCAAATGAAAACAGTACCTGTGGGTATAGGATTAGGCAGTAAAAATTCTTTGTAGCTGGTAGGAACAGTGAAATTTTTTTTTTCTTTTTCTCCCCCCTCCCCCCTCCCCTTTATAAAGGTCTTTATTTTCTGCCTTTGTCGACAAACAATTAATCTTCTAATCTTTTTAATACTAAGTTTGGTCAGCTAACTTGTAATGTAACTTTTTCCTGTGTGGTGACTGATTAGTTTAATAGTCTGCCTGTGCACAGAGAGAGCTTTAGAGCATCTTCAGGTTGGGTGAACTGGGAGCTCCATTGTCCCTCCAGTACAGCTATACTGATTGACACCATTTGGCTTGTTTGACCAGCCGGATTTTTTCTATGGTTTGGATTTTACATGTATGTGCAACTATAAAATGAATGTCTCTTTTAAAAATAAATAAATAAATAAAATAAAATTGCTGGGACTGCTCTATTAGTCTAGCAATCTTATTCTACATAGGCAGGACTATACGTGGAGTAGGGAAAACCACAGGATGTCACTTATTGGCCTTAGAATTTTTAAACATTGGCAGTAATTTAAATGTGCTTGCAAAAAGTTTCCTTGCCTGTTAATTTTAAGTAGACCTTTTTTTTTAACCACTTATTTATATTGATACATGGTTTAATTCTTTATAGCTGTTATGTGTGAGGAATATTGCTAGCAGGAAGAAGCAATATTTTCAGTACTAACCAAAAAGCTAAGTGTTTTCATATGTCATGTTTTTGAATTATGAAGTTATCTTTAATTCCTCATATTTACACCAGTGAAACCTTATTGAAGTCAGTGGGCATGTTTCCAGCTAGCTGGTACTGCAGTGAGAGTTGCATTTCCAATCTAAATAGATAAATCTGTGGCTGTTAATATCAAATCATATCTCATTATATTTACAGAGATAATAAGACATGGATGGATGGCTAGTACAGCCTAAGAAGTGTGTTAGCTCTCAGCATGCTTGGTGGTGGTTAAAATGTTCATGAACAGTATTAGAAAGGGAATTTTGCACTACTCGGGAAATCTTGACATGAAGAAAAAAGTTAATTTCAGCCCTGCCTCATTAATCAGATCTGCCTACAGCTAGGAAAGTGTCACCTAAGTATGTTTTGCTTTCTGCTGTGTGTTGCTGATGAAGATACTGACATACAAAACTGAAGTAATTGAATTTGTGCTAGAAGGCAATGGCAAAAGTAAAAAGCAATGAATTGGAATGTGCTTTATGACTGACCTTTGTAAAGAATGCCTTAGGCACCTCCATGTGGTGGCTGTCATTATTAATGGTGACTATAGATTCAAGTTTGTTTAAGCAGTCATACATATGAATTGTTTTGCATGTGTCTTATCTGCCATATATCATACACATAATCTTTGCATGCTGGCAGGGAGCAATAGCCTTCAGGTTTAGAAAATTATCCAAGGGGACTTCTGGCCTCTGTGTGTTCATCATTGCTGTTGTATTTCCTGGAGGTGCAAAATAAAAGAAACTTTTTAATGTGCTGCCCCAAGACTAGGCAATGAACTGAAATTAAGACTTCCCACATGAGGGAATGAACTACACTTTGGCCATTTCTTTGGCTGTTTTCTGGGATTGTTCTATAACTCCACAAGGAGAAGCTGTCCTAGGAAGTGGCTTCCCTGGGAGACAGTCCATGGGCAACCCCAAATCCATCTTGCTTTTATTACACTGTGTAACCTAATAAAGCTTGAACAAAGCAGACATTAAAGTCTTGTGTAAACCTAGTAAACCTAGAGTTCATGGTAAGCTCTACTGTGACAATGGGATGGGAAAGCATATTCATATCCAGGTTATTGCATTAAATACCAAATAAAGCAGAATAGGCTCATTATACCCTTATATAAGACCTACAAGCTTAGGTCTGTGGACAGAAACATTTCTCTTCCTTGATTTAGCTCCTACTTGCTGCTCATTGAAACCTCCAAGAGTCCCTGGACTTGGATTAACTCTTTTCAGGTCATTCCCAACAGTACATGACTATCCCAGGGAAGGAAAAAAAAAAAAAAAAAAAAAAAAAAGAAAAATCTTTCTAATCTTTCACTGAAGAAATTTAGTTGTTTTATGTAAAATCCTTACAAGGGCATTGATTTTTATAATGACCCTGCTGATTTTGTCAGACAAAATTGTGATACTACCATATAAGCACATAAAACTTTTTTTAAGAGACAAAAGTGGAGTAGCAAATTCAAGGAAACTTGTACACCAAATAAATTGAGCATGTTGGTGATATAAGTAGTTCTGATGAAAAGTTAAAGGAAGAAAACAGCAGCAGTCTGTGTACTTATCATTTTGCAATAAGCATAAAGGGTGATGATTAAATGCCAATCAGGACAGGGAGTGCTTGTCTGCTGTCTAGTTAAAAATAATTAAGGGCCACTTATGTATATGACCAAAACTTTTGCTAGTCATTTATGTTCAAACATTTAGTGTCATGTTTTTTTACATGGACTTTTCACAAGGGCAAGTAGTAAAGGGACAAGGGGTAATGGCTTGGTGGTACTGGGAATGTCAGTCTTCCCTTAAATTCCCTTAAAATCTTTATTTTCCTTGTCCATAGATAGATTTTCTTCTTGTAATTCAGCTTGTAATTCTGCTTATGTACTGTTCGGTTTCCTCCAAGGTTCACTTGCAAGATCAACAAATTCAAGCTTTCAAAATGAGGCCAAGATTTTCATTTCTGCCAGTTTTCTACAAATTTTATTGTTTATATTGCAGTAAGTAAAGATGAAAGTTCATGACAGGATTTTAGTCAATATGTATACTCTACAAATGTGAATGTACTTGAAAACATTCTCTCTGTAACACTGATATCTGACATTCTGTATCCTCTTTCACCTTTCCTCAGTAAAGAAGAGCCCATACAAAAAGAATTAATCCAGTGGAAATTTTTTGGTTTATATATTTTATTGCTCTTTGCTTCCTAATACTGTCATGTTTCTATCACTCTCATTATTCTATGTGTGTGCACAATAATCAGTAGCATTATTTTATACATCTCTTTAAATTTATTCAAAAAATAAAGTACGGCCAGTCATCTGTAAGAATAAAAAAGATTGCTGTAGTTGTAGTCCTCTCTGGTTTAGGTTTTGGTTGTAGATTGTTGTAGTCCTCCATGTGCTCATGCCAAAGCAGCATGGACTTTTAAGGAACATTTGTGAAGCAAGTAGCAATTATTTGAATTTTTTTGAATGATGCCAATACTAGCATGTTTTGCATGTGCTGTGATAGAACTCTAGGCAACCATAGTAATGCTTCTTTTGTGCTTACCTGCTGCTTTTGGGGGGTTCTTGCATTGGCAACTTTAAAATGTGGAACCAGTAGACTAGTGTTCTTATAACTACATTAAGTAGGTGCAATGCCCAATGGATACTGCAATGAAGCAGTACACAATAAGAGAGTAACATTCCTTTTTTTGTCACAGCTTACATTTCTCAGAGATATTCTACTAATATCTCTGTAAATTATTCCAGCTTAGTTTCCAAATGCCAGTCATTCTTTTTAGTTCATTTTGAATAAGCTAGCAGGTAAACTTCATTTATATAACTCATGGCAAGAAAAAAAGAGAGGTCTTCTATCTAAAAATCAGTTCCAGAGACAATGGCTCAATAATACTACTGATCTAACATTAGAGAAGATCTGGTAAATTCTGGTAAATTCTTAATTTTCAGTCACTGTGTAGCACTTCCACTACTGTTCAGAAGAGCAACCATTTCTGTCGATGTTGTACAAAAAATGGTATTGGTTTCTATATTCAAAACATGAAGATGAACTTTCTCTTGCTGTGTCTGATGTGCATGCATGTTTTAGGCACAGATTTTTCAAGAAAAGTAGAATAATACAGTTGCAAGAGAAGCTCCTTTCTTTACTACATTAAAAAAAAAAGAGCCAAACCATATCTAAGTTCAAGAGTTGTGACTAGAATCAAACTTAACTTACATTATTGTGATCTCTATCAAAATAAGTATTTAATAAGTAAAGCTAAGTCAAACATTTCTAAATATATCTTGGTTTTTTTTATTTCCTCTGGGAAAAGATAAAAGTGTTTGGGAAGAGTTCTCCAAAGGACAACCAAGCAGTTTCTTGTTTTAGTGCCAATAGCACCCTAAAGGTCTTGACCAGAATAAATGAAACAGAACTTGGGGGAGCAAGAGGATAGGTCATCTTTTCTTTTCCCATGTTCTTAAGTGGGACTTTTCCTTCACGACTGGGAAGAAAACTAACAGTGATGAAAACACAGTTGTTGGTTTTCTTTGGGCCGTTTTTTCTTCTCTTTGTAATGTTCCAGTTGCTGGAATCCACAAAGTGCACGTGAATCTCAACTTGCACTGGGGTGGGGGTGTGGGGAAGGTGGGCGTGAGGGGGGAAGAGAGAAAAGGAGAAAAAAGAGGAAATTTTTGTAACGTTTGAAACAGGTTTTTAAACAAAAGGAAAACCCAATATTTCCTTTTTACATTTCAAGTTTAATTCCAGTGTAACGATTAGGGTGGAGATGAATTTATAATATTTAAATTCATAGAAATGATGATAGTAAAAGAGATCATAACTCCATTGCCTTGAGTGATACCACTTGTGTGGGAGGTCACTGCCTGCTTAAGTCATCCATGGTTAAAAGTATGTACGAGATTCTTTAGAGTAAGCTTTATAAAGTTCGCAAGGAAAGCCCTTTTAAAAAACTCACCATTCTGTATACTAAAGTGTTTGCTACTTCTTTCCTGTAAGTTTTTTATCTGAGAGATGGGCAGTATTTATAAATCAATGTAAAAGGAAACATTTTTTTGAGGCTATGATTTAATAGTAGGCTTTTGCATAAAGGTGGAGGACCGTGAAAAGAGAGGACTCTCCTTAGAGTTCAGCTATCTTACAAAACGCAGATGCTAATAGCCAAATAGTCTTCTTTAAACACTTTAACTTATGAAGAACTGTTTGATTTGTGTTCAAATTTTAGCTAGGTTTCTACCTGTGGAACAGAAATACTTTAAGACATGTTGTGGAAACAGATATGTTGAAACACTGGGAAAGCAGAACAACACAGAATGTAGCTATTATTTTTTGGCAGGATGTACCTTCACTTTCTTTTTTTTCTTCCCTGGTGGTAATAAAGGGAGAAGAAAAAAAACCCTTTAAGGGTGACAAGACTGCATGGAAATTAGGATTAATATAGTTGATTTACATAATGTTAGCTTTTTAAAGCAAATGTGGGCTGTGTATTCCCCTGGTAGAAAGCAGTCAAAAATAGAAGCCTTTCTATTGTACCTTTCTTACTAAGTTAATTATGTGGCTACTTTGAAATGAATTGCTTACCTCACTATTCAACATGTCAAGGAGTATTTCTATCTGAAATCCCTTATTGCATCTTTGCAGTTAAGAAGTTCCTATTTAAAAAAAAAAGTTGTATTATTTACTAAATTTGATTTGGGATCATTTACTGTGCTGCTTACACCCCTCTTAATTCTTTCAGTGTGGATTCTTATTGTCTAGACTTAGATGTAAAGAGAAGCTTGAAGTAGTTTGGATGTAAAAAGATCTTTGCCTAGTCATACTATTGTTACGGATGCACATTCCTGCTGGCGGGATGGTGGGGGGGAATGTACTGCCACAATTATATGCTGTGACGGGAGGGAGCCAGTGTTCTGATGCTCTTCCATTTTCTTTGGATTGACTTGTACTTGAAGGAAGTATTCCTTAGTCCACATGATAAATCAAGGATAGAATAGTATTGCAACACCTTTTCTTTAGTAATTGTCTCTTACACATTTAGCTCGAAAGTTCATCTCAACTGGTTTCTCAAAGGCTTATCCATCAGCACAAGGCTAATGTATAACTTCAAGGTTAAAACAAGGAGGAAGTCTTTTGTTTTAAATTTTTAAATTAATCTAAGTGAAGAACTAATGACACTGAAGACATATATAATGCAGAGAGAAATTGGAAAAGCTTTCTTGCATGTGTCCATTAATGCACTACTTTATGACTGCGGAAGAAATTTGTCACAGAAACATTGCTATAGAGACAAAAACCTTCACCATCCTTTTATTCTTGTTTCAAAGACCATGGCTCCTTACCTCAATGAATAATAATCTCTGGCAATCTTTACATGGTGGATCACCATGTTTAACTCATGAATAATCTTAGAATGATTACAAATATTGCAGAATGAATACTGCACGATTTTTTTTTTTACATGTCTATTCAGACTTGTCCAAGGAATTTCTTTGTCTGTTTTAAAAATTCATTCGTGTTGGACTTATGTAGACTTTTGAACAAGTGAGGATGCAAACCAAGAATGTTTGCAGGAACAGCAATTTTAGGTAAAAACTGATAATGTAAGTGGAATACAAATTTTAAGTTGTAGTGAGCAGAGTGGAAAATTAGATATCCTCAGCAGAAACAATATTCTAACTGATATAGACATAGAAATATAATATGAACAAATGCTTAATGAAATTAGCACACATTTGTAACTTCTGATATGAAATAACAAAAAGGGCTTTTTAAATAACACTGGCTTAAGGACCACAAATTTTCTGCAGAAGGAAGGTAAATTAAGAGAAAATAAATTAAACAATACTGTGATCTAATAATGTGTATCCTGCAAGTGTGGTGAAATTTGTCACCTAAACTTTCTTTAAAATTAATTCACTTGTGCCTACTTACGATAAGACAGCAGGGAACAATAAGGAAAAAATGTGTGTAGGCTTGTTTGCGTTCACTTAAGGTAATTAAAGATTTTTTTTTTTAAATCAATCACACTTAAAGAAAACAACATAACTGATAGAGTGATTGTGTTGAGTTGGCTTCAATCGAGAACAGGAAGTTGATCTGTGTGAGGCTATTCAATTATGCTTGGATTTGAAGCCAAGTTTCACAGTATTGTAGCTTGGGGGTTACCCTGTCAGAAAATAAAAGCAATGTGATCATGAAAAGTATAAAAGAGAAGATCACGTTACTTAAATTACCTAAACTCTCTCCTGTTAGCTATATAATTTTTCAAATCAATTTAATAAGTCAGAAGTTTTAAGAATTTTTGAATAAGTATCTTATTTAGCTAACCACAACAAAAACATTTCCACAATATCTGTCTGACTGTAAAATTAGAAGCCAGCTACTGAATCTAAGTGACAAAGGCTTTTTTTCATTTGCCTCTGCTATTGATATTGATTGCAATGTTAACTGTTCGCTTTAAATAAAAAAACCTATCTTCTCCTAGCCCCAGGTGAGGCTAAGCAATCAGTTTATTGCTTGTCTATGTAACTGTCAGTGTTATATTAATTAATATTCTATGAACTTCTTTATGAAATTTGTCTAATTTTCAAATTTGCTGCAGAATTGAGCATCATCTAAATAATTTATTAGTATGAAAGCACAGGAAAACTCATTTTGTCCAAACTCACAGTGCCTAAATTCTTGCTGTTGGCAGCAGAGAATAGAAGGAAAGAAATAATTCAGTGTCTTTTTAAGGCTACTTATTATATTGCACTTTATCTTACAAGTTAGAATTGAAAGCAAAGCATTTCTGTAACCCTACATTTTGTATATAAAATCTATAGTGTCTATTTGTCTACACGTATGTGTATGTATATTATTTTATATATATATTGCAGTATATAAATTCAAGGTGACAGATTCCCTTGGAGTACATTAAATTTATAACATTTCACATTCTCATTACAATTACTGTCAAAATACTAGGTTCACATTTCTGTTATGTTCTCATTACAACCTTCAGTGAGATATTGGAGTTTTAAAGCCTCACATATTCAAAGAAATACGGGAATACACTATATTGCTATGACCTTTTCAATATTCTATAAATGGATTTGGAAAATTTTTCTTTTCTACCTTGTTTACTGCACTTCTCTTTTCCTCGTTGTTAATTGTGTGGGGAAGAGTTGAAATGGATGACCTTTCCAGTGTTTTGTATTTTGGTTGGCCAAAAGATATATCAAACTTGCATAGTACTATATACTTAACAACATAGTTATATTACACCCTTCTATTAAGCCATGTAATACATATAATTTTTGCAGTTATATGAAACTGAAATAATATGAGGCATGCACAGAATGACATTTTGTTTCAAAAACGTTCCCATTGATGATGACATGAAGAAGATCTGTAATACATAATTTTCAGAAGGTCCAACTTCCTGAAATTGTAGGAATTTATAGACATTTCTGACATTTAAGTTGGAAGTTTTTAGACACCAAACCTCTTTTGTATTCACATGTATATTGCTGCCTGGATAACACTTTAGTAGTACTTCTTGTAAAGTCTCTTTTTTTTTTTTAATGTTGAAATGAGAATGGAGAACCATCTTCAATACATGTCTCTTACTCAGCAAGGCAGTACTGGGAGTAGAAGGGTAATATTTTCCGTTCCAGTAATCCTTTAGCGTTAGTGACTTGGAAGCATTCTCTAAATGCTAAAGGTCTGTTAGCCTTACACCTGGGAAACAATTGCATTTAATCTGCTTTTGCTTTCTAGTGCTGTGCACGCTAACTGCTACTTAGTATATGAAACCTCAGTCCAGACTGGTGGGGTTTGTGTGTGTTTGTTTTTTTATTTTAATTTTTCAATGTTAAAAGAAAGACTGAGAAGGGTATGGAGGAAAAAGACACTTTCAGAAAAGGGATGTGCTGGTTTTGGCTGGCACAGAGTTAATTTTCTTCACAGTATCTGGTATGGGGCTATGTTTTGGATATCTGCTGAAAACAATGTTGATAGTTCAGAGATGTTGTCGTTACTGCTGAGCAGTGCTTACCCAGAGTCAAGGCCTTTTCTGCTTCTACCCCACCCCACCAGCGAGGAGGCTGGGGGGGCACAAGGAGTTGGGAGGGGACACAGCCGGGACAGCTGACCCCAACTGACCCGAGGGATGTCCCAGACCGTATGACATCATGCTCAGCACATAAAGCTGGGGGGAGAAGGAGGAAGGGGGGACGTTGGGAGTGATGGCGTTTGTCTTCCCAAGTCACCGTTAGGCGTGATGGAGCCCTGCTGTCCTGGAGATGGCTGAACACTGCCTGCCCGTGGGAAGTGGGGAATGAATTCCTTGTTTTGCTTTGCTTGCGCGTGTGGCTTTTGCTTCACCTATTAAACTGTCTTTGTCTCAGCCCATGAGTCTTCTCACTTTTACTTTTTCAATTCTCTCCCCCATCCCATCGGTGGGGGGAGTGAGCGGCTGTGTGCTGCTTGGTTGCCAGCTGGCGTTAAACCACACCGAGGGGTGAGGGGAGGACTTAAAACATCTGCATAATCTTGAAAGGGAGCAGCGAGTGTTTCAGTCTAAGTCTAAATGAGTGATGGCAAACTAAGCATGCTTCCCTGAACCACCACTCTTGGTAACCTTACGTTGTGGCATAGTCTCTTTTACAAATGTAATATAACTAGTGTAAAGAAATGATATATTTATGATACCATTATTGCTGTGGTTCACTGCCCCCCAAAAGCCTCATTTTATTTCTAATTTATGTCCAGCTTCTAATGCTAGTACACTGGTGCAAAAGCATAAAAGCATCATTTAATTCAGAGTCATTAGTTTCAAGTAAAAGTCGTGAGAAGTAGACATTAAGAATTTGTCTTACAGTTTGGATTCTTTCTTATTGACATTTTATATGGAAATAATGACATAGAATCAGGAATTTTAAATTATATTACTTCATTCTTGCCATAACGGTAATGCCAAACTATTTATGAGGTGCACTTGGTGCAGCAGCAAGGGGGCTACTGATAAAAGTGGGAAAGATAAGCGAAGGCTGACATAGCAATGAGTTGCCTTTTTTCCTAAAGTCTGAGGATGGTCCCAGGTTTGTAGAAATTAGTTACATACATGGCTAGTGTGTTCAGTTACTAGAGGAAAGGATACTCGTAAACAAGCATGCTGTCAAGTCCGGTTTTTATCAAGCGTTCTTTTGTCATTGTCTTTGCCGACTAAAAGTTTAGCATTTTAGACATGATTTTTAAATGGTTTCTACATGATTCATAACAATTCAAAAGACTTTTTAGATTTTTTTAAGAATAAACCCAGACAATGGAAAAAATGTTTGCCAGCTATACAGTATAGCTAAGAAAAATTAAAGGACTCTAGATAATAGGCTTGCTTCTTACAACCTGTCTTGCTTCAGTTGTAGTGAGAATACAGCCTTGCTCTCAGTGACTATGCCTATATCATTCCTGGAGCTGCCATCAAAGTAACTGCAATGTGAAATGTCTCATGATCTTTCTGCCACCCATCCATATAGCCTGAGCTTCCAGGCTGTTTCAGACACTCTTTATGCATACTCAGGGCAGCACCTGCAGCCTTTGTGTGTGTAAAGACAATAAATTGGCTATTTAGAATGGGCAGCAGTTCTGGGAATCTATCAAGATGAGAGATTCTGTAATCTCTCCCATCGCCAATGGTGAAAATTATATTTGAACTTTTGAAAGTCATTCTCTAGAGCCAAACTGTAGCAGTTCCTTTTGTTAGAACTTTGACAAGTTTATTTCCAAGCATCACCTGGGATACACATGTGTATATACTACAAAAAGTTAAACAGATTCTGTATTTTAATACTGATTTTAAAAGGCTATAATTTCATGCATCACCTTTGTGATTTTTTGAGGGCTTAATTGCTATGTCATGGTAATGCTTATCAGAACGCACTGAAAAGCTTTAATTACTTTGTACTTTGGTTAGTTATGAATGCATGCAAAATTTAACTATTTCCCCAGAAGCAAATAAAGTCCACATTTATTATGTTACATAAAAGTTATGGAATGATTTAGAATAATTAAGCTAAAGGCTGTCTTACTTGGGATTTAGCTCATCTAAATGATGCATAAAATTAATCTCAGAAAATTATTTCATATTGAACTACTACTTGAGAAAAAAGCATTAGGATCTTCTCAGAAAGTTTTGTTATAGGAAATGCATCTTATGGCAGTAAACTACAGGTACGTTATGTAAAGTAACAGAATTGTTGTGGGGTCTTAATTTCTCAAATGAAGCTAATCAAATAAAACTATCAGGGAAAAGAAAGAGAAATTAAGAAGTGGAAAAGAAGACAGAAGTTAAAAGCAATAAATGAGGAGAGAGTAATGGAAATATTAGTCAATGTGAATAGAAAGTTGGGAAAATGGAGAGAGATGCAGGTAATAAGAAAGGGTGAGAGGAAAAATCAAAAAGAACCAACAAGTTCTCAAAGTTAGCCTTGATGTATTTACAATCAAGTCTTACTATCGCAACCATATTTAATCTCTATTGCCTGTTAAAAGCAACTTAAGTTCCTTCTGACCTGTGTTAGCATTGTAACATTGACTATCAGAGGATCAAATACTGCCTACTTTTCTCAAGGGAATTGATTTGTTACCAACAGTGAGAATTTCTTACATGAGTGACATGAGGTTAGGGGAATTATTCTACATGACAAAGCTACACTAGGAATTCTACAGATTAATAGATAAGAGATAATAATAAACAAAGCCACACTCTAAATGCTATGATCAGTTTTATGGACAAGAACATGGAAGTTGATGAGTGAAGAATACAGGAAATGAATGGGATCAAAGTAAGTTCGGGATTATGCAGTATGAATGAATGACTGCTAAGTTTAGGCATGTTAGTATCTTAGTGATTCTGTGTACATTTCGGCTTTTTATTTATTCAAAAAATATAAGATGTGGCCACTAAGGTTATCTCACTGCAGCGGTTTTCCAAGAGTGGTCTATGAAGCTCAGGTGGCAATGACAGGCACATTGAGAGCTGTCACAGTTGTTAAAATTTTATAGAGCTCCAGGACTGTGATTGTGCCAAGGAATAGGTGGGTTTTCTCTATGTAAGAATAGATTTGTATTCCAAGTTTTTCTAAACATAGGTTTGGGTGCAGGATGCTGGAAAAACTTTCTAATGGAACTACAGTTTTCAGTCTAAAATACAGCTCAGGATTATAAAGTAGTTGAGGAGACTATAAAAAAAAAGGGGGGGTGGGAGTCATGAAGAAACAGAACAGCTGCTCTTGTGAGGATTGGTCTTTCTGACACTATATGACAGTTAGAAAACAGTTTCTAACCTAAAGTGGACACTCGTCTCTTAATTACTAGAAGGAATGAGCTTTGCAATCCATGAAACAGTTTCCTACAAATTGCAAATGTGTATAGATGCAAAACTTCCATCTAGCACATTCTTAGTCATTCTAATGCTGAGGTAAGTCAATCAAGCTATAACTGGCTCTAACTGACTTGGCACTCCCACAAGCTGCTTCATTCTTCATCTGAAGCTGGAATGCAAATTTCATTCTTGCCTTTGAAAATGCTAAAGAGAGAATTTGCTACTAGTTCTGATGGAAGAAAGATTGTCTGACCGTGTAAAACATAGGAAACAGTTAACTGTATCAGGAAAAATACACATATTTAAATTATCAAGACAGACTGTATGCAAGACTCACCATTGAATTGAGAGGGATGAAGCTCTGTGAAGTTTCACAAACTAACAGCTGAAGATTTGATAAACTACATAAAGCAAAAGGATCCTTAATATATGCAATTCCATGGTCACAAGAGCGAACATTCGCCATCTATTCTTGGCCAACCATCCTCTTTGTTTATCCGACTGTTGTACCTGCCATGATGCAGGAGTGATGAATAGGGAGTACTTCTGTCTGTGAAACCCTCCTTTTAGTTTCTCCATGCATTCAGTTTATCCGTGCAGGAAAAAGGGTGAGTCTGAGCAAATCTAGTGTGTTGGGTTTTTTTAAAGGGGTGGGGGTGAAGTAAGGAAAAGCTGCATGTGTTACGCTGTATCAGAACAGCATTGCATTAAGAACACAAAACAGAGTTCTTGGTAAACCAAGATAATTCACTGACAATGCAAAACTTTAGTTGAGATTACTTTCTGCTGCACTGTGCTAAGTGGAAGACGGTACCTCATTATAATATCTCATTAGCTTCCTGAGTTCCTTTTTCTCCATCTAGCATGATTTCTTTGGCGTGTGAGAGGACACAAAGTCTACCACACTCTAGAAAGGATAAGTTTCCAGTCATCATTTCTACATAAGGGAAAATGATACCTTGAGTCACAATACCTACCAGTGCAGGAAGTTTTATCTCTCTATTGAAGGAGATGACACATCTTCATCTCTGTTGAAATACAAACTACAGATTTTTAAGCCCAGGTGCCATGAATACATCTTTCCTTGATGGCAAATGGAGAAGGGTTAGATTTTAACAAAATTTCAGTTTCAGAATTCTGCCTGAAATTTGGACAGTGTTTTCAGAAATGCCTTCTTAAATCCCACTGTAACAGATTTTGGGGGCTTGGGGGAAATCCTGAACTTTTTATTTAAAGCTTAAATGGCAAATGGACAACTCTGAAAATTTGGTCCATTGTGGGGTATAAAAATTAATTTCAGAAAGTTGAGAGAATTTCTTAGAGGAAATATTTAGTAACACAGTATGTACTCTTACTTCATATAAATGACAAAGCTGTATGAAACACAAGCAAATATTAGTATACTTAGCCATTCTGATTTTATCTAAGTTCTATTACTATTTACAAAAAGGTAATATTAAATGATAACATTATTTAGTTAATGACAGCTCCACAAAGAAACTGTACGGTTCTCTATTCTAACATCAATATATTGGCAGTAAGGAAACCTTTGCTTTCTCAGCTGGATGTTAGTAATTAATATCTTGCTGTCTAATTAGATTCTTTCCTTCTCATTTGAATGTTGATTTCTGAAGCAAATGTCCATGTTGCCAGCATGCACTGTGTTCTAGCAGAACAGAACATCTGGCTGCCCACCAATTAATGCAATATAGGAAGGCAGGTCTTTCTAGGGAGAAACTCTGCTGAGTTTATGATGAACAACAGAAACTCTATGAGAACAAGCATTAAATAGATGTTGGTATATCGTTATCTTCAAAACGCAAAGAGATCAAGGTTGCCCTCTGAAATTTCTGTAGACCTCAGTGTGACAGTGGCTTATTTCAACATTTAAAAAAAATCGTAATAATGTTAAACTTACATTTTCAAGGAAACTTTAAAGTAAAAATATTTTTACCTGAGAAATTGGGCTATATCTACAATCAAAAGAAAATTATTAAGAACACATAATAAAAATAATACTTTGCTGGAATATAGTTAAGTTTGAGAAGAGGTTTTTCTTATGGGGCAGATGTAACCCCAAACCATCTTCGAACAAGTTGGGAAACATTTGAGGAAAGGGGGTCTAGAATTCATAGAAGTACTGCGGTTCTTCAGAAATTATTGTAGTAGTTTAAGTATGTCTTCTTGCACTTTGCTTCTTCCAGTCCTCAAGGCCGCTGTGTCTCAGAGCACCTCTGTTCCCATAGTCCCCTCTCCTTGGTCCATGCAGGAGTGGAGAGATGGGCAAAGAAACACCAACTCTGTGTATATGGTAATCAGCTTTACCAACTTTTTTATCTAGTTTCTCCCCTTTTTAATATAGCTATCTTGAATGGATGTAGTTGGAAGACAACCAGTTAATCTGTGGAAGTTATCCTTAGTTGCAACGAATACAGGCATGAGTGCAATTTCTAGCTCTGAAGGTTTTAGTGGCTGTGAGTATTGCTCATCTCAGTATCTGGGAAATGGTAACAATGCTGGGCAACCTTTTTTACGAGCAGAAACAGGCCCCTTAAAAATCCTGAAATCACTTTTTTCAGTAATGCCAAGATCATCTCATATGTTAGGATCATTTCATATGTTGGATTCTGTCCAGTCTGAGAAGCCAGCAGTGGAAACCTTCAGTTTGATCTAAAGGTGAAGGATTGTTCTGTAAGAAAGCTTCATCTTCATGCCTGAGGAACTGATCTTAGATGAAGCTTGCCAATGCTTCTGAGGATAACGTGCAGAACACGAAAGTACAGTGTACTAAAAGTTATTAAAGCTGCATTTTTTAATTTTTTTTTTTTTCAGAGAAATTGCCTGGTTCTCAAAATGCTGTTGTAAATATCACTTTACATAAGCACATTAATGATCAAATATTAGATTACCCTTTTGTGATATTTTCTCAGCTTTAATTTTTATTTAATTGAAACTATTAGTAGTGCTGTAACATTTAGAAGAATGGCTGTTGTAAGGTCAGGTGCTGTTTATCCAAAAGTACATATTTGTCCAGCAAGCTAATATTTTTAAGACATTGTAATATTAGCCATACTATATAAATTTTCTCAGAGATTGTGCTGGGTTGGGGCTGTAAGGTTTTAAAAAATATTGCAAAGAATGATTACAAATACTTTTTTTTAATAATGAAATTTGCACTGCCATAATATTCTCTGATATGATATTGTCAGCTTTCCAGCTGGAAGACAAGACTTGAATAATATTTCATATGAAGTTAGTGAGTTTTTCTGTAAATGTTTTGTGCATAATTTTTCTTTTCCTCATCAAATGTGCAGCTCATGTCGTTACTGACTTTGTTTTCTCTTCTTCTGACTACAGACTTTTATTAAAATAAAAAAGTGCTGAGTTAATTTCAAAACATTTAAAGCAGTCATTCTAAAAGCTATCAGTCTCTAATAATAGAGAGTACAGTGCTATTAAAGTGTTTTGTGCTAATCCTCCACATTTAAGTATGTGTGTTATAAGAAAAGATATATGTGAAATGCAGTTTTGAATAGTTTACCCTAAAGTTTTCTACAGAGGATAGACTGTATAAGTGTCTTTTTTTTTTTTTTGGCAATACATATAGGATCCAGCCATGTTTTTCATTCTGTAAGGTAGAAAACCATCCTTAGATTTGTAAAATCTGCCAAATCAGAAGAATTAATCAGTGGTCTTACTGTTTCTCCAGCTAGTTATATTAAGCTCCTTGTTGAGCTCCCAGAGGATGACTTTTCTTCTGCCACATCGAAAACACTGTGAACGATTTTATTTTTTTTTTAAAGAAATACTTTTGTACAAATATTATTGTAGCTGGGAAAGGATTTACTACGTTATTTTGACTTTATCCTGACAGTAGAGGATTATACTTTCAAATTTATCATCTAGTATAGCCCATTACTCTTGTCATTTTTCTAAGTTGTTTCTTTTTTAATGTCAGTTATTTCAAATCTGTTTATTTTTCTGTTGCTCATAAACCAATATCATCAGAGGTTTATAAAGAGTACATTAGATGATATCAGGAGGGAAACTATTCCTTATGAATGAGTGTAGAAACTTTCCTGTAAGTCAGAAAGATGCTCTCAGCATTCTTTCCATTGTTTGTAATATTGAGTGAACTATGAACATATCTTCTATCTTCCTTTTCTCATCTGGTGCGGGAATACAGAGCATCATCTATCCATACAGTGATTCAGAAATTCATTGTTGATATAAGCAGTCTCTGAGATCCTTTTCTGAAGACTCATTCTGAACTATTTTACTTTTAAAAGGGGTGGTCCTCTTTTTTCAGCCTTCTCAATTAAAACTATTCAATGGCACTTCTGCAGCAAACATGTCTGTGGGTTTTCTTCCCTTTCCTAGACTTTCCTCAGACAGTGGAACAGTGCCTGGATTACATTGTGTGCTGATCCAGTAGTGTGTACATGGCCCATTTTGTCTAAGAAAACCCTGAGGGTAATCTTGGAGATTTCCACTTAGACCTTAACTTTGGCTGTAGTGTTACATAAAAGCATCTGATTCACCTTCGCTGTACCACCATTGTGTGATGAAGGTTTCTTCCCAATTTATTAATCATCTTCATAATCTTCTCTCAGTCACTTCTTACTTGAAGAGATTTCATGCCATCTCATTTTCCTCTTCCGCCTGGATCAGATAGACTTCCTTTCAGTATGTATGCAGCAACAGGTTGTCTGTATGCATATATAGACATATTTGTAATTTTATTCTGTGTCATAGCTGGCATTACAGTACAAAAAGCCTGTTGCTTCCAAAAGTAACAGACTTCTGAAACAATATAAATTCAGTTAAAACAGATAGAATTTATCAGATGTTAAAGAGTCCGTTCGAAATACTTTTTATTCCATTTTGTCTCTTCAATTATTCAGGAAATCTTGTAGATAGTACTTTGCTAGAGCTCCATTAGCTGTAAGCTGTCTACTTTTGGTCCCTCCTCCTTGTGGGATATTTTGCTCTGAGATTCCAGTGGAGAATCTAGGATAAATGTAGCTTTGAGAAGGACTGTCTTACACATATTTTTTCTTAATTTAAATAATACCTTTCATAAGAAGATTGGTCTCTTGAGTAAAATTTACATACTTCCAGTACTAGATATTTCTACTTCCTTCTGAAATGAGCTGTTGCATTTGCTTTTAAGCATGTACCAATAATTTGAGTAGAATTAGCTCCTAAAGGCACATACTTTACATATCATAATAACGTTTCCTCTGCCTCTCAATTCATTTATGCAAAATGAGACAGAAGGGTTTTTTTGGTTTTGGGTTTTTTGTTTTTTTTTTTTTTTACTCTGTCTGCTAGATTCCTTATCCCAAGATTAGTCTTTAAAGACTGGGAAAAACATGGAAACAACCATTCATTTATCTTCTTTGTAATGTTCCTCTAAACCAATTAATTTCTCTTTTTAGTTGGAGTGCCTTGAATCTAAGCAGCTACTGAGATTTATGTGGAACTTTGATATTGTAAACAAATTTCTTCTCTGAATGCTGATTTTCATGATTATAAAATTTCTAGATTGTATTCATTCTTGTGAAACCATAAAAACCTTGAACTATAAGATGTGCTTTTATGTTGAAAAGTACTTGTTATGTTGTAATTGTTGAAGATATGCTTGTTGATATTGTTAAAAATGAAGGAAATAATTGGAAAGCAAACTTTTTTTTTCCAAGAGGCAGTTTAAAATTTCTTTTTATCTACAAGAGAAACTATTGATAAACAGTAATAATGACTAGAAATAATCTTCACAACTGATCCTCAGAAATATCACAGATGCAGTCAGGTTAATTATAGTTCTAAGTGAGTAAGATGAAACCAAGAGGAGGTTGTAGTTTGGGGGTTGGTGAGCGAAGGGGACAGCTAGTGAAATTCAGGAGTTTAATTGACATACTAAACAAGAAATCACTGGTTACTGCGTTCAAAATTCTTTCATCTCACCCTGTAGACCCTGGCTGATTGGTGGAGGTTCTTTTATTCACTTAAAGGTCTTTCAGACTGTCACAAAAACCAGCGCCTACTGAAAGCTGTTTTATACTGATTTTTTGAAATTTTCTTTTTTTTTTTTTTTTTTTTAACCTCAAACTGTTGGTATTGCAGCACACAATAGTTTGGGGTTTTTTTCCCCTCAATTTGCAGTACTTCTGATGTAATTAGAAGCAAAATAGAAATATGTAGATACCTTGTAAGGACTTTATAGCTTCATTTTTTAGGCTCGAATAAAACAATTCCATGTATGCTTATACGTTCTCACATGTGATGCCCCAGCCCTTAGCACACTGGATTGTGCCTTTGAGCCTTCTGATCTATGGAACTCTGAACTGCATTTTCTGTGCTTAGCAACCTCTACAGCTCAGCCAGCACTATGAGAGTAAGTATATGCATGTTTCAATTTTCAACAGAAGAGGCAGCAAAGAGGGATTGTGATAAAATGGGTGTTTGTGCACATGCGTGTTTAGCTGAGACAATATGACAGGGGCCAATATTGCCATGTAACTTCTCGCTTAAAATCTGCTTAGTTACCTGAGAAATGAAAGGTGGCAAATGTGATGCTAATTTTTTTAAAAGGTGAGATCTGGGGAACTTTGAACTTCTAAATCTGATATTTATACCAGGCAAATAAGTATAAGCCCTAATAAAGGATAGAATTAGTGGACACATGGGTAAGTATGATATACCTTGGAAGAACCAGCATAGATCTGTAAAGAAAGTTTCTGCCTCATACGTTAGTGGAGATGTTCAAGATATTAAAAATCAAGGCCAGCTCTGAAAAATTACAGAAGACCTTGATGAAACCAACCCACCACACAGTAAAATTCAGCATAGATTAATGTAAAATTTTGCATACAGGGAGCAATGAAAAAGTCTTAATTTTGTACGTTACCTCTGTTAGTCTTCCTTTGTCTTTTTCTCCTTCATGTAGCATTTAAGTTTGCTTGCGTGAGAGCAGACGTGCTAGCCAGAGAGGTATGTCTATGCAGAGTAAGAATAGATTTCACTCAAAATAAATAAATAGAAAAGAAATTAAATCAGGTTTTGTTCGGGATAGGTGAACTCTAGAGGCCACTTCCATTTCCGATGTTTATGAGTCTAGGACTATTTCCTTTAATTTTTATGTATTTTCCACAAAGGCTTTAGATCAGAAAAGGGAATGTATTTTCTGGAGAGAAAAGCAACCAAAGTTTTAATGCAAAGTGTGTTGATACTTGTAGTTACTTTACCTTTACTAATAAATACCAATCAAGTTGAATGTTTTGAGGTTGGTTATTAATCCACATATAAGCAACACAGAAATTGCCAGGTACCAATTTGTTGAGTGTTGTTTTGATGCAAAGAATGGAATATGGGAGGATTCCAGCTGGTTTTGCTGCTTTTTATTTATGGTTTCTATCATTTTCAAGCACTAATTGTCATTAATGTCATCATCTGGAAATTTTTAAGAACATGCAGCAGTAAATTTGTTGATAGAAATAACATACTGTTGTATAAGTTACTTTTTCAGGGACAGATTTTGAGCCAGTTAGTCCATATAAACCTGTTGTACTTGTAACATGTTCCTTAATTAATACTGACATGGAAGAAATTAGAATATGGATATGTGTATTGTACTTGTTGACGGGTGGGAAATTAAGAACTGGTAGTACCCAGATAGAGACAACAAAATGACAGCATGTGCCGTAATTTGGAGTTCACTAGTGCAATTTTTAACCAGTTTCTGTGCTATGTGGTTTATGTTCAGCTAACAGCGTAAATAGATACAATCTCCATGAAAGCTAAATAGCATTCATGCTCACTTTTAGTGACTTTTAGTTCATTGCTTTTACATTTCATGTAGTCCTGTCATTTTTGCTGTTATTACTCCTTTGCTCTGTGCATGGTTACTTCTCTTATTGCTTTGCTCTGTGTGTGTGTGTGCATAAAGAGAAATATTTTGTTCTTTCTCATGGGGGCTAACTCTTTTTACTACTAGGAAGACATTAAAGATGAAACTAACATAACGATAATTTGCTGGGATGGCTTAAATGTATAGAGAAGATGAGATTTACAAGCAGAGCTAATATTCAGCTGATACAGGTAGTAAAACAACAGACTAATTGTTCTCAATTTCTAATACTCTGTTACCATTTCAGAAGAAGACTTGCTGTGCATTAAGTCCTAACTACTCCAGAGGATCTAATAATATGATGCACCTCTCAACATATTTGTTGTGACTGGGAAGTATTTATGTACTAGGAGCCAAACTGCACGTGGTTTTGCTAAATCTGTCTGGGTTTTTTTGATCAGCCTTCATGTCTTTCTGTTAAGATCAGTGGAATTGCTCCTAATTTATAAGAAGGAATGGCAAGAAGGTCAGATCGAGTTATGATGGATAGCATGTGTTCCAGTTTTGTTTGATGGTTTATTATATAATGTAGCTTTCTTATGTAAGGTTTTATGTATTAGTTTATTATGTAATGTATTATGAAAAGGAACATGCTCATTTTCCTTTAAAAAAAAGTCTGTGGCTGAGAAGCAAGGAAGAAGGCAATGTTTTGCCTTCAGAGGATATCGATCCTTCATTTTTAGCTTGTAGTAGTGTTAAAAGGTCTTATTTTCTCATCAGCTGTAATAAGATTAAGAGAAATGAATTCATCTTGCATATAACTGTGCAAAGTGCTGAGTCTGTTATGTGGCTTCTCACAGAAAGGACACAGATGAATTACAGTGGGTGAGCTAGGGAGAGATCTCATTCCACATCAGCTGCTTGGCAGTAACTACCTGTTTTTATCCTGCAGTCAGTGTTGAGTAATTTATGATAGTTTATCCCCTTGGTGAAAGCATGATGGCTCACCTCCCGTATTTACCACTCCTCTCACGTACAAGGAACGTGTTTGCAAGTTTGTGACACGTTGAGTTACCGGTGGAGCTGGAGAGAGCCCTCTGGCTGGTGCTGGTCCATCTCTTGACCCCTTAAATCAGTTCTGCTTCCAGGTACATCGATGTTTGCCTATTGATCTTCCCCTCAGCTTCCTCCTGCACTACACAGAACTCCTTTTGGAGTTCTTATAGGTAATTATTGATCATGTCTTTTTCTGCAAGGTGGTAAATTTAAGATGCTTTAGGCAAAACCAAAGTACATTTTATGCTTTCAAGACTTATGAAATTCTATTAGGTTTTGTTTTACTGTGGAGGCTTCATAATGCAGAGCACAGAGCAAACTTGTCCCTTAACAGAACATTCCCAAATTAATTCTGTGTGATTGCAGTGAACCAAAGAGATTTTCTGGTTTTGTTTTAATTACCACAGTTCTTTACCTGTGGGAATGTACATATGGATCTATGCCTAAACCACATATACCAATGCATGTAAAACTAACTTCCCAAATTTTGAATTTGTATTGTAAAACTGAAGGGACTCTTTGTAGCATATATATTATTTTTTTTTTAGTTGATTTTATCTCACTATTTTGTAAAGTATTTTAGTGGAATTTAGCATTGATAATTTCAGTTGTAGTTTCTAAAATACTTATTTCCCAAGGTTAAAAGTTTCATCCCTGCAGATTTGCTCAATCATTTAGTAGGAAACGGCAACGTACCTTCGGTTGTTCTTCTCAGATACCTGCATTCTTATCAGCTCTTGAGAAAAATTCAACAGCGTAAGAAGAATATATAGAATGAAAATGTTTAGATTTGTTATAGGAATGATCTTGGGTAATACATTTTTAGTTGAGATGGATGTAAAATATATGGTTCTGATTTAAAAGAAAAATCCTACGAATTGTTAGTGAAATACTTTGTGTTCTGAAAATATATGGACTGCACAACTGCATACTGTGGGTTTTTAGTTATTTTTCTTTTACTTGCCTGGATGCAAGGCCTGACCAACACCTTTTGGGTGGCTAAGGTTCTTAGGAGAGAGAGTAATGCAGATCACTTGATCAAGTGTGTTAAAAATTGAATTGTGTTAGGTCAGTACCTCTAACACATCTGTCAACCGCTAGCAACATTTTTACACCTTGCCTTTTTCCATGGAAACAGTATTTTCAGTCTATCCGCACAGACTTTTGAGAAACTTTTGTTAATGTTTGTAACACCGAGAATGGAAACAGCTTTGTGTGCATTTCTCTCTAGGTAGCATAAATTCAGAGAAAGTTTTGTTCATAAATCTTTTGGTTTAAAGTAGCTTAGTTTTTTGAGTGTGTGTTTAATAAAATTACTGACCCTGAACTTGTGCAAGACTTGCTGTTCCAGCTGGATGCATATAAATCTATGAAGCCCGATGAGGTTCTTCCCAGGGTACTGAAAGAGCTGGCTGATGTCATTGCAGGACCTCTCTCCATTATTTTTCAATGGTCTTGGGGTTCTGGAGAGGTCCTCGTCGACTGGAAACTGGCAAATGTTTTCCCAATTTTCAAGAAGGGTCAGAAGGAAGACCCTGGTGATTACAGACCTGTCAGTTTTACTTCAGTGCCTGATAAAATTATGGAGAAGGTAATTCTTGGAGTTATTTAAAAACACTTGAGAGACAACGCTGTCATTGGTCATAACCAACATGGGTTCACGAGGGCAAAGTCCTGCTTAACCAACTTAATTTCCTTTTATGACAAGGTCTCCCTTCTAATTGACCAAGGGAAGTCAGTAGATGTGGTGTTTGGATTTTAGCAAAGCTTTTGATACTGTCTCTCACAGTATCCTTCTGGATAAACTGTCTGGCACACAGCTAGACAAGTTCATAATACATTGGGTGAGCAATTGGTGGATGGGCTGGGCTCAAAGAGTTATAGTAAATGAGGTTACATCAGGCTGGCAGCCAGTCATCACTGGAGTTCCCCAGGGCTCAATTTTAGTGCCAGTGCTCTTCAATGTTTTTATAAATGATCTAGATGCAAGAATCAAATGTACATAAGTAAGTTCGCTGATGATACTAAACTAGGAGGAGCAGTGAACTCCCTCAAGGGTAGAGAAGCATTACAGAGAGATCTGGATAGACTAGAGAGCTGGGCTATCACCAACCATATAAAATTTAACAAGAGCAAGTGCCAGATTCTCCAGCTGGGACAGGGTAATCCTGGTTATACATACAAACTGGGGGACGAGAGGCTGGAGAGCAGCCCCAAGGAATGCGATCTGGGGGTATTGGTTGATGGCAAGTTGAATATGAGTCAACAGTGTGCCCTGGCAGCCAAAAGGGCCAGCCATGTCCTGGGGTGCATCAAGCCCAGCATAGCTAGCCGGTCAAAGGAGGTGATTGTCCCACTCCACACTGCACTGGTGCGGCCCCAGCTCGAGTACTGTGTGCAGTTTTGGATGCCTCAATGTAAGAAGGACATCAGACTATTAGAGCGTGCCCAGAATAGGGTCACCAAGATGGTGAAAGACCTTGAGGGCAAGACTTATGAGGAGTGGCTGAGGTCACTTGGTTTGTTCAGCTTGGAGAAGAGAAGGCTGAGGGGTGACCTCATTGTGGTCTACAGCCTCCTCAAGGAGGACAGCGGAGAGGAGGTGCTCATCTCGTCTCTCTAGTGACCATCGATAGGACATGAGGAAATGGAAGGAAGCTGCCTCATGGGAAGTTCAGATTGGACATTAGGGAAAGGTTCTTCACTGAGAGGGTGGTCGGTCACTGGAACAGGCTCCTCAGGGAAGAGGTCATGGCACCAAGCCTGTCAGGGTTCAAGGAGCGTCTGCACAACGCTCTTAGTCATACAGTTTAGTTCTAGGTAGTCCTGCAAGGAGCAGGGAGTTGGACTTGATGAACTTTATGGGTCCCTTCCATCTTGAGATATTCTATGATTCTGTGATTCTGTGACTGTTATTAGGAAAATTACAGCATATTTTTAGTAGATGGAATTAGAATGCTTTTTCTTATGGGGCACTGCAGTGAAAGAAATCTTCACTTTACAGCTTATCTTTATGATATGGAACTGTCACTTTTTTGTTTATAAAGTAGTTTTTTTCATAGGTCAGAGCTTTCTAAAAAGTTATAAATATATTGCTTTAGCCTTGACCCTCTTTATTTTTTTTCTTAAAAAAAAAAAAATCGCCTGTTTACTTCTGACAGACTACAATAAAGTTTAAGAATTAGATTATATTTTTCTTCCATTTAATGCTAGAGACAATTTTAATCTACTGTTTTCAGCCCATTTAAGATATGCAATTAAGTATATGCTAGAAAACACAAGTTTCACTAAACATTGTCATATTTGTTTGAAATACAATACACAGAAATCTTGCAGATAGAAAATTAGAACAAAAGAGAAATTCTGAAGGACATTTTTTGGTATCTGGAAATATGGTGGACAGTTTCATAACAAAACATACATGGTCTTTTAAAAGCTGACTCATACCTACATGATATTGGGCAAAACTAACCTGGAATTTATGAGCTTGAATATCCAATTTAACAAAATAAATAACAATTTAAAATTCTGTTCTAGTCTCCAAGCAGCCTAATTATGAAAAAATATTTCTTAAATTTTAATTAAGATTAAGGCAAGTTTTTAATAACATAATAGTGCAAGAACACACTATGATATTGTTAATAAAAACATTTGCATGAGTATTGAGACTATCTCATATGGACTTTGAGAGAAAATTTGTTTACCTGATTAAAAAGCTAAGAAATATACATGTGTTAATCTATCTCCTGCCCCTTGTGAATGTGCATCTTTAATTTCCTCCTCTTCCTTCTCTGCCTATCATTTTTTAATAAGCACTGGTCGTTGTGTCTTAGCAGAATTCAATAGTGTCTGTGTGCATGAGGCATAAAGTTGAATGTGCTTATTGAATTTGGCATGTGAGATGGGTTCCAAGGAAGTTTAAGAAATTTAAGTCAGGATTGCCGTGGTCCCATCCTCTGGATGGCCTTGAGTTTCTTTTCTCTCTCTTGAACCAGCCTGTGTGCTTATGCTATCATGCTGGTTCAAGGCATTAGTGTAAAACTAATCACCCATTTTGCTGGATTAGTTTTGAAAGGGAACAGCTTCCTGAGTCAGCTTAGGAGCACTGAGACCCTCAGCCCTGCTAAGTCGCCAATAAGCTTCAGTGTGGGCAGATGCAGCACGACAGGACACCCTGAACCCTTACTAGAGAAATCTTGCACGCTCATGGTCTTGCAAATGCTCATGTGATGGGGAATGGTCTGTAAATCACACTGTCAGACTCACAAACCATCAGACTCTTGCTATAGGGGTCTTAGTCGTTTCACAGACCTGGGACCAAGTTAACACATTTCAGCCTGAGAGATATAGAACTTGAGAAGCTACAACCAGTTTAAATACAAAACAATGATGTGAATATTTCTCAGTTTGCTGAATGACAGATGAACTTTAGATTGATTAAGTTTATCTAATCAAGTTTCTGAGTATGATATACCGTGAAGGCAAATTAGTGGAGAATGCCTACCATGAAAATGCTGCCTGGATTTCTCAAGTATTTCTCTTTGCCTTTCATCATCTATTGTATTTCTTTTTTCTCCTTTTTCCTGAGAAAGCATTTTTCTTCTCCATCTTCATTAAAAACCAGAATATTAATGTGCAGTTCAGAAATGTATTGATAGACCTGTGTAATTAATTTCCAGTTTTCTCTATAATGCAGCATTGCATTTTCATTTTGCCTTTCCTTTATCTGAAACATGTTACAAAATATGCAGTATGCATATGCTTTCCAGCCATTTCTTTAAATTATAAAAAGTACTCTGGAATTCTTCCAGAAAAAGCATTAAACTTCACAACTGTGTTACAATTGTAATGTTTAACTATACTGAGTTAATCAAACACAGCTACCACTGTAATAAGTAATCACCTTAAGATGAATATTCCACAGTATATATAGAATTAGTACATGAAGTATTAACCCTCTGAATTGAACGTGTGTTTATATAGCTACATTTTTTTAATATCCATTGTATATATTTTATTTATATACACGTAAAACATATGTTTATTAATTTACAAGTTTACTTCAGCTTCAGATATGATCAGTGATGACATAACATACCCTGGAGAGCTAAGATGGGGGAGCAATTCAGGAGGGGTTTCTATGGGAAGATGACAGTGGTATGAGAGGTATCCTGTCTATATGCTCTCAAATGGTGGGGTATGAGTATGCAACTAGGCCAAAGCCATTTGGTTATACTATCCTCAGCCATTCCCAGTTTGTTTTGTCTCACAGATGAGTATTCAAATTACTTGACTATCCCTGTACCAACCCAATTTTGCTGCAATGTAGCTGCAAGCACTGGAAGCTACATACCTTGTGAACTTTAACTGATTCAGTTGCCTGCCTGTGGGAGACAATATTCACAGGAGGAGTGGTTCAATATACCCAGCTTATAGCTAGATGAAACAGACTATTTATGCCCCCTCAAAGATGGACTGCTTTACTCGAGGCTGTATATGCCTAAGCTCTCCTTACATTTTATATGTGGAAATTGGAACAAATTTTATATTGAACAAATCACACCTACGCTTTTCCATTTTTTTCCCCTCCTATGCAGAACCTCTTGTTTTCCCAAGTTTTTTTCTCGGTATTTTTAGTCAACATTGCAGCAGAGTGATTGTTCAGTAAATAACAGTGTTTTTCAGTTTATGCTGCCATTCTTTTATATGCATACACGCATGAAGATCCCTTCTAGAATATCTCACATTTTCCAAAAGGCATGGTCCGGCAAGGTTGATTGATCAACCCTGATAAACCCATCTCAGTGAGAGTCTAAAATTTTAATACAGTAGTTCATAATGTTCTCAGAATGAAACTAAGAAATAGAAAACAGTGCTCATGGCACAAATCTTCAGCAGGCTTTTCATCTTTTAAAACACCTTTTTCATAGTCTACTACTGCATTCTGCTCAGTTTCCAAGCATTTGGACCCCTACTGAACTAAGTATTCAACCATTTTAGACAGTGCAAAGTTCCATCAACCAGAAATGTCTGACTGCAATGTCTGATTATCTTCTTTCTCAGCCTTAGCTTCCCATAAATCTGTATGACACAAACTATTTTTAATCCATCCTGAATACAGCTAACAGTTCTTTATCTAAAGTAGAATCTTGTAGCATTTCTTTCAATTTGCTTTTTAATGTTCCCTCTGTGGCAATAGATATTGATAATAGCCATGAAAGCTATATCCAGACTGTAAGAAATAATGTATATTGTCTTCATATATGTGGTGCCTTGCTTCTGTTCGTACTTCGAGGTATGCTGTAGCTCTCATGGGGAACACTAGGATTTGTACATACTCTGTATTACTTTAAATATTCTGCTTCTTTGCAGTCTTGAAGGTTAAGACTTCAGCCTTCCTTCACCTTCTGGATTTTGTTCTTTAAAAGTTGCTGTTGGGCTGAGATCTAGCATGCCAAGTTTCAGCCTGAAACAGACTTTTATGTCTATACTCTATATTTCTGTTTATCTTTCCAGTTCTCTTCTGGTAAAGGTTTCAGCTCTGTTGCTTAGATTTTTGAGACTTATAATGGGACTTGTTTGCTATGTTTTTAATTTAGGGAAGATCTTCTAGTAATTCTCATATTTATGAGGAATGCGAAGGATACATGCTGACTGTGCATAAAGATTTTGTCTCTGGCTCATTCAGGAGCAACACTTAATGTTTCCAGTATGTTATCATTATCCTCAATCCATTCTGTAACCTTATGGATACATGACAGAAGTCATTACACCAGAAAGATTTTGAACCATTGAAACACTGCAGAGCGCTCTTTTTTTTTTTTCTTTCTTTTTTCTCCCCCCCCCCCTTTAGAATTTGCAGACAGATGGTGTCACCACTGCAATTATTAGTAGAGATATTAGTGTTCCAAGCGTTGTAGAAATAAGTGTCCAGTCTTCTAGATTATGCTTGACATATAGTCCTGAAATGGTAATTGGACAAATGGTAAATAGTATTAAAATTCAGGATTATTTCTCCACAGCAATATATGAAATTCATGTTCATAGTTGTTAGTAAGGTGGTAAGAATCTGTGGTGAATCGGAGCTTTCAGAAGAGCTCTTAGTTAACTATATGCAGTGTTTCTGAGCTGATAAGGAAAAGCTCTTTGTTAGTTGGTGTCCTAACAAGGGGCAGGTCTTACACTGGGGCTAGTGGGCTCAGTCCCCAACAGAAAATTTTTACCTGACTTGTGAGTTATAAGCCTTGCACACCGTATGGAGATGGTGTACATGCTACCCCAAGCTTGGCACCGTTGCACACCAGATGAGGAGGTATAAACTGGAAATGGAGCATGCTACGCTTGTGCAGTAGCCTTCAGCTGAAGTGGAGATCTCAAAGACATTGAAGTTGCCACTAGTTTTAACTGCTGGAGGAAGAAATTTTAGATATCTGACCAACTTGCACTGCCTTTCAGGAGAAGTTGTGCAATTAGACATGAAATTATCTCATATATGAATGTTAGTGTCTTGAAAAGGTTTAGCCTGATATCAAATTGTTTCTCACTGTCAAAACTGGTCGATCTGTTCACAACATAGCAGCATAGTAATCTCTGAAGAATTCCGGTGCTGCTCCCATTGACTTAGAAGGCAAAGCTCTTATGGATGATAACAAGAGTAGGTACAGACCCACAATCACTGTCTCAAATGAACTTTCATTGGCCTTGGAGAACTATGATCTAACTGATTTCTGTGGCTTCAAAACACCTAGAGAAATGATTGCAGAAAATTGTTTTGCTAATGAATTCACTTTGTGCAGTACTTCTAACTGTTTTCTGTTAATTGAAGTTCATTATCTGATCAAAACCCATGTAGTTTGGGGGTCAAATAATTCTAATTAGCCCATGCAAAGGGAGTCTAGGGGAATAATGTCTTTTTATAACTTCGCACTGCACTTGCTAATTTTGAAATGCTAGAGGACTTGATGGTTCATGGGATTGGGAAGGAAAAAAAAAAAAAGACAGACCATTTCTTTCTGACAGTGCTTAAGATGTGGCTCAAAAAATACTTCTTACTGGTCCAAAAGCTCTTACTGCCATCTGATTGTGGTTGATGGATTATCAGGACAGTAAGGCAACGGTTTCAGTCCTATTCCTCCTAAGTCAGTGTTTATATCACAAAATGTATGGCTGGAGGCACCTGGCACTATTTCTTGTGCCATTTAGGGAGATGGGGAAATGGACTGCAAAGGAATCAAAATGAGCTCTTTCTCCATCCTCATAGTGTGAAGGATTTGGGCACATTTGACATATCTTTTCCATATTACTGTGGTCCATGCATTAAAATTGCAGTTCTGTAGCTCTTTCCATCTAATGAATTCAAGATACTTCAGAGATGCGAACAAACTGTGCCTTGCAGTCTGCCTTGGAGAAAGAATGGATGGTGTTTATCTCTAATTTCAAAAGATAAGGGAAAAAGCAGCACAGTAGTTCAGATTCTCAAAACTGCTGAGTGCCAAACTTTCATTTAATTAATTAAAGTTTGGCAGCTGAATATCACTGACTTGATCATTGCAAAGAAAAGGTTCCTAGCAGATTTGTGAGGTTTTCTTGGGCTTTCTTTATAAGAATCCCTTCCATATTAGCTCCATGACCATGAAGCTGGTAGTATTTGTAAAAAATAGGAATAATCTAAAATAGCTTTGAACATAGAAAAGTATTTCAGTTCAGAAATAGTGGAAATGGAGAAAATAAGGATAAAGTATAATTCAGAGATAAGAATGCTGCATTCCAATTAGTGCAAGTTTGCAATTAATAAACCAAGATATTGGAGTAGGAGACATTTTTATGAACAGTATCTGGCATGTTGCGTTGCAAACAAATTAGTGTATAAAAATAAATAGGAAGACAGGAAGAGTTTGTCCATTTGATAGGATGTAAAAATTGTTGCTATTTATATAAACATACCATAAAAGCCTACACTTGCATTCAGAGTCCTAATTACTCAGAATATTATCTTTTGATAATTAATTAAAAATTTATCTTCTGGGAAATTTTTTCTGAAGTTGGTCAATATATTTTTTTATGAAGGTCAGTTGGTCCTATTAGCATTCAGAGCACAATATACCTTTAGTATCTGTAGGTCTGAGCACACTCATCAAGTGTGAGTGCACCTTACACATTGACTTGTCAGACCATAAGAGCTACATTTTTTGTTGCTCTGCATCACCAGATTGATATTATATGTTCAAGACTCTGTATTATAGCTCTGAAATATGTAGACATCTTTAATCCAAAAAGTGGGAGACAGACTGGAGGGAAAAAAAAAAAAAGAATAAAAAGGTGAATGATAATACTGTTGTTTAGCTATCTCATCTTCAAAATATTGGGGAAATATTTTTCTTCACCATCTCTCCTGCACCTTGATGAAGTAAAGAGTGTCTTCTGTCCTTGAAGATTTTGTTTACTGTTAGAAAGGAGCTTTAAGCTTATGATGAGGACTTTTTTATTATTCATTATTCTTTTCTCTTCTGCTCCTTCATATATCCTGCTTTCTTTTGAAAAATCTTACATTGTTTGCCATACATTTTTGTGAACTGTCCCTTTTGCCATATACTGTGATGTTGATTGATGGATTGAACTTAATCCAATAAGTTCAAAATGTCCTGGAAACAGAAGGTGAAAAGGACAGTTTTACGCAAATTAATCCCAGAATGATTATTGGTTATAAATGTTCCTCACTATTTGCTTTATCATTTTATATTCGTAAGAAGTTGGTTATTCTTTCTGTTGTTCACGAATAAATATTCATGTTCACAGTTTTGCTAAATGTAACATAGCTTTTAACGGCCCTAAGACAATGTTTTCATAGTCATTCTATTAGCTGTGTAAATCTTCCATATTTAAAACTAATAATACTTATTTACATTACAAATGAGTCACTAATTTGATAATGCTTGATAACAAAAGTTACACTATATGATAATCATGTTTATCTTATGTTAACAAATGTAGAATACCATTACGAAAATCCAAAGTATGCCTATTAAAATCTTTCTGTTTTCTGTACTGAATAGGAGTTCCCCCACTGAAAAAGAATCTTTGTGTAATTGTAAAAAAGTTATGGGATTTTTCCTCTTGGTATCTTTGATTTTAATTATTTCAAGTAGTTGTATATAGCATAAGGGCCAAGTTTAAGAATTCTCTATACAGACCCTCCATTGAAATCTTTACTATGTATGCATCATTGTCAGCAGTGAATGTTTCATAAACTAAATTCTGTTTACAGCCATGAAGATTCAAACATATAGTTTTTGTCATGCAGGTGTTAGCTCACAGGGAGCTCAGTCCTTTTCTTGGTTCTGCATAGAGGTAACTAATTTTCTGACATCCTAGACCTGGAACATTTCTGCTGATGAAACATAAATGAAACAGGGACTTGAGTTCTCTTGCTGGCTGCTTCATGAAATCTGCTCCATTCCTTGGAGTGAAAGGCAGTAAAAAATATTGTAGTCACTAAGGTCATTGGGTTTGATTTTGAATGCATTCAGAGAGTAGTTTTATTCAAAATGAATAAATAACTCACTTTTAACATAGTCACTCTTCAGAAGAGTATGCTATGTTACAGCCTCAGCAATAACTTTCCATGATGTGTTCTGGTCAATCATCAGACTTGAACAAGTCTACTAATACAAATGAGTCTTACTGATTTTAGGGCTTGGACAAGATGCAAAATTGACAAATCCACAAACCACACTGGTTTATGAACCCTCTTACTGGTATAAATATGGAGTAACACAATAAAGGTAATGTTATTTAAACCCAAATTTATACTTAAAAGTAATAAGTTGCAGAGCATGAAATGTCTCAGCGTAATATTCATAGTCTTTTTTTCAGACATCATCCTGACTTCTTTGGATAAAATCCAGTAACTGAGCTGTGGCAAACTCTGAGAATTTTCAGTTCTGTTGATCTCAGCTGATGGGTCCCCCGATCCTGTCCATGCCTAAAAGGCTTGCAGCATATCCCAGAGCACACCTGGATCCTAGGTAATTGTCTTGTTGCTCTTTTAAACTTTTGGTGATTTCCATGTCCTTTCACTTTTTGTCAGGGTAAAATTTCCTTTTAGTTACCTGCGTTTTCTAAGCAATGGAAAGCTTCACGTTCAATCTCTGCCTGATTCAGCTCAGCATAATCTAGAAATAGGATACACCTCCAGTCGTCCAATATCAGAGACTTTATTGGCTATTTGCATAGCTCCTTTTCTTTCCTCTTTTATTTCTTTATTGTGTCATGATTAGTCAAGTCTTCTTAAGTTTCTGTGAAATTTTGTTCTAAAACATGAGTTTTACTGTCCCCTTTTCTTTTTTTCAAGACAATTCACTTTCAAGTTGAATTAAAAGAAAGATAAAATGAATATTTAGGAAGTGTTCTGGGACTTTCAAAATAAGTTGCATGTATCAAACATTTTAACGTTTTGATGTGTACTCGTGTTGTCCACATATATTTTTAATGGCAAGTTGTGTCAAGCTGCATGTGCTTTAATCTCATGTATTTTGGCAGTTCCCTAACTGGAAGACTCTTACTACATGAGGTTGCCACAAGAGCATTTCCTTTCATTTTCTTCCTCAACTGACAAAGACATAAGGGTCTTTACATTTTTAATGACAAACAGGGTTTCTGTATTCAGAAAAAAAATCCCAACTTTCTGAAAAAAGAGACAGTGCAGTACACATTTGTACACACCTTCTGTCATAACTAAAGAAAAATTGTACAGACAAGACATCACTGTAGCCCCTTGAAGGTTTGCTACCCATCACATAGTTTTGAAAACCTTGTCATAATAAACTTGCATGTACTTGACATTAATGGTTGTTCCTCCATGAGCAGAATATCCTTTTACATGAAAGGGATTATTCCAAAAAGCAAATGAAAAATATATGCTCTGAGAAAGAGGTAAGTATCAGCTATGTAACTTGCTTTACTTGTTGCCTCCTGTCAAGGGAGTGAACATTGACTGTACAACACATTTGATTAACAAAAAAAAAATTAAAGTATGTGAAAGGAAGGCTAGTTAAGTTCTTCAAGCTAGGAAACATTGTTTTAAATGGTTCTTTCTAACTACAGCTCCCATGCTTCCCTATATTAATAAGGAAACACACAAATTTAAGCCTCTGGTTGTTAAAGATATTTCAAGTTTGCTTTCATTTAGCAAAGCATAACAGCTTGCCTGGAAAAGAATTGGAATATAGATTATAGCTATGAACACAACCTATTTAATTTAATTTAACATTTATTAAGTGAGAATGCAATGTAAAATGTTTCGTGAATTAATGAAAACTATTCTATCTTCTGAAAATAAATCCTGTCAAAGACCTTCTGTTTCAATATTTATTATGATGACAGTTTTTCATTCTTTTCCCTTGGAAAATTCTTTGCTATATATTTGTTTCATAATAAAGAAGTAATTTGGAATTTAGATTTGTAGAATGATTCAAGGAAGTAGACCCCTGCATTTCTTTAACTTTTTTTAATGAAAGTGTGAGAAAACAAGCTAAATCATTTTACTCTTTCAAGCCTGCCACTGTGTTTCTACTCTGTTGAAATATTTACTAGCAAGATCTCTCACTCTCCTTTCCAAAACATTTTTAGCATTGGGAAAAAAACCCTACAACCTGGTATAGCATCACATATGTGACAGTCATAAAGTCTAGTCATGCAGATAAGCATGCAAGTTTCTCCCAAAATGCTTTTTGTGAATGCACTGATGAACAGAGTTATATTTCTGCAGCAAGTCACTTTCTTCACTGCTAAGCCATTCTTGACCTCAAACTTATAGTCTAATTGAATGCACCAAGCTTGAGTGATTTTTGAACCTGCTTCAGTCCCTACTGAATTTGACAAGAATCTGCCCCAGCTGTGGACCCAATAATGACTTTTTCTTTAATTAGTCCCACATTGTAGAGGATACATCTTATCACACTCTACCTTTGCAGCTGGTACCCAGCTTTTCCCTGGGACCATATTAGTTTCTGGTTATATTGCTGGGAAAAAATGCTATAGCTGCTTCCACAGCTACCTGGTTGCCCGATAAAACAAAAGAAGATTAACTTGCTGCTTTGACATTTTAGATGCCTGGTATCTAGAACGGCAGCAATTAGGGAGCAGTTATGGCTACTGCCATAAGCATCAGGTAGATGCTGGAATAATTAATTGACTATTATCTCCAAGCTGTTATTCAGAGTGACTTCATTTGCACTTGTAGAAACATAGCGTCTTGTCTCCCAGAACATCCAGAAGCTGCTGGATCCAAAAATCATTTTTCATTGGAATACAAACGTTGTTCAGATGCACGTTTCTTGGCTGTCAAAGAGCACAGAAGGATATTGGCTGTGCCTGACAGGGTTTCTATGCCAGTTCAGAATCTCTACCTACTTACTTGTGCATCTCAAGGGGAATTGACTGCTTCCCCAGAGACAAACACAATATTGTGACCTTGCATCCAAGCTCCAGTTTTTAGAACTTGCTTTTTGCTCCTGGAAACTGGATAAAAATCAAAATTAACAGATTCCTGATTTGCTCAATAGAGGCCAGCATGCATCTGAATGCCAGTAGCTGATCATCCTGTTTTGCTGGAACTTTGTTCATTGTTATTTTACACCCTCCTAGCTTCACAACTCCAGTAGATTGCTTTCCTGTGGCTGCAGGCTGGTCTTCTGATCCTGTCACGTTGCCTCCTCTACCCACCCCCATTTGCCATTCACTGGCCAAAATACGTGCAGGTTGTGTGTTGGTGATGAAGTGTCTTTTCCATAAGTGCCAGTCTGAAATCTCTAAATGGTTGTCTCCCTGCAGAAAGGATACTTGTGGGGCTCTGGTCGTCCACCCCCCAATGTGTGACATTAAGGCTGCTCATTCGTTTAGTTAACTTTGTACTCCAGAAACTGATTCCAAAGAAGGTAAGAACTGCCTGTGTGAGATATGTAGTGTAAATGTGAGTACACTACTGTGTCCTTTTGGTTATACAAGGGTGATTGGGCTAGAGGCACAGACCTTATATATATTCTGCGTGGACTCTAAATGCTTTTGTAGTTCTGACTAGCCTGGCAGCCCACTCCAGTGATGGTCTGCCTAATAATTTGTGGGCTGAAAGGGAGGAGGGAGCAGAGAAGAGCTATTAAAGGAGCCATGATCTGTTTAAGCTGCAGAGGCCTTTTCTGAGGCCTTTGGTTACCTTCCATTTGAGTATCTCTATTTTCAAGAAAAAGAATATTGAAGAGGTCTAATCATATTTTAACATGTTATTTATGAAACTGAAGACTAAGATATAAAAGAACCAATGGCATTATTTCAAACTAACTAGACAACTGCTTGTATTGCTATAACCAATAAGAGGTCAAAACCCAAACAAGCCAGTCTGTTCTCTTCACTCATTCGGCATTAAACCCACCAGCTCAAATCCTCCAGTTCTAGACACAGCTTTCAGCTTCTGCATCTTGCCCGATTTACTAGAATCTTTAACTTGATATCATACTACTGTATGTATTATAAATGTACTTTATCTTGCTTCTCGTCTTGCTATTGGTGTTCAGCAGTTCCTAGTCAGCTGTGATAACCCATATTAATCTGCCTTGACAACTAACTATAGCAGTCATCAAATTTGCCATCTGCCCATCTGGGAATGTCCATGTCAACTCATGGTTCACCTTCAGCTGAGTGTGGTTATTATTATAAATTACTCTTTGTAGTCTAATTTCATTGTTTCATCTCATATCAATCTCAGCTTCACTTCTATATCACCTTTCTCCACAGAGTGACAATATTCCTTGCCTCCATTAAAGTTTCTCCTCTGAATGCTGACTTCATTGGTTTGTAAGTAACTGAAAATAAACTAGCTCCTTTTTTTGGGTCTTCTGAAAACTTAGTAGAAGGATAATCTTGCAGTTTTGCAAGCCAGAAGAGACTGCAGAAAGGAGAACTGTAGATGAGCCATAATATAAAAAAGTCTATCTTGTAGTCCTTATCCTCTTGTAGACAGGAAACTACAGTAAAGAGAAAAGCAACATGGCATTAATTGCATCAGAATGTCATTACTAATTTTACAGTGATACAAGTAAATATATCTATCAAAATGTCTGTTTCTTTAGCACTGTAATTTATTTTAACACCTTTCTTAAGAAAGGAATTGCATGGGGAATTGCAGATATATTAGAATACATGGCAGCAGTCTTGCATGTAGGTACAACAGTACATATCCAGGTTTCATCTAATGTAGTAGTATACATCTACTCTTTTTTAAATGTAGTCCTGACAGTTTGTTGAGCTCTGTACAGGAGTCTGATCACAACAACAGACCATTTCCTGAGAAGCTTTTAGATTCACATTCTAGTGAGGACACTGTCAGTTCAGTGTGTTAGTTACGTATATAAAAATCAATACTGTAGACAAGCTATATATTTTTTTTTTTCTTCTTTCTTCAAAGACTACAGTTGAAAAACATAAAGATTGTGGGGGCTTTTTTTCCCCTTCCATTCCTTGTGGAAAAAAAAAGTAATGTTTAAATTTTCCAGCTGATGCTTTACACTATGATATTTTATGTTAGGTTGCCTCAGCCATGTCAAATGATATAAAGTTACATGATGTAATTATGTGACTTGCATTGAGTTATCTCAGTATGACATACCAGGCAAGCAACCTACTTTAAAAGACACACTTTCCTGGAAACTGCAGATAATTCTGTGAGAGTGGAAAGCAGTTAGTAGTGGCTGCCCTAGGTAATGACATCAGGCCTGACATTCTTCAGTGTATTTATTATTGATTTGGTGGATGGGTTGATGAACGTTGCTGATAACAGAAAATTATTTAGACTAAAGAAAATCTCATAGAATAACAAGATTTCCCAAAGGATCAAGTCAAACTGGGTGACTGAATAACATGGTTATAATATGATGGTGTTAATATGTTGATAAAATGAAATTTATAACCTTAATACTTTAATGTAGAATGTAAATAATCTCCTCCAACATGGCTTAACTTTTTAATACATCAGTGGGTTCAGAATGGAACAATACTGCTGAGATCTTATTGAATGTATATCTAAATTTGCCTATGGATCATGCTCCTGTTCCCACTGAAATTGATGAATCATCAATGATGGCTCAAAATTAACAAAACCTGGAAATATTGTAAATCAAAAATCTTAGGGTATGCTGAGTACCCTCTAAGAAGCTTCTTGATTTTTTTCCCAGGTCCAATTGATATGATTTTGCTATGCAGTTCCATGTTACTTGCTTCCACATATTATCCTCAGATAGGCTTTGTACTCTGCTGCCATATCGTCACTATTCCAGAAAAAAAAATTAATGAACTCAGACAAGAGGAACACTAGCAAAAATTAATAAAGATTTGTAACCTACAGTCTGTTAACCACGTTGTCACCTTCAACACCCATTGGAATGCAGAATGATTTCTTCTCTGAGAAATGCTGTCCTCCAAATATGTTCTTCTACATCATCCTGATGAGAAAAGTATCCTCTCCCCATTTTGTGTGTTTGGTGTGTCTAATGTGGATGGGGTTTAGTTTGTTTGCTTATTTTGTCATAAAGTGCTGACCACAAGATATTTTTTCTATTTGCTCTCGGTAGGAGAATAGAACAGACAAGTAAGTGATGGGTTTTAGCACAGCTGTAGTAGCCTCCCTAAAAAATCCTGAACAATAGCAAGAGGAAGACACTGCTCCCATACCATTAAAGAAGAAAGCTTAGACGCTCTGCTTCCTGCCATGCTTCCCAAACAATGGTGGAAAAGAGTACAAAAGGAGTAGTGGAAGGAATATACTCGTGATGTAGACTTGGTCCTCCTTTTTTGAAACACGAAATGAAATTGGCCCTACTGTGTAGGGTGTATGTATGGAGACAAATGTTTTCAACACAGATAGCAAAATTACTTAAGAAGTTAAACTAGGATTTCCCTGATCTGTTAAACCAGAACTTTTAAAATATGTTTTCCCCATGGTTAGTACAAGTGGTTAATCCAGAGGGCTTTATTTTAAAGAAACTTCAAACTAGCCTTCCAACAATCTTGTACAAACTTCCAAACACTTTTGTACAAAACAGTCTTCCAGATTTTGTGTTTAGTCATTTATGTATCTGCTAGGGACTGTCAGGACTTTTCAAAGCAAGCACATAGATACGGCTTATTCTGTGTTTAGTTCTACCAACATTTTTGTGTTGATCATTAACACAAGTAATTTGCTACACAAGAATGAAGATTTATTATACTTTATTGTCTCTTTGATTTAGAAATAAATCGATCAGAAACGGTGCTATCCATATACTGTTAACAATGAAGATGACATCACTGATGATAATGTATTAAGTAAGTTCAAAATATTGCTTACCATAATCATGTTAAGTTTGCTGTTTGGACTGAAATGAGACAAAATGGAATAAAAAGGTGGTTGAATTTCATCTGATCTTATTTTAGTAAAAGGTGGGAAAAATCAATGTAAGGAAGACATAGAAAGGAAATGGAAAGTGTTGAAAGATAAATGAAGGTATTTCATCTAGCAGTGAATATACTATGACAAAAAAAAAAAAAAGATCCAACGTAGATGAAAAATAAAGGGTCAGAAAGAGACATCTATAAGGTGTAAAATATCTGGACTAAATGAGAAAGAGAAAGATTAAAGTCAGCTAAGTGTAAAAACACCTGATAAGAAATATAAAGGTGGAGAATAAAAAGATAAGTGCTGGAGGTTAGGATAAATAAAATATGTTTGAAGTGCCTAAAGGAACAAGATGATGTTGAAGGAGACTGTAAGGCACTGTAAAAAATAGTTCAGAAGTGCCTTTCATAAGAAACATGTACAGTAAAAATAATACATAAACCCAATATATACTAATAGTTTAAAAATAAGGCCTGGGTTTATAACTGAACATGTGCAAATAGGAAAATTCATGTTTTGCTTTGTAAGTAAGTGTCTAAGTTCTTTCAGCTGCTAAGGTAACTGGTATGAGAACTTTTGAAATAAACTTTTACATTTTTTTAATTCACCCACTCAGCAGAATGACACTCCCAAGAAGAAAGAATTGGAACGCAGCAGGAATGATCGAGGTGATGCAGTCGAGAAGTAATTTTGTTTGCCTTATCATTTGTAATGAGTGATTAGAATCAGATGTAAGAAGAAATAATTGCTGAATCAACTAAGATGTAATCAAGTCCTTATTTGTGGAACAATTTGTAGTGGTTAAAGGGTTGCCGCCTTTCATCTGACTGTGTTTTAAAGTTCAACTGCTTTCTTTTGCTCTGAAATGGGTAAGAGTTGCTCATACATGCAGCTACCACGTCAGAACCAAGAGACTAGCTTTGCATCTTTAATTGCTTCAGCTTTTTTGTAAGCACATCTGTCTGTATTATGATGCAGTAGACATAATTAAGACATTAAAATACATGAGGATAGATAGGTAGATCGAAAATAGGATAGTCACAAAGGAGTCAGCTTTATGCAGAAAGTATTTTAAGTGTTTTCCCTTTTTTCTCACCATTTTGAAAATTCCATCCTTTTACTAACATGTTGAAAAGTAGTTGGAAAATCAGCAAAGTGCAATTGTTCATGTTTCTTTTTATTGATTTCAATAATCCAAGGCAAAATATAGTAGCAAATCATACTTTATAAAATAGCCAGGACAGATTTTTTTTTTTTCTTCCCCAAAGGGAAATGGCTACAACACAAAGTTGCAATCCACTTGGTAGGACTGGATGTGTGATGAAAGAGAGAGAGAACAGAAATTTCAGTAGAATATATGTATGGAGAGAAAGATTTTCAACCCTCAAGTTCCACAGATTTAAGCAAATCACTTGAAATTTCTGTATACAAGTTTCTTGGAGATAGTTAGCAAACTAAAATACAAATAAGTGGGCTGATTTGCTGGTGATGCTCAATGTTATTGCATTTCAACATCTTAATTCAAGGAGTTCACAGAAACTGGGAGTCCACCAAGATTGCTTAGACTGTAATGCAAGGAAGACTACGCAGTTTACCTTATAGAAGCATCTTAATAGACTTCCATGATATAATAGATCATAGCATATAATATCATTTATGCTGCATTTGTTGTTGAAATACACCATTTACTGCTTTTTTTTGCACAAAACATTGGTGTAATCCAGGTTGGCAGCATGCTTCCACCTTTTTATGTAATTACCAGTGTGAATTCTTTACAATAAAAAAGAAAAGCTATGAGGGAGGATAATAATCAGTAATATTTTGCAGTAATGAGATAATCCATTTGTGTTTTCTACAGGCTGCACATAAAACATGTCAAAAATAACATTTCTGGGGAAAAAGAAGTTAGTATGTGGCAACAGATGACTCCTGTAACATTTTTATTATGAAAAAATTTAAGTTTTTTTTTTAACTTGAAATTATACATAGTTTACAATGTTAAATCATTTTTAATGGTTCAAATAGAATAATACCAGGAAGAGGTGATAAAATGGCTAAGATTCCCCATTTATGATTGTGAATAAGAATGTTGTATTAATATAGTTTTTAAGATAGGTGGGGGCTTTGTTTTGCTTGTTTTAAACAAAGTAGTCAGCATCAGATTTACTGCTGTAGACCGTATGACATTGTATAAGAGCAAATAATTTAAGGGCAGCTTTCATTTAAATGTAGAGACTTAAGGAAGGTTTTGAGCGTCATTGGTTTTGATTTCTCCTGTTATTTCTTATTAATGAAATTTCACTAGCTGGCATGGAACACAACTTTTCCATAGATTGAGCAGGTTCATCCAAGTTCATTTCCTGCATCTGAAACATTTCAGGATACTACTCTATTTAGATTCCACTAAAATTTATAGCTCGGAATAAGAATACTATTCTATTGAGAGAGATAAATTTATGTCTTTAAGGGAGATAGAAACATGTCTTCCCAGCAACCTATCCAAAACTTCTCTCACCTATTCTGTCCATGAACGCAAGTTTTAAATTTCACTATCACAGTGGGATGCCTGGAAGCTATATGTACAACTATATGAAATAGCCATTCGCTTTGGTGTTTTTCTTTTCACCTTTCCCTTCTTATTTTCTGCTTCTTAAATCACACTATCACAGACCGATCCTCTGGCTTCTCCTGTGAGTTTTCCATTACATTGTAGGAGCCAAGTTAATTGGTATAAATTGTGGGTGGAAAATGTGAGAAGATTGGATACAGTCCTCTTACTCTGCACAGGATTTGCCATGTCACTCAGCAGAGACTACACGTAGTATATTTAGGACATAATAACTAGATTACTTATACCTGTATTCATACAAAAATAAATTTACAGGTGGTGGGAAAGATCTTCACCCAGAGTTTGGCTCACTCCTTTACAGTAATATGGACTAACTATGAAGTTTGTCTCTGGATTCACCAGGTCCAGGGATTTGGGTTTTGCCCATGTTACCTGTCTCTTCTCTTTTCCTCTACAATACCTAAGACAAGACAGAATCTTTAGTAAGACAGATCACTGAAAGCACATTTTAATGTCTTTTTAATTAAAAATATTTATTAATACTGAACACAGGTATAATACTCATAATCTCCAAAGCAGTGTAAAGTCATGAACTTACTTCTCTCTACTTCTCCCTGAGAATGAGTGAAGATTACTTTGACAAGGGACTTCTGATCTAGGTAGGTTGCTTGAAGTTTAGAGAAGCAGATATATCAGTAACTGGGAACTTTGGTGCTGTCACCATAAACAAAGGAACTTACATATTCTTCCCCCAAATAAAGCTGCTGTAATCAAGAAAAAACTTCTTTTTTGCATGCTATTACAGCTAATATTGTTTCTCCCTAAAAGATGTGAATAATTTGTAATGGGTGATTCTTCTGCCTTTTTTTTTTTTTTTTTGCAAGTGATCCTTGTAGAAGCTGTGGTGATTTTTCCCTCACGCTATTCATTAGGGGTGGAGGAGGAAACAAAAAAAAAACCCACTGACTGTGTTGCTGCTTGAGAAAAGCCTGATTCCTACCTCAGCATTTGTACATCTTGAACCACTGCTGGTGCTACCTAGAAATTTTTTCAAACTATGAGGACAGACATTGGTTATTCATGTTCCTCGGTGACAAATTTTTAGGGTTTTTCCATGCTTTGGTCAAGAAGAATTGATCTTTGACTTCAGTGGATTTGGGAGCCAGACCTTCCACAAACTCCAATTGCAAAGATCAAGGAATTAATGGACAGAGGAAAAACAACCTCTATTTGCTAGGAGCCTATCCTAACTGAAATAGGCTTGCTGGCAGTTTCAGTTAAACTGCATCTGTCTATGCCACATCTGTTCAGTGGAAGAAAGCAGAGTTTAGCCATCTCACTTGGGCATGCTTCATTAACAGAAGAGTCAAAACCTTGTTTACATAAAAACCAGTATGAAATATGATATTGGATTCAGTGGGTCTAAGAATTTTTATATAACTTGCAGAGGGTCTGAATGAAGTCTTAAATTCAAGCTCAGGGGGGAAAAAAATGACTTTATGCTATAATTAAGATCATAATAAAAGCTAGGCACATTGTTCTGGTATGCACAGTTGCTTGATACACTAGTAGCTTGTTTTGCTTTGAAATCAAATTAATTGTCCTGTGCTATCCCTGTTATGTGATCACTAGATAAGTCGGTTTTTGATTACCACTCTGAAGGTAATTAAAAGATAATCATTGTGTCACAAACACAGATACCCAATCCAGCCAAGTAAGAAGCATGAGAACACACTGAATGGTATCTTTATCCATTTCTATTAACAACTTTCAGAGTCTTGCCCTCACCCCAAATTATGTCCTAAACGCCATAAATTCTTTTGGGCTCCTTAACGCAATGGAATTGGGTGTGCGGTGTAGAAAACAAGTAAGTTTCCAGTTCTCTGCAGCTGTGAGCGTCCATATTTCTTATGTAAGTGTCATAATGTAGCTGAAATATTTTGAAGCTAATGAATCAGCGTATGTGTCAAAATGCCTACTCTGGAGAATGTTAACGAAGTGCAAAGGACAAGACAAAAAAAAAAGTAAACAGCCCAAGAATTCTCTGTCTTTTCTATCCTGCAGGTGGGCTGAGGGATCCTTAAAGTAGGTGAGGACTTTCCCTCCTTAAGTAGTATTGCAGAAGTACATAGTGTACAGCAAATAAATGCATCTAACAGACACTTCCAGCTGACAACAGTTAGGCCATTGAAAAGACATAGCTAAAGCTCTCTGTGCATCCACATAAGCTCATTTTACTATAGTGTCATTTTTCCCAATTGCCTGATTAGGTCATTGTTTAATCTACTCTGCAGTATTTTACTGTAACTCAGGCTATAAAATCTTTTGGGAATGGGCAGTTGTTTGAGCATATGCTGTCTATTGAAGCTCCTTTACAGGCCACTGAAATACAAACACCAATATGCCCAGATTATTCTCACGTGCTGAGCTTAATCTGGTGATCTGAAAGAAACAATGGAATTACTATATAAAATACAACTATATAAATCATTAATAACCATATAGTGTAGGGAATTGTCTTAAATTTACTGGGAAACCATAAGTAAATACTTTTTTTTTTTCTTTTATATGAAGGAGGACACAGTGTCTCTAAGAGAGTTAAAGAGCAAGAGATAAATAATCATGGAGCATCAAGTAAAGAGGGAAATAGGAATGTTGCTGACATAAGAAATTAGTAATTCCACCTCAGCCTGAAATGATCATTCATTCTACATTGTTAAACACCGAAATTTTTAGGGACAAACAGTAAATCCTTCAAAAAGAGCTATCTAAATATATCTGAAGATTGGGAAGTAACAAACAATCACCAGGTGCCTGAATTTCCCTGGTGAACTGAGTTTATTGAATTTATTCATGTTGTGATATTGATAGTGTAGCATCCTAGCTATCTTTGTATGCTTGCAAATATGCAGCGGATCACAAAGCTTATTATGTTTGCAAGAGTAACTTGAGAAATATGACATGCTTTAATTTAACTCTTGATACTGAAGATTTAATGAAGGAACTGCATTCCTTTTTTCCTACTGGACCACTGTTTGCGCTGTTGATGTCACCTGCTGTGTGTATTCTTTCTGTTCCTGTACCTCATTAAACAGAGAGAAAATCCCATGTGACTTTAATACATATTTGAAATACTTTAAAAACTTCTGGTTTTACATGTAGAATGCTGCCCATCTAACTTTCTTATGTTAGTCTTCATGGCCAATGCAAATTTTAGGAAATGTTTTCCTATCTGCTTCCAGTGACTTCCTATTATGTCCTGAAAACAGTTAGGATAGTCCATCACCCACCACCTCAAGAAAAGTAATAGAATATTTCAATTGCTTGATAATAAATTTACCTTGGCCAATGGCCAAGTAGCTTACAAAAATGTTCTAGAGAAACTAGAAGCTCTACTTTCCAATGAGCTACATGCATTTGGAAGCCATTACATCTACAGAAGTACTAGGACCTAATGTCGGTGATGTTTCTGTTCCACATGAAAGGAATGCTGTTACAGGTATAATATGCTCCATGAAAAATTTTAATCCAGAATAAGATTTTTCCTGTCTGGTTTATTCCCAAATAAGTCTTTCAGCACACACAATTATACCAGAGCAACTTTTCTAAAATGGATTAAAATACATATCTGAAATGCTCCTGCCAAATTCAAGGTACTCCTTGTTATTGCCCCACTGACCAATCCCATTTAGCAAAAGATAAAAGCTTTCATATTGGATCTGACATTCACTGTTTCTGATTACAGAAATGCTAGCCCCTAAGTGGGAGTCAAGAGGCAGTGCTGTGTTTTTCTGGCACTGAACTGTAACATGGAGTGTTAACCAGCTTGCGACCCACACAACAGATGTGATCACCAGCTATGCTGATGGAAGCTGTGTGATCTAGAAAAAGTCACAAGCAACTCTTTGATTTCATTTGAAATATCACAACCTGGCAGAGCTGCTTTGCTAATTAGTGGTCCATAACTTTGTTGCTCTGGCAGGTTCACAAGGTGCCAGTGCTGGAGAATTCACTCTAGGAAAGACCTTCATTGGAAAAATTGAATTTGGAAACAGGCTATTATGACTAAATAATAGGTAAATATGTGTTCCTACTTATTCAAATGTATTAATGTGGAATCTGGGCTTAATTCATTCACATTGGAAAATTGATAAATGGTATTTTAGCTACCTTTGTATGCCTGTGACTCTGAGAGTGTAAAATTTTGTCTTTTATGAACTCTAGATGCAGATGAATGTCGTAATTTTTCATGTTATTTCAATGGAACTAAGATTTATACCTCAATAACTTTGCAACATTGGGATATTTAATTAAACAGAACTGTTCTGGAATTACATGCATTGTCTATAAAAGACAAATATAAACTAATTCCAGAGAGCTACTGATTCAATGGATGCATTTTCATGTATGAGGAGTACATAAAAGGATCACAGCTTTGCCTACGATGAATATTATACTAGTTGAGTCTTAGGAGATGCTTGACCCAGATTCCCACGGCTAAAGGGATTAAATTTCTGTCAATTTTTTTTTGTACTTACATGGTAGCATGAAGGAGAGTTCTTTTCAATGCTGTAGCTAGCCATAGTTTCCTGGCTCTGAACCTAATTTTGAATCCAGCCTACACAGTGCTCCAAGGCACTTTTTAAAGTATTTGTATAAGGAATAGCAGCATGGAACACTGTGTACCTGGTCAGCACTGAAGTCAGGGAGAGATGCTACAGCTCCTTTAGTCTCCCCAGAAAATAAACAAACTCATTATCTTCTGCATGTATGAGTATTTTTCTAGGATTACTGAACACAGAGAGGACACTGAGAGTGCTCTTTCTTCCTCTCTGTCTTGCTCTCCCCTTTTCTTTTTCTGCATCTTTCAGCCTTTTGTATTAGAAGTAGTAGATTCGCTTTGAGGTTCTGGGGTGTTTGCAGATTTTGAGATGTGAGAGAAAAGCAGTGACTGTTCTTGAGGATATTTGTAGACTAGCAGTTTTTACATAATTCTGTTGATAGTTGAGTACCAGGCTTAATGACTCTGTGCATTGTCATGATCCCTCAGACCCATTTACTAGAGGCCATTATTTCCTCTCCTTCCTTTTTCCCCATCCAAGGCTGCCAAACTTGCTTTTTTCATTGCAAGAACATTTCTAAAATTTCTGTTATGTCCCTTTCTAGAGCAGCTGGCCTACAGCCAGCATACCATTTTCTGCCTCATGCCTGTTAACTTCAGTAACCAGCTAAAGTTTCTGTGTACTGATAATCTGTCTTTTGTCAGTCCTGTTTTCTGTGCAGCTTGCAGTAAAGGAAAAAGGAAATTTTCCAAGGCAATGTAAACTGAAGGAAGATTACAACCACATATCATTAGAGTTTCCCTACTTCTATCTTCTTTATGTACCAATCAATTAGTTACTAATATCCTTCTCAATGCATTGAAAGATGGGAAAACAGTGACTTGTGCAGCTAACAATGCTGCAGGTATGTTATTGGCAGCAGTACAAAGCTTGATCTTTGTCAATACAGCAGTAACAAAATAACCATCCTGATTTTGACACAAAATTTTGTCTTGTAAAATTCCACAAGTCGTAAATTCTGGATTTGATTTTAAGTCCTTCCTACAGTCACGGGGACAGACTCTCCTTGCAGCTTCAAAATTACAAAAGGACTAACGATGCAGTAAACAACCTTGATTCTTACTCTTACTCTCACTCTCTCTTTCTCTCTCTCTTTGTACAACCTTTTAATGACTGTCATTGCTTTAGCTTCAAGAGGTTGTGTGATCTAATTAGGGCAAATTGAATAAGACTGCTTTTATGCTAAAGCATGAGAAAGTTAATTGAAATCAATCCATGTTCAGTGAAAATGCTGGAGACATCACTGATAATTTAAAGCAATTAAAAGATGTTGTCCTGAAGCAAGGCAGAAACATTAAGTCTAAGAGCCTGTTAAAGAAAACTACCTAAAATATTTAAATGATATTATTCAGCTAAGATGGACTAGGGATAGCTGAAGCAATTAGAAATCGTAAAGCATAAAATCAGTCATATGTAATCTTCTTTGAGCTACCTCAAGCCATTTGTTTTTTTGTGAAGTAATAGATCTTTTTAAAAATCCCATTTGTGACATTTTGTGAACAAAGGTGTACTAATGTTATGAGACAGTACACTTGCAAATCTCCAGTTCTCATTTAAGGGCCATTGTGCTTTAAGAAAATTTAAATTTAAATGCATTTTCCAGGTACATTTTAAATTACTTGTTCATAGGATGCAAAACATTGCATTTGGTAGATGTGAATGTTAAAATCTAGTCTTTTGGCTTTATCAAATTCCTAAACATAGCAGTGTAAAGAAGATGATGGTTTCCCTTTCTGAAGTCCCTGTATTCATCACGGTGTACCTGTGCAACTTGCTGAGGGGATGAGAATTCAGAGTTTCACAGTTCTGCAGGATCCTCATTTAGAAGTTTCTTCTAGTACAAGAAATAATATATAAGGTAAAGAATAGAATCCAAAAACATTTGAGATATTAACTGCAAAACATCATCTTGTTGGTGCCTATATTTGGCCTCGGGAACAGACATGATGGACTTGATTGTATTACCTCCCAACTCCAGCAGGACTTGTGCTGTTCATTGAGAAAGTTTCACTGCAATGACACATACTAGTACAGACATGAAATTGTATGAAAGATTAATTTTATAAAATATACCATAGGCACAGACTGAAGACAGCTAAAATTAATCTGCCAAATACTAGTAATTATCTTTTATGGTCTGTCACAGCTTGTATTACAGATACGTATAAATCTTGGTCTTGGCAGTTTCTTTCTTAGCCATAGCTAAACATAAGGAGGTTTAAAAGGACTGATTCTGAGTCAACAGCACAATGGATGTGTCTTGCCAAGGGTTCTTAAAACGAGCATTTAAGATCATCTTGACTTGTTATGTGTGTGTTCCACTCCCAGTCCCTGATTATCCATTCGTGGTTCAGTTTTCAGTCCTGGTTCCTGAGTGTGGTTTGTAGCATGTCCAATGGTCCTGATCACCTACACCGCCCCAAAGGGCGGTGTAGGAATGCATTGCAGTTTCCCTCCCTTGAAGGGCATGGCGCGTACCTAGCTTTCATCCAAGCATGCAGATTAGGTATGGCCAATACGTGGCAGAGGCAAGGGTGGGTGCTGAAAAGTGTGCATCCCTCGTAGTGCACCTATAGGCAATATGGAAAGACTCCACACGTTCATGTGTTTAGAGCCCTCAGAACAGGAAGGGAACATAACATTTGAAAGAGTTTACACTTTCTCTAAGAAATACAGCCTTGGGGTATATATCAGATAATTTCTACTAAATGTGTCAGCTCTGTTTGCATTTGAGAGATGTTCCTTCTCTTCATGTAAACTAGTGCCCTGCTATGATAAAGAAGGCTTTCACTCTGCCCTTATTAGAGTGAATTGTATTGCTAATGTTGATAACATTGGTATTTTTCTTTTTTCCTTCACAGTCTTTCACCTTGTAGTCTTGTGAAAGGTAAGAAGCTTGGGTTGAAGTGTTTTTCTGCTCCCCCCCCCCTGCTTTTTAAACTTTTTTTAATAGAGAGCATACTCTCATTCTTATGACTGCAGAAAAAAAACCCAAAAACCTTTAGACACCTCAGGACTAAAACCAGAGCACAATTTATAATTTTTGAACCAATTTCATGATTTTTCTTGTGTTTTCCTGCTTGAATTGTAAATGCTTTGACTGTGCAATACTGAAAGATACCTTTCATTACTTTTTTTTATCTGCATTCAACTGGAGGTGGAAGGAATAATGTTCTTGGTCAAAAGTTGGAAGCAAGTTATTTTCTTTAATATCATTTGTTGATCTTCCATGATCTGTGAGCTGCATTACCACAGAAAATTGTGCCAACCTTTTGGTCACTCTTTATTGATCTTAAATGCTGAAGTTTCTGTGTTTGTTTTCAGACCAAAACCCCCCAATATTCTCCTTCCTAATATGAATATTGTGTTATCTCAGAGGATATGTCTGCTATTGGTCTGTAGTATTGTGGTGCCTACAGGTTCTAACTGTGATTAACATTTCATGTGCAAAAAGTGATGATCAGAGACAAAAAGTATTTGCGGAACAGGATAGAGAGATGGTAGAAGAAAATAAATAATGTAGTGATTTGTTTGGGTCATTCAGGAATTATGAGTAATGTCAGGAGATGAGACTGGAAAGCATCTGGTATTTAGTGCGTTAATCATAAAACCTTTCTTCCTCTCAAAGTATTTCTGAGAAAAAAGTCCAGAAAGCTGAAGAACCAACTCTACCCACAAGAAATTCTCAGGACTTCTGTGCACATAACATCTTTTAAAATTCCTGTATTTTTAAATGTGCATCTTCTAGTAGCTCCAGAAACAAACAAACAAACAAAAATTTCTGTTTCTAGACCTAACCTGAACATGGAAACTTAAACTAAACTAGCATTCTACAAGAGGCTTAGCTCACTTCTCTGGACAGAGTACCCTTTATGACTTTTGAACAGCATTCAGTTAAGTCTCAGTATAGCTGGACTGGTTTCTCCCTGTCACTTCCTGTTAGTTATATATATCACCTTTAACAAGTTTAGGTTTTTATGCACTTTCATATTACACTACAAACTCACTATGAAAATGCCGTGCCTTATTTCCTCTGCAAGGTGTTTAATCAAAAATGACCCACAATTTCAAGCATGAATGCCTAACATCTCATTATTAACCACTACCTGGGACATTTTATAGTGTTCTAACCTCAGCTGGGATGTGGTGACAGAATTCAGGAGGCCACCAGTATTTTACAGTTTAGGTAATCTTCTAACTATTCATATTATTTGGTATGAAACAGTGTGAGGAAAGATACCCTGGTCTAGATAGTTACTGTAGAGGCACAGCCTTACCATACTATAAGATTCAAGTAAAGCACCTTGGTTATTTTTGTTTCTTTACATTTCCCTGGGCAATACCTCTTGTTTGATTGGATAAGTTTATATTTTTACACATTGTGAGTAGATTTTTGTATCAGCAGTGAAATTCTTGATCTATATGACCTTGGTCTAATTTGAAACCTCAAGAAATCAAGTAAGAACCAGCCCAAAAAAAAAGGACTCTTGAGTTAATTCACTTTCCCTGCTTCTTGACTTCTCAAGGGTTTCACTACAAGGACACTTTCCAGTTAGTTCATGAATTTTTCAGATGTCTTTCATCACTGACCTTTCACTTCAATTTGAAGAGAATAACAAGGTCTGGGCAAAATGGCGTTGTTACTATTCCCTTTTAATTTGTCTCGTTTCAACCAAACACAAATATCCAGCCTTTGTAATTGCGTATATCTAGCAAATCTTACTAGTCTGGGAAGAACAACTCTCCCCATTTTAATCTTTAAATATGTGGTGTTTCTTTGCAAAATAAAGCTTGGAAAATGGGTTGGGAAAAATGATGGCTAGAGCTGAAAGTTATTTTTTCCCATAGACTAATTTCTTCAAAGTCATTCAGGGATTGTTTTCCTTTTTGAAAGACTATGAGTTTGAGATCCATTCATTTTTTGGAAGAATGCAGATTATAACTGGGTGCTATCCAGCTAGTGATGATACTCAGGTTATGACACTGGAATTTTCTTAGTGTGCCTATGGCTTGGACTCAAAACCAGAAGTCTTACAGGACAACCTATTGGTGTAAATGTCTGTGAGAGTAAGGGCTTGGACTTGTTAAAGTACTTTTCCAGCTCAGCAATAGTGGTGGCATTTCTGAGGGTTTTTCCAGGCATAGTTAGGCATGAAGTGCACCTGGCTTAGGTGCTTCGTTCATAATAAAAACAGAGATGATGCTTCTGCTTAATGATAGCATGAGCTGAACTGATAAAATGGCAGAAAAGTGTGATGAGTTTGCTTGTAATTTTCTGCTGGATGAGGGAATGAGGAATAAAGCAAAAAATGCGTGGCTGTTCCTGTGTGCTGCAAATTTTTACCCTATTCTCTAGTACTTTGTACTACTGCTGCTCATTAACTGAGGCTTCAGTATACTTCATACTGCTATGGCAATAATCGTGTTCGTTTAAAAGTGATATTAAATTATTTTGGTCTTAGCTCCATAATGGCTAATTCCAACAACATTATTTCAAGATAGTGATATTGTTTAAAAATTTTAATGCATTTATATTCTGATAAGGAAGCATTTGTGTCTATATAGTGAACAGTTTGCTTTTATGAAGGTCTTTTTTTTTTCCAATAGATCCCCTCTTTTTCTGCATTTGCAGAAAAAATGCGGTTAGCTCTTTTAAACTCTGAGTCGTCATTTATATGTTGCAAAGTGGGATAGTTTGGTAATATACACCCAGAAGCCCGTAATGCTTTTGGGAAAAAAAAAAAAAAAAAAGAAAGAAGAAAAGAAAATGGAATCTGATTGGCTATTGGTTACGATGCACTTACAACATTTTGTTGCTACATTTAACATATCCATATAGCTTTGACATGCAAAGTAAAGGTGCTTGGCTGAAATTCTTCTGAATCAGCTAAAATTCACTTGATATTTTAATCTGTTCTGAGTATTCAGCTCTGCCCCATTACTCTAAATGAACTACAGAAAAATCCCACTGCTGATGTCAGAATCTCCTTTTTGTTTATCTTCTTTTTGCTCCCTTCATGATATTTTATGTGCATTTTGAGCATTTTGCAATGCTTGCTGCATTTTAAATGGTACAGAGTTTCTCCTTCACTCATTGTCAATCAGGTATACATTACCTCATTATTTTATCCCTGCTTAGTATGTTTTTTGAATCTTCTGGGTCATACTATTAAAATAATACTGAAATAAACATTGCTGCACACAGCTCTTGGGATTAAAAACAACTCTACAGCCATCAACACAAATCCTGAGAGAACAACCTTCCTACTTGGTGACCCAGCTAGGATCTGTCCTGGGAGCATGCCTCAGGGAATTCTGAGGTCAGCTTTCTCTTAGGACTATATGTAGAAAATTACGTGTCTAGATACAGGTTGAAGAAAATATTAAGCAGGTTGTCCTTACCCATTGTAATCTCATGTCCTCAACTTTCAGAAGCCAAATCTGTAATTCTGTTACACCATATACTAAATATTTTTTCCTGTTGAGAAGCAAATAATTTTTTGCTTCATAAATGTAGTGATTTGAGAGTTGTTATGAGTTTTGATCACTGTTTAGAGAAAAGTGTACCTTGTAAGTATTTTCAGAATAGACATGAGTTTGAGTTTTGAGTCTGGATTTGATGCTGAATTTGCACTTTTCTCAAAGATGGGAGTCCTAGAAATTGGGGAAGATATGGACTGGTCTTCAATATACAGGCAGAGTATCAGAGAACTGTTAAGATTCACTTTTCATGCATGTTTTTTGGAATTTAGAACAGTATAACAGTATTTTTCTTCCAAAGTGTATGATGTGAGGAGAGGGAAAAAAAATACCTAGGGATGTGTATTTTTTTAACTTTTAAGTGGAATCATGGAAGTTTGAAAGTTTCTAAGCCACTTAACCTAAATGTTATATTATTTTTTGAAATTACTAATAAGAAGAAAAAGCATGTTTGCTGACTACCTAATCTTTTTCAATTGCATCTTGCTTTACTTTAAATATTGCTTCTGTTTTGCACTATACTGTTTGCTCGCCTAGTGAATTTTCATGGAATTTCTATCTTTCACCACCTAATTTTTGCCTATTAGGTTTAAACAAGATAAAACTATTCTCTGCGTAAGTCTTTTGGGGAAAAGCTACATGAAAGTAGTAATGGCAATTATTGTAAATGCTGAACACAGCATTTCTAAGTACTTGCTGCAAAAATGACATATAAAGTATTTCATGATAATGTTAATCACATAGGTTTATGTTGTTTACCTTTTTGCTTATCAAAGCTCTTTCCATGAAAACAAAGCCACACAGACCTGAAAAAAATAACTGGAATCACTGCACTTAAAAAGTTGCTTGAGTTCTGTTGTATCAAAGACTACAAAGACACTTATCTGTTTAAATAAAATGACGTGATGGTGTTTGATGGTAGGAGATCACATATGGGAGAAAATAATTTGAAACATTGCTTTACACTGATTTTAAAATTTAGTCTTTTTTCACTTGACATAAATTCTAGTTGACTTAAATGTGCTGCTTTGCACACCAGGCTGTGCATGAGCATTCAGAAGCATAATTGATTGATGATGCATATGCAGCTTTGGCATATCATTATGCATAGTCATTCAGTCCCTCTTGGACTGACACAATAATGACAATTTTATATATACAATTAGCTTGCTCTTTTCTGCTGGGATCAAAGTGTTCTAGTGATACTGAGCATTTTGATTTGTTTATATATTATGAAGTGGTTCTTTTTCAGTTGATGGTCACCTGTTGCCAGTAGTTTAGTAATGGAGTGTAACCTGTACTTTGTTTAGAGTTGTCTTTCCACAGTGTCACAGTAATCACACAGAAATGAAAATGAAGCATGCTCTGATTTCTCCTGGAACTTATTAATGAACGAAATGATTGTTTGTGTGTTCTTGTGGAATCTTTAAGTAACTTATGCATTCAAATCTGTTACACACTGGTCAAACTATCAAAGCCTGAAAGGCAGGCAGCTCCTTTAATGTGAAAAGTTCAAGCAGCTTATTCTTGCTTTCTAAAGGAGAAAAATCTCAAGTCACTCTTCTCTAGATTAGCAAAAGGCCTTTTGCTCTCAGTTTGTATTGCTTTAGAGTTCATTCCTAACAAGCTTTTGTCCTTGCAGTGTATAGCTACTAGCTGTCAGAAACCATTTCTGTAGCTTGTGAATTTAATCAATTCAGTGTGTCTGCTGAAAGTAATAAAACATCATTGAAATTCTGTTTTAAGGAAGTTAATGCGCTAACTGCTTCCCATGTAACTGCAGACAGCTAAACTGTAAGATATGGACCCTATATTGTAAAGCTTTAAAAAAAAATTGCTCTGATATCCTTGGTTGCACTTTAACTTATAGATTGATAGACCTTTACACCTGAAACCAGCTCATCACCTTGCATTAAATGAAACAAGGTTATTTTGGACAGTTTTTAACAGAGGGTCAAGATAACCTTAAAGGTAGATAAATTCAGGCCGGAACAGAAGAAAATTTCAAAACTTATATTCATGGAGGGCCCAAGGTCTCCGTCACTAGGATTTCCTGTTCTACTATCCTATTCACCTCTTGGGCAGCAAAGATCCTGTACAGGTATCCTGTAGGACTTCGGGACTATGTAATCTGCATTTTTAAGTTTACGTGTGCTGTAAACCTGAACCTTGCCATAGGCAACCTGGAGGTCTGTCTCAGCTGGTAGATCACCGATCTTGAAAACACTTGCAGAAAAATCTGCACTGTTTCCTTATTGCATATTTTCTTTTCTTTTTTTGTTGTTGCTTTGCGTTTATTAGTTGCATTGTACAGCTCACATCATGACATATATTAGCAAATGCAGTGACCTAATTTGTTTGTGAGCTGGTAAAGAAGAGTCGTTTTACTAAACAGCCTTAATTGTGCAGACTGAAGTGCCAAAAGGAGAGTTCTGGTAAACTCGAAGGCAAGAGGAAATTTTGAATTACTTTACCTTTACGCTCATGCCGAAGGTGGAAGACTATCTTGAAAAGGTAATGATTGTTAACAAGAGATGAAACAAATGGGTAAATTCCGGGAGGAAGTACTCACCAAACGGCAATAACGTAACCAGAAAACTTGCAGGAATTGTTTATGGTGGATCTCCAGCAACTGGTTGAAAAAACTCTGGACTGTTACAAGGATTTAGTTAAGGAAGTGTGAAAATAAATCATCGAGGCAGTGTCCAGCAAAATATACTGAGCTTCACACCAGTACACACATTGCAAATAACAATAGTAACAGCAGGAAGAGAAGAAGTAGAGGCTAAAATACAAAAGGAATGCAAATGTGAGCAATTGAAAGCCACCCACTACAAAGTGCAAGTGACAATCAATAACTTCTTAACTAGGCAAGGGAGAGAAAATAACTCCACATGGTGTGTTGTCAGAGGCTGGGTGACCTAAGGCACTTTCAGAAAGTGAGAACAGTTGCAGTTGCAGTGTAGTAGAGATTTGCTAATAATGAGGCAGGGCATTTAAAACCTCTGTGAGATGAATTTCTGAAAGAGCACAGAGAATAAGAAACATGGGAGATGGAACTAAGAGATCAGATTCCATCTGCCTTCATCTCTGACTACCTGGAGTGCAAGGTCAGAATAAGGGGCAGAACCCCTTAGTCTAATTTCAAATCTGTTAGACAAGCTCCTTAAGAGTAGTACCCAGAATTGGAAAAAAAACCACCAAATCACATGAAGAGTAAGCCAAAAAGGAGTGCTGAGAAACTACACTTACCACAGCCAGGTTTCTTACTTGTTGATGGTTTTTAGGGTTTTTTCCCCTGCTATTTTCTCAGGAGTTCTCAGCCTGAAGCCTTTCACTAAAACATTTAGAAAATAACATAAAACAAGTAAACAGAAAAAACTGATTTTTTTTTTCTGCACACAAATACTGGGTTTAAAGTAAGTCTAGTTATAATAACTTCTGAGTGTATTGCCTATAACTTAGCCAATTGTCTTGATCTTTTGTCCTCATCTATGATGTACATGATATAGTCATTTCAAATAAGATAGTTGTATGTTTGCAACACTTTTATCTCTAAGGTACATTATACTATACATTGCTTTTTATCCAACTTTATATTTGGCTTACCTACATATTCATAGAGACCTGAAAATGTGCAAAAATTTTAAGATACTTCATTTACCTTTATGTTGTGATCATTCATTCCGAAACATCCATGTTACTAATAGCTAGGAGAGTTCCAGCTGAATTCCTCATGAACTCTTCTTGACCTACTGTATAGTGTGTCAGCTTTTCCCTGTGGCTGACATTATGCATGGATGGATTAGTATCCCCCACACACTGTAACGTTGTCTTTGCTCTCTAGTAGAGTGGTGACATAATCATTGACATTGCTTTTTGACTTGGGCAGTTTGTGCGTGTGTGCTTTTGTACCTGTTGCGCAGAAAATGCTGCAGCTTTAAGCTATGCTTTTGTTTCTTTCAGAAGTCTCTCAGTAGATAAAGTAGTCAGTTCGGAAGACTGAGGAATAAATTAGAAATCCCCCTCAGACTGTAATATAGCCTAATTAAACCAACTAAACATCACTTAATTAGACTCATATCTGGAAAGAAGGTAAGGGAGATAGTGAGACAAGTGAATTCATTCCGTTCAGACTGCAGTATAGTTGCTGTAAGTTTGAGAATTCTGAAAGGTCATGTTTTCCAGTCTCTGGAAACTTTTAAAGAGGCCTTGATGTGGGAAGCCTAAAAATCAAATGTACTGAGATAGTGAGTAGTTTTGGAAGACTGTGGCAGTTATTCTCCCATCCTAATCTTTAGACTCCGCAGAATCTTTCTCTTTGCCGACCGAGCCATTGTTTACAGGAGTCATTACTGCCAAACACTTTCTAATGTAGCTAAATGGACAGCTCCAAATGATTTATGTGAAGGTTTCATGGCAAGTGTTGGGAAAGAGCCAAACTTCACAAAAGAGCTGAGGACTCACCAATTTTTGTTTAGGCTTCTGAATAAATGACCAGATTTTGAAGAGGGCACAGTGCCAACTTTCCTCTGTGCCAGTTTCTCTTTAATTCTTCTCAGATAGAACTACTGGTTCCAGAGAGCTTTCATATATTTTGGATAGGTACAGAAATGGCAATGCACATTTTTTTAAATCTTGTTCTAAGAAAAAGGAAGACAGAACCACAGTGGAGGTTATGACATCAAGAAGAAGAAAACTGGAAGCAGAAAATATTCTAGAAGAAATATCTGACAGATAGTGGAGTCTTCAAGCATTGTAAATTTGCAGATTTTTATCTCTTAATTCTATCCAAGTGCCAGGTCAGTACTAACGTTAAACAAAAATTTTGCCCAGAAATTCTTAAAATTTTATCTCTAATCTACCTTCAATTCAACAGAGTGAGGAGCTGAATGTAGAACATTTTAATCTAGATATGACCATAAAATATCAAGAATTTTGAAAGCAGTAATGAAATGTCCAACATATTAAATGCTTTTGAGGAATTATTATAGCTAGTTATTTTATTGGGTTTGAATAGCTAAGCAAGTTGTTATCTTCTGCTTTTGCACATGTTGGAACTGTGCTCATAAGTGGTTTGTGAGAAGTGATGTGGTGTTGTGGGGAGTAATACACAATGCTGCTGTTTACTTTTTATTTATGTTTGATACTAAACCTACAAGGATAGCAAAGTCTTTTTAACTTGCAGTAATACTTGTTTATTTTAACTCCAGACAGGCTTTTCCCCTATGAAAACAGTTACTCTAGCAAGGGGTTTATGTAGGTTTCATTCTGCTGCAGAGTATAGCCGCAGAGAAAACATTATCTGCATTCCAAGAAACACATATTCCTTTGCCCTCCTTAAAGAAAAGTTTGGAGAAACCAAGCTAGCCACAGAATTAAGGAGGAAAACAATAATTTTGGCCATCCTCTATGCTGGTTCTGTTTGTTTCCTTCCCTTCTTGTTGTGTGCCTAAGTGTAATCTTTCTGTCGAGTTAGGAGCTCGAGCTTGGTAATGAAGCTGTCAGCTAGGGAAGCTTAACTTGCTTTTAATTTCCCTTTTAGGATCTGGTAGCCCCATCTGAGTGCAAAGGAGATTTGGAAAGTTCTGGTGGTTATCTTCCTTTAGCACAACACTAGTGCAAATAACAGCAGCCAAATGTGGACACAGACCTCGTTCCAGTAGTCTTTTGCAAAATTGTGGTGGAACAGGATATTGTATAATACATCTTATAGGAAAATCTCTGATCTCAGGAGATACAAGGACTTCCTGGAAATTGTATAAATTGAGATGATTTCAGACTGGGAACATTCTCATTCTTCTCACCATGCGCTGAGGCTGGTGACCTCTGATCTTCTGTTTGGCTGTTATTGCTTCCTTTCATAGATTTTAGGAGAGATTACTTTTTTACATTTAACATCAACTCTCTGGCTGCCTAGCAATATAGAACTGATCAAATCGTCCAAGAAGACCAGGCAAGATAAATTAGATGCTTAATTTGCACATCAGGAACTGCAGACAGACTAATTTTAAAAGGACATTTTGATAAAGTAAAATAGTACTGTGCACATATTAGTTGCCAGTTCCACAAAATTATTAATGATAGATGAGTTCTGGGCTTTGAATCTTTGCTTAAATTAATGTTTGAAGGGTACTCCATGAAATATAGACAACAAAAGTCATTAGAAAGCATCACATAATTTTCCATATCTAAACATTTGTAATTTATGTTATTTTTCTCTATCACTATCCATAATCCTAACTGTCCTATATAAAAACAAATATAAAACAACACATATAATACAGATAGTCACACTGTGAATATTCCTCCCCAAACCAAAAGTTGATTTTAGCAAGTCTGAAAAAGAAGTAATGTATTCCTGTACTTGCTACTATATGTACTTACAAAGGGATTTCATTTGCAAATTGTGAGCAGCTCAATCCAGTGTGTACTTCTGTCACTGGTCCCTGTTAGGACTCCAAGTTTCATTCTTAATCTTATCTCTTTCAGAGACCAGTTTCACTCTGCCTTTATAGTCACCTAGCTGTACTGTGCAGGGCTTGGGGAGGGTTGCTTTTATTTAGGGTACTATGATACATAACATGGGTAGTATGATACCGACAACCCAACAGTATGTGTTAGGTCCATACCCTCAAACTGAAATTAAAAGCTACATCTATCCTTCATATGCATTCAATTAATTCTTTATATCTGACACCATGTGTTTTCCTGTTGGTTTTCTTCTTCCATCATGCACTTCTTTACTTGTCTAATTATTTGTAAGGTAAATATGCATGAAAATGACAGTCGTTAATTCTACCAGGCATTGAGATTGAGCTAAGTGTACTGAAGTGTTAGGTTTTGACATTGCCCCATCTGAACTGCCTGTTACATACGGGTGTTCTGTTTGCCTTTTGACAAACACAGGCACCCCACCATTGTTTAGCTCCTTATCACTCCCATTCTCATGCTCCTCATTGCTTCAGTACACAATATGAAAACTAGACTTCATATTTCTCACCTCTGCCTAACATTGTTCAGCATCCTTTAAGGATTGTACACTTTTCCCAATATGGCCTGAACACAGTTTTGTTTAGAGAAGGATTTTTGGTGTGACTCCTTGTTCTTGCATCTGGTCTTGTTTTTCTACACCTTCTATCCTTTATTTATCTTGGGAGCAAGCAGAAAGCTAAGCAGAAAGCCAAAAATCTGTGTATTATGCAGGTGTTTTCATTGTCTATTCTATTTTAGTTTGATGTCTCCCACATATAAATATGTAACGATCAAGGCTGCTTTCTTCAGACCTGCCTTCAGACTCTGGTCCCCCCCCATCTCCTCTCCTAAGTTTTTCCGACTGTTGCTGAACAGAGAATTGGACTTGTGTGAGTCTCTGGGTGTGTCTGTGCGTGTACACATGTGTGTGTATGTGAATATAATTCAGAGTTTGTTCAGCTCTTCCAATAACCTTTAGAAAAAGTGTTCCTGTACATATTTTTTATCAGTTTTTCAGATTTTTTTTCAGATTTTTTTCAGTTTGCACATTCCATCGCACATGAAGACAAACCTTCTGTGTATAGTTCTTATCATTTTGAATTTTAATACCAATGGAGATGATAGACTGCCATATTTTTGCTTACCTCATATTTCACTTTTATGTACACATTTTCCATATATCAATTCTATTATGAATACAAAATTTTATGTGTGCTTATATATTCTTAATAATGTTACTGATTTTAAAATCTTCTCAAAACTACCTTGAGAACTCTTTAAATCAGATTCCTAAGTGGTATCTCTTGAAATTGTAAGGAAATAAAATATTGGCCATCTATACAGTTGTGCACATTCTTTCTCTGTTTCACAAACAGCTTTTATTCTTCGCATCTCATTTACACATTACTGAGAACTGTAACTTGCAAAGGGCAAAGAGCTGCAGAGCATTCTTCAGAGCATTTGCATGTTACATGTGTCAGATTCAATGAGTATAAATACATGTGTGAATTTTTAAGTAAAATAAAAAAAACTGAGGAGAGTAATATAAAAAGAAGTCCTTATAAATGGTTTAGGTCACTATATAATCTTAAATTCATAACAAATACTCCTCTGTAATGGTCCTGGTTTTTGTATCAGTCAAATACTTCTAAATTTGCACCAGATTTGTGGGGACAGACAAGAACAGCAAAGGCTAGATCCAGCTATTAATCTTGTAGAACTTTGCCTCTGTGAAAAAGCGGTGGTTGAACTAGAAAAAATTCACTATATCATCAGGTGACTCACTTGAGGTTATATTGCTAAAGCATGGCTTCCAGGACTATGTGGTTTTGCTTGTGTTATGACCAAGCAGGCTGACAGTGCTAGCCCGCTGACTTGCATGAGCCCCAACAGATGAAATGTGCCCTGGGACCGAGCATAAACGTGAGGAGACCCCAGAGGAGCTGAGGCGAAAGGGAAGGCCATTGCCCGCACAAACCTCCTGTATTCACCATTAAAACTGTTGCCCTTTGAATCTACTTTTGGCCATCTGATTGGGGCCAGTAAGAAATGCTTTTTGTTGTCCCAATTTCCCTTTTGGTGTCACTCGCACTCTGATAGGGAAGCTTAGATAATCACGATTTAGTTGTTTTTTTTCCTTTCTGCTTCTCCTCATTGCCCTGTCCTATTTTAACTGTCTGCCAGTGGCCCTTGATTAATATTGATACCCAGGGGCAACATTTGTTTCCTTCTTGGACAGAAACAAAATTCAGTTTTACAAGAGACAGTTAGTAGCTGTCTGCATCTTCTGTAGATGTAAGGAGGTGCTGTAGATATTTCAGTACCCTAAGGACATCTTTATATAATGATCGCTCTTGGGCAGAAGCAATTTAAAAATCCCACTGCATGCACTTGATATTTAGTATAATGAATGAGGGCAAATGCAGAAGAATTGCAATAAATAAGCTAAACACTGGAGAATACTGGATCTAGTATACAATTAATAGAAGTGCAGTCATCATAGAAAATATTCATATTTATAAAGTATGGCTATGCTTTGTTCGTTTTACAAATCTTTGGGGCAAGATTGTCTTGAAACCTGCAGTCCTAAATTTGCAAATTGCCTGTTCGCACTTGGATTTCTGCCATCCTAATTAAATAAATACTTTTAACTAAATAATATTCTTAACTTTATAGCTACTAAGAACAGCAGAACAATAGGAGTTTGTCTGAACATGTTTTTCCAGGACATTGTAGATGAACTCTCAACATAAGGTTTGGAGTCTGCAAGAATTAAACCTCTCCTTCATCTATAGCCGTTGTTTGTATGGTCAGCTCCATAGTTCCTCAGCTTGGTTTTTTTTTCCTCTTTGCATTCTACACTTAATGTTCAGCTCTGCATACTGCTTTTCACAAATTTTCCACTCTTTCTGTGTCTCCCTCTGGTAATCTTGGCTTAAGATAGTGAATAGTTTTACAGTCACATTTTGGTTTTTTATTTCCTTCACATGCATGTTTTTTGAAGTTTGATTTGCAATAACGTTGGGCAGTTAAGGATGCCTGTGGGATTCATTAAAGCCCTTGTGTGAGTTATCTAACCTCCATTGTCTCATAGTGTTGTTTAGGCACCTAATTCACTGAAGAGCTTCAGTGAATCCGACAGAGGTTTGTCTGTCCTACGCTTCAGTAGCCCTAACCCTCAATCCATCATCTTCCATTTCATCATAACAGGGCAGATTCTGCTCATATGTCTTGAATAGATCTTACTCCTCGGAGATTATATTAAATGTCCAGTTACAGAGTCAGGATGAGAAATCTCCCTTATGAGCATAGTTGGATAACCTTTACTCTTTCCATTAATATAAAACCAAAAATGAAGACCTATAGCTGATTTCAGTACACCTATGCTAGGCTTTGTCAGGAGAAATTACATTTTTTTATTAAGACATTGTGTTGAACATCATTCTACTATTGACTGAGTTTTAACAGCAATTTTTCATATTCTTTAGAAAGAAAGCAGACAACCTGAAAAGCAAGAATTTTTTTTCTGTAAACTTAAATAGTGGAAGGGGGAAAGCACATTAGTAAGGAGATAGCACATTGAAAATTAATGTAAACTTTATGGTTTCTCAGCAGAGTCTTAGAATTTTAGTACTCATAGACATAATGTTTCCGAGTAGTTTAGATTTTTGCTTGTGACTACACCACTTCAGGTGAAAATATCAACATTCACAGGGAGGATGATATGAGCCATGATTTTTTACAAGAATTTAGATTTACATACGAAGAAATATTGAAGTCATAAACCAGAATAAGGCGATTATTAATTTAAGGCTGGTTCAATTTTTAACATTGAATCTGCTCGTCAGGAAAAAAAGGCTCTTTGATGTGGATCACAGGCAACCCCAAATTTTTTTCACTAACCTTCCTGGATAATTGCTTTAAACTGAAAGAGGGTAGATTTAGATTGGTTATAAGGAAGAAATTTTCTACAGTGAGGGTGACGAGACATTGGAACAGGTTGTCCAGAGAAGTTGTGGATGCCCCATCAGTGGAAGTGTTCAAAATCAGGTCGGATGGGGCTTTGAGCAACCTGATCTAATGAAAGATGTCCCTGCGCATGGCAGGGCAGGGTTGGACAGGGTGATCATGAAAGGTCCCTTCAAACCCAAACCATTCTATGATTCTGTGATTTTTAAAAAAATAGCATCTCTAAGAGATGAATACACCTCCTTCAAGAGCATTATCTTGGATAATGGCTGGTGTTTTAAACAGCTTAAGGTTATCACAACTAATTTGAATTCTTTGCCTTTTTGGTCACTGACATCTGGGTGAAACCAATTTGTGAAGCTTGTATGTCCCTTGTAGCTTAATGAGAAAAAAACAAAATAAGGAAAACAAAGCAGAGTCCTATTTCTCACTGCTTTGCCATTCTTTCAGGAAGTTGTGTCATTAAGTATGGTCTACTGGACAGGAGAGTATCCAGCGTATTCATTAAATATCCCTGTATTAATCAGTGAACATGAAGAAGCTGCTGATCCTTTGTTCCATTTGTTCATTGCTAAACTAGAGAATGATTTTGCTATAGCTGACATGCAGTAGAAAGTCCAGCCTTAACTAATTAGGGTTAGATTTTTAAATAAGCTCAGTGCTCCATGGCTTGTATTGTGCCCATTCTAGCAGGAGCACTTTAGGGGTTCTCAGGTATCCTCAACACCCAGCTGTTTCCACTAACATTCATGGGAGTGTGTTTGTTGCTTTTTTGAAGGCAGTATGGAGACATTGGCCACTTCTGACGTCTTCTTACAATGTAAGATCTGGAACACTCTTCCAGATCATTGGATCAAAGGTGCTGTTGAAGTGTCATTATATGTCCATCTTCAGAACAACATAATATCTTTACTGACAGCAGTTGCAGGTCCCAGTGGATGACTCCCTAATTGGTCACAACCAGGGGAGTGGCTAACTGCACAGTGGAAAGGCATTGCCAGTTTATCAATCAGCTTGCATTGTAAGTGTTACTTCTGACAAGAGCTTATATCATTTTTAACCAACTGTTAACATTTCACACTTCACTGATTAGTTACTAAGAAAATATAGTCGATAAGCAGGAAGATGTCCGTTGCACAAGTTTTACAGAGCCCTTCTCGTTAAGAGCCACATCTAAAGCCCACTGAAGTTAATAGGGAGTCCATTTTTTTTTCATTCAGATGTTAAAGAAAAAAAGACTTGGCTTTCTATAGAGGCAAATTTATTGGAGGAGGGAGGAGGATGCATAGATCCAATGAGCCAAGCAACTTGTGGTGTTACTCTGTGGAGGTTGTTGGCATTGCATGCGTGCTGAACTTAGTCCCTGAGTTTTAAGCACAGGAATGTTGCAATGAGATGTGATAAGATATTTTGAGCTTTCTGCTATGAAAGAGAACATGTTTATTTAGTGTGTTTGTCCTGTGTTTTTGCTGAGGCCAGTCTGTGTAGCATCGCTAATGAGGTGGCCTCTAGAAATGCAGAACCAATATATTGCCTCATATATCTGTTGCTGGCACTAAAGACAATGACTGGGGAGAGCAAAGAAACTCAGGGAGACTGGACTGACTCACCTATTCATTGATTTGTGGCTCCTATGTAGTTCCCTTTGGGCCCAGCTTTCAACACAAGTAAAAGCCTGCGCTGTCGGCATGCTCCGGTTTGTACTGGGAGAGAGCAAGCTTCAGTCTGTATGACTGCAAAAATTCAGTAAAAATAAGTTACACATTTAGCATAAAAGAAACTAAAACCTAGACAGGGAGTGACTCAAAGACTGTAATTTCAAATGTGGAATCCCCCCAAAATTCTCTTTGACCTGGATTTAAGAAAAAGAGTTTTGAAATTTTTATTTCAGGATAAATGGTTAGTTCAAAGCAGTGTATTAAAATTTGAGGGTTTTTTTTTCATATTATATTGATTTATCTAAATCATGAGTAACTGTTGTGCATGGCAGTTATGTATTAATACTGACTTATCAGAATTTAAGTTATAACAGAGAAGTCAAATTAATCTATTTCAATCTTTAAATCTGGAGATTACATGGCACATACTAAAAAACCAAAAAAAGTCTTCTTTTAAGTTGACCTCCTATGACTTTTTTTAAAAAGCCAGAATTTATAATTTTATGAAGACCAGATAAAGAATCAGTGATTAAAAAGAGCAGGTGATTTCATCATGTCAGAAACAGCCAGACATCACTCTTCTGCAATACTGAAATTTGAACAGCATTCTACGTGGATACGTTGTAGATTAATATGCTATATGCAGTGTGTTTACTGACTTCCTACCTCTCAAGAGAAATAATAGTGAGACACTATATCAGATTAGCTTTATGATAAAAGTATATGGTTTTTATGAAGTGCACAGTTCTTGAATATATTCTCTCAGCATCCCTATTCAAGATGTTACTTTAATGGAACCACTTGAATCATGAGTGTGGTCTTTCCATGGGTAAGATAATTAAAGAGTTTGAAAACTAGGATTAATAAATCATTATAGCAAGTTTAGTTTCAATTAACATTATAAATGTTACTATTTTAGCAAGTAATTGACATCTGATTAGCATGTTGCAGGGTATAGCTGTTTAGATATTAATCAAAGTTCTAAACCTTGCTTACAAAATTACTTAAAGACATGTACATAATTTTCCCTTATTTACATGGTAACTAAGCTTATCTTTTACATGTGTTTGCTCAGGGCCACAACTTGTAGCATATGCTGAGATTATTATTTATTAATTATAGTCAACATTGCCAATATGATTTGAAAGTCCATGGGGCAACACATCTGCCTTTTTTGATACACACTGTGCAATCTTAACCATTAAGGAGGGGGTTTTAGCTCTTTGTGTAGCTCATAGAACTACTCAGTTTTGTGTCTAAATCTGAGCACAATAGCAGCTTTATTTCAAAAAATGAATGAAACTAATTTGTTAGCAGCTTTACTTTGAAAAATGAATGGAACTAATTTGTAAAAAAATACAGCAATGAGTCTTTCTGATGAAAAAGGTAATAAAAATGCAGTGCATGCAAACATATTTTGTACTCAGATCCAGTTATTTTGTGCTTGAGCAGTCTAAATTAAATACCATAAATTCTGTCCAAGAAATGTAAATACTATGAGTTAAATCTAGCTGCATAAAAATTCAAGCTAAAAAGGAAAAGCTACCTTTAAATTTAATTTTTTGTATTTGAAATCATTGGGCTTTCCTACACATGATATGAAACACCTTGCTTTAAAGACTGTTACAAAAACATGTCAGTAACAGAAGAAAAAAAAGCCATTTCTTATGCTGGATATGAATCAGAAGAAAAATCTTGATCTAAAGGAAAATGAGTGATTTATCTGATGTGAGGATGAGTGAAAATACCAAATCTCTCCCTTTTGTTAGAGAGCCTGTGCTCCTGAGACATCCAGTCCAGTAAACTGGGTATATTACCAATGGTGAAGCATGACTTGTGAAGGGCACAGACCCCTTAGTTCCTGCTGAAGTGTAAAGGCAAGGATCCTGCTGTGTGCAGTCATCAAAAATGGATAGTATGATTTCCAATTATTCCTAAGGAAGATCTGCAGGCATCCATGAGGAGGAGTTCACATAGGCACTTTAAATCTGACTTTTTATTTTATATTTTTTGGTTTTTCTGTTCCTAGTCCTGACCGGCATGAATGGCATCATTGCAGAAGGCTATGCTTTGGCCTCCTTTGAGGAAAACAAGGGGACAATTCATCTCTCTGCAAGAACTCCACTCAGGAGACTGATTCAAAGTGCTTTGGCAGCCCTTTGAAGCCACTAAGGAGCCAGAGATATATATCCATTGAAGGCAGTGTGTAGAAGGTCTTTGAGAAGAACTTTAAAGTGCATGTAGGATCTTGAGAGTCTAATCAGGAGCCTAACGGGGCTTAATTTGTTCTAATATTAGTACTGTTCAGGTTATGATCTGTGCTGGGACTGCCAGTGACTTTCCTCAGATGTTGAGGAGTATGGTTCCCCCTCAAGTCCACCCAGGCAGTGGGTTCCCTGCACCCCACGGACCCTGTAAGAAATGAAAATAACCCAAGAGCGTGCTATAAAACAAACATTCAGCCCCCTTAAGGAAACTGGAGCATTCCACAGGCTTATTCCCCAAATTGCAAACTCGGAGCTGGCTGGATGAGGATCATTACCTCCTCCCCCAGCAAAGAAAACCAATTTGTCACATTCGAATGATTTACAGTGCAGTACTTCCCACATGTCAGCTTAGAAGCAGCATTTATAGCAAAACAGAAGAGCCCAGTAGAACTTCAGTAGTTGAACAAATCTCTTGTCTTTATTCCTTTACAAAGAATAAACAAAAAATCATTTCAAAATTTGAACGATATGGGAAATGGGGATTAACTAGGCGGTAAGTGAAAGCAAGCTACAGCCTCGAGCAAATTTGTAATTAGGTAAGTTACAAACACTTCAATAATGAGGAGTATAATAGAAATTCTGACAGGTCCTGTACTGTAGAGAGCTTGTGGGCACCATTGTAATAAATGAACAGAGATCTATTTGATTTTTTGTTAAAAGTGAGAAGCCCCAAGAGTTTTGTGTTACTTCATTTAGTGCTTGGTGAGGCTGTTTATATGAGACTTTCCCCTACATTTTAAATCACTTATTGCTGCTTTGGCAGTGTCTGTTAGATTCCATTAGATTCATTAGCTCTTCTAAAGAGCATTGCTCTGTGGAAATAGCTGAAACAGCTGCCCTGTGTAATTTTGTTATCGCTTTAATTTACTCAGAATTCTGTTTTAACACTCCAGCTGTCAAATATAAAGAGGAAAAAATAATCAATATAAAAGCACTTTCTACCTTGGTATTCTTATGTGTACAGTTTGTGGGAAGATGTGTAAGAAAATAAGCAAATGTAGGTTTTTGTTATTTTCCAGATTTCTTGGAGCTGCTGGAAATAGATTGCACTTCTCAAAATGCCATCGATGGAGCACTGCTCTGTGGGGTGAGTTCTTCTCCTCTGCCAGACTACTTCTCTCACACGGTGAAACATCTGTCAGTCTCCAAGCCGAGCTGCATTCTGTCCAGCACCACTTTTTCACTCTTAGATTTTGGCCAAATAGAGGTCACAAGATCTAGACATGTGCTGCGCTGGTGTCCTTAAAGGCTTTTTGCAGGAACGTGGGATAAGGTTTCACTGAGTGTCTTGGTGCAGCTGCAGATATGTTGCTGAAAATGGGTGAGTCCATTCTGTAAAGCTCCTTTGATTTGTTAACAAACATTTTCATGTGGAAAAATGTGTATTCTTGTTGCTTACAAGAACACAGAACTGCTTACTTTTTATAGTCCCAACCAGACCATCTAGTAAGAAAATGCAGGAAATCTCCTGTTGTTGTTGAATACTGATTAGAACCACAAAACTACAGTACAGGATATAATGATGACAACTAGTCTGGGGGCAGTTCAAGCTCGGTATCTCTCACAGAAGCTATGTGAATCTGACTGAGTAATGTCAACATAAAACTTGGTTCCTTGTTACCAATAACATACAAATACAGCTACAAAAGGTCTAAACCCATAAAGGAATGGACATTTATATTGGGGGGGGGGGGGGTGGGTGGTGCAAAAAAAGGAGAAATGTTTATCTTGTGCCTTTGGTTCTGTTCTGATATCTCTTTAGTGAAATGAGGCAGTCATCTTAAAGGGCACTTTAAGATGAGTCTGAGTCTAGTCTTGCTCGATTCCAGGCTTCTGCCTGAAATCTAGGCAAGTCATCTGTAGCAGTTCAGGGCTGAGTGAATAGATAAAAGTTTCTCCCCAAACTATTTTGAGTAGGTTGCTAGTAGGAGTCACTGGGGAAGTGAATCCAGGGAATATATTCAGCTGATTAGAACAGTCTGTGCGTAACTTCTGGAGAGGAAAAAACAGGCCTGCTCTTTTTATAAGCTTTACAAGGTTATCTAATGTAAATTGGATATTGGAAAATAATCAGACATATGTTTCCCTTCCAAAGGTATCTGGGAGAGGGAATGAGACTTCCTAAAATTGACAGACATTATCCTCTTTTATAAATGTTTCTTGTTGTCAGCTGGAGTATGTAATAAAAATCATAATGCATGATCTGAATAAATGGAAGAATCTGATCAAATATTTTGAATTTTTATTTCTTCCAAAGAATAGCTGTGGGTTATTTCATTTTAAGTTGAATGTTCTCTAGGATTTGGTTCATTAAATTGAGCTAATGTTTATGTTGTTTAATCACACTCTATGCATTTTCTTGCCTGATATTTTTAAATAAACAGTTCCTCCTCTCTTCTCCCCTCCTTTCCCAAAAAACTTACTTCCAAAGAAATAGTTTGCTTAAGATCTGTGCAGAGTTTAGAATTAAATAACATGTCGATGATGCCAACTTTTGTTTGGGAGCCAAATGATTTTCAGAAGTATGAGCTGTCAGATTCAGAGATGGACAATTTGCACATAGTTACTGAAAATCAATACACAACCTGCAAGAAGGTGAGATTTATGGACATGGATAACTATCTCCTTTAGTGGAACACCTCTAGATGATCTTGTTAAATTGTGCTGCTCTATGTTCAGCTGCTGAAGAGAGTACTTGACAGTTGATTGACTTGAGCTTAGCACATGGGGTTGCTGTATTTTGGAGAAGAGGGAACCACTCCTGCTTTTTTTTCTTCTCACTGATCTTGTAGGTCTTCTTTTTTTCTTTTCCTTCCTTTTCATCTTTTCAGTGCACATGCTGTGTTGAATGCTGGTAATGCAATACTAGATCCAAAACCAAGTGGCCGCTTGGTATTTCTTCGAATTTCAAACCATTTCACTTTGGAATGCCAGAAATGAATTTGTAGCACTTCTTTCTTTCTGAATATCTGCATGTAATGAATCATATTTTACTCAGCTCTTTTCTGCCAACTCTTAGCATTTGCTTGTAGAGATATGAGATTATTGATCAATGCTTCTGACAAGCCATAACATCTGAGAATACTATTTAGATAGGTAACATGAATGGGAAAATGCCTCTATAAAGTTTAACTATTGATAAATAAATACTAAGGTTACATTAATGTAAAACCCTAAAGCAAATTACTAAACTCAAAGCCATAGCTCAGCATGAAAACTAATACCAAAGGCTAGGATTTACACTGTGATTAGAGGATGGTAAGTCCAAGTCCGGGCTATTCTACAGTAGGGAAGAAACGAAATACAATTGATTTCTTAAATTCTCTTGAATCTCTTATGAAGACAGATTTGATAAAGGGCTTGATGGTTTTGATGTTGTCCATGGCAAACTTCCCTAGATTTTTGTGAACGCAGAAGTTCCATTGCCTTCTTTCCAATAGGCAGACTACCAGTACTTTCTTGAACAAAATTACTAATTTAAGCACAAGCAGTCAGTTGTTGTGCTTAAAGTTGTTGTGTAATCAGTAAGGAGATAGTGAAAGTTCTGGAATGCTAATCTAAAAAAAGATATTGACAAATTGCTTTAATAGCCAATATTATTCTTCCCCAGATGGCTTTACTCTCTAAGACCATTATTTCCATTACCTGAGTTTCAACCTATCCATTCTCTATTTATTTCTTCAAAATTAATTAATGGTCTTTTTGGAAACAGTCATGTGATTTCACATCCCAAGGCTAGTGAATTAAGAATACTACTTTTGTGCCTTCTTATGGGTAAATGCATATTTTCCAAATTATTAAGTTGACTTTAAAAGCTTTTTCCGATATTACAGTGATGCAGTCTAAAGAATAGAGAGACAGACCTTTTACTTCTCATTGTTAATAAGTCTTCAAATGTTAAACTTTGTATTTCTACTGTCAAATGCAAATGTTTATTTACATCTTCCTCAATAGCTGTCCTGTTAGTGTCACTCTTTCCTTATTCTTTTCTTTAATTGCCTTTCAACGTATAGTCCTGAAGATTAAAGGCCAAATACCTTCTTTCAAAGGTCATGCTTAACTGACAGTGATGTTCATTACAATTTTCTGAAAGTCAACTCACTTGTCTTAATAGACGAATATGTTGTCATAACATAAGTATGCAACACATCAGTAACTAGGATATTTTGTAATTTTCTGCTGTGCAAGTTTCCAACATGTTACCTTTTAACATTTCTTCATAGTCAGAAGACCTACTTACTACCCAATATATTCAGAATTAATATACTGTGTGAACAATCCAGAAATGAATACAAACTTTAATTAAGTACTTGCATGGATATAAAACTTTTCTTTTTCCCCCTGTTCATTTGTTTCTAAACAGACTAAGGGTGCTCAGCCTTTGGCTCAAGGCAAAGCCTACCTTAGGATTCACTGTTTTTTTAGGGATATACTATTTTTTCCCCATGCTGTTTGTTCCTCTGCTGCTTGCTACCAGCTAAATAAGCAGGCAATTGTGCAAAGGAAAAGCTTGCCTCTGAGAATTAACTGCATATGCTATAATGCTGTCCAGTCTTTGCTATTAGAATAAATTAGTAGGAAATCAAGTGGTAAACTAAATACTGATTTAACTGGTTTCCTCAGAATTGCTGTTGCTGATAATTTCAATATTCTTTGCAGCGTTAGTTAATCACATCCCTTGTTTGCAATAAACTCCTCTAAGATTGTCAAAGGAAAAATTGAGTATGGAAAGTTAAGATATTTAACACCGTAAGGGTTCACTGGTCTGCATTAATTGGGGCATTTGGAGAGCGTTAATTATCAATTTATGCTTGCTGCAAACTCATCTGTTCCCAGTCCTTTGGGATTCATGAAGTGTTGATCATAGTATTTTGTCACCACTAGACCAACCGGGGGAAAAATAAAACCAGAGAGACCTACACATGATGAACTGTGATTGGTATTTAGCATCTACAGACTCAACCTGTTTAAAAAGCAACTTCTGGACAAAAGGCAGATGTGTAAGAATGCTATCATACCATTAAAATCAGGTATTATTTTCTGATTAATTTTTGGGCTAAGAGTCTTCATTTACTTTGCTACTACAAAGCAGTCTGTTTGGGAAGCACACTGATGCTTATTTTGTTAACAAAGTTGGTTAGAATTTAAATTATTTCTCAAATAATTTGATGCTTTGAATAGACCTGTACATTTTAGTAGATTTTTCTGGATACAGCCAGAAATAGCTCAATAGAGATACTTTATTTTAAAAGATTTTTGTTTAAAATACAGTAATGAGATTTAATTCTTTAGATGGATTATTCATAGAAGGTATCACCAGGGAGTCCCCTTAAAAATAAAAAGCTGTGTTCAGTAAGTTCCTGAGCTTCCATTTCTGGGAACTTCAGAAAGCTGTAAGGGTGATGCTTGGAGGATACTTTCAAATCGCTTTTCTGTATGTCAGATGTTCTATTAAATGCTTTAATCACACCATTAGTTTTTCCCAAATGACTTCAGCATTATGCCACATATGGATAAACACTAATTTTGATGTTAAATAGATCACAAAACTGAAAGATTAAATTCCCCTTGCTCACAAGTGTCAGGTAGCTTTGTAGGCCATTTTCTTGTTGTGCTTCCTTAAAAAATGCTGTTATTTAAAAAAAAAAAAAAAGAAACTTTTGGTTTTGTACTTCTACTGAGGCAGAGCCTTCATATTGTCCAGTGATTTCTATAATAATTTATTTCATTCCACTTCTTTGGTGAAAGAAATGTAAAATTAAAATAATAGGCTATTCTCAATCCATTTTCCAGCTGAGTGGGATAGGGCAGAAAAAAACAGTGTCCACTTCAGGTGTGTCTTATCATCAATCCATAATGCAATCAGCCCCATTAGCCTACTGGTTTTGTCTGTTCATTTGTTGATAAGTAGAAGATAGGTGTCTTTCAGACAAAGAAGAGAGAACCCCCTAAAGACATAATGAATGTGAATATTTCAGAAGTGTCAGAAGTCCAGTTTGATTCCACACTGGCAGAATGGTGTATTTTGGAAGGAGCATGGCCTTATAACCCCTTCAGCCTGTACCGTGGTACAGTTACACTTGCTGTCAGGAGAATACTTGATGGCCATCCACCTGACATATAATAATCATGCTGTTGTTTGACTTGGAGGAGGAAGCAACACACCCCCTAGAACCACCTCTTCAGTAGCCAACAGTAATGGCATTGCAACCGCTTCTCAGGCATGTTCAAAGACCCATAGATAATAGTCTGGCAGCTTTCTTTAATAGACTTTGCTGTGTTGATCTAAGAAATGTGTGGATGAAGTTCAGAGTTGTGGTTGCTATCTAGCATTTGCTTCCCAGGAACACAGGAATGTGAAAAATTAAACTATTGAATGCATAGCAAGTACTGTATTGGGTTTGCACGGCAAGGTTTTGGTAGCGGGGGGTTACAGGAGTGGCTTCTGTGAGGAGCTGCTAGAAGGTTCCCCTATATCTGACAAAGCCAATGCCAGCTGGCTCCAAGATGGACCCGCTGCTGGCCAAGGCTGAGCCCATCAGTGATGGTGGTAGTGCTTTTGAGATAATATATTTAAGGGGGGGGGGGGGGGGGGGGAATATTGCAGCCAGAGAGAGGAGTGAGAAGATGTGAGAGAAACAACCCTGCAGACCCCCAGGTCAGTGAAGAAGGAGGGCGAGGAGATGCTCCAGGCGCCGGAGCAGAGATTCCCCTGCAGCCCATGGGGAAGACCATGGTGAGGCAGGCTGTCCCCCTGCAGCCCAGGGAGGTCCACAGTGGAGCAGATCTCCACCTGCAGCCCAGGGAGGACCCCACGCCAGAGCAGGGGGAGGCGTGAAGGAGGCTGTGACCCCGTGGGAAGCCAGCGCTGAAGCAGGCTACTGGCAGGACCTGTGGACCCGTGGAGAGACAGAGGAGCCCACGCTGGAGCAGGTTTGCTGGCAGCACTTGTGACCCCGCGGGGGACCCACACTGGAGCTGTCTGTGCCTGAAGGACTGCAGCCCGGGGAAAGACCCACACTGGAGCAGATCATGAAGAACTGCAGCCCGTAGGAAGGACTCATGTTGGAGAAGCTCATGGAGGACTGTCTCCTATGGGAGGGACCCCATGGTGGAGCACAGGAAGAGTGTGAGGAGTCCTCCCCCTGAGGAGGAATGAGCGGCAGAGACAACGTGTGATGAACTGACCCCAACCCCCATTCCCCGTCCCCCTGTGCTGCTGTGGGGGAGGAGGTAAAGAAAATTGGGAGTAAAGTTAAGCCTGGGAAGAAGGGAAGGGTGGTGGTAATTGGTGAGTGATCTCTCGCTGTCTTTATCTCAACCCAAGAGCCTTTTGTTATATTTTCTCCCCTCTGTCCAGCTGAGGAGGGGAATGATAGAGCAGCTTTGGTGGGCGCCTCCTGTCCAGCCAGAGTCAACACACCACAAGTACTCTATGAGAAGCATGAATTAATAATTTGGACATTCGATCCTTATCTTGTGCTGAATTGTCCTGCTATTACACAGGCTGTATGATCTTTCTATGCTCTGGTCATATCTGGTAAACTTCAGAATTTCTTTCCACAGATGAATGCTTTGGTATATTTATCTTATAGCTGTTATTCTTATTAGCAAGAAGATCTCTTAAAAATTATGGTAGTATGATCATCATTGATAGTACATTTTCTGCCATGAATTCATAGCTCTTAAAATCTGAAATGATAATGTTATTTGGTTGTATTATCCATGACATTTCAGACTGCAATGACTAAGATCAGCCTCACTGTCAATTATCATCATTACTTTTATGCCTACTCTTTTTCTTTCTGATTTTTGCTATTGCTGTTCTTAATGGCTACTAAGGCTCGTAAGAACTTGAAGCCGATCAACATTTTATATCAATCCAATTTGTCTCTTTTCAGTCACCTATTAGGTTGGTGTTTTAAACTACTTTTTTTTCCTTTTCTGCTAAACTTGCATATTTCTTCTAAAGAAATTTGGGTATTATATATAAAAGGAGGAGGAGGAACCTGTTGTTCACGTTAAACATTCTCAAATTGGAATAGAAATGTTCTTTTATTGGAAAGATTGAGAGAAGTTTCAGAGAAAAGAACTAATCTGAGAACGTATGAATGATTCTTTCTAATATAACTGAAAGCTATGTGGAGCACAATTTAGCAGAGGACTGTAATTATTTTGAATAGTGATATTTTGGGAAAAATACCGAGTCTGGAGAAGATTAAACCCCAAACTGAACTACTTAGTAGTTTGCATAGCTTAAGTGACGTGCGGGAGATGATACATATAGAAGCACATGGATAACTGCTTTGTAGATTTTTATTTCATCTTTTTAATGGTAAATTTTTAAATTAAATTAGTATTTGAAATATTTTAATATGCATATGATGCTATATATTCTGAACATCCATATATGTTCATACTTTTATCATGTTTTGGAATGAGTTTGCAGTTCATCAAATAGTTGTAGTTTGGCATAGAAAACATGGATCTATAAAATTTGTGACAGGTGCAGGTGAAGAAGAAAAAAGGACAAATGACACCGTCAGCTAAAGTCTTACTCTATGTGACTGTGAAGGAGAGTTAAAAGGTAGATATTAGCAACTTTTTGAACTCTATAAGAAAGATTGTAATTGCACCTGATTCATTATTCATCAAAGAATGAACTGACAAAAAAATCTCAAAGGTAAGTACATCTAGGCTGTAAAATGTCAAGACTAAAACAGCCATTCTGATAGTTATTGGATAATCTTTCTACTACGCACCTATATTTATTTATTTATAGTCTTGATCTTATTTTTCATTTCCAATATACTATTCTGCAAAGAATTGTAACATTTCTTCAGGATATTACAGGATACTTGCATGGTGTCTGTAAGACAGTCCTCAAAGTTTTTGAAAATTTTGATTAAAAAAAGACAGAGCTACTGGATGCGACAGTGAGTAGTTAAATATTCCAGTGACTGTACAGCTACTATTATTTTGACAGGAATACGTCTGGATATAGATCTTCTGGAATATGTCTGGGTATAGAATTTCCAGATTATGGTGCTTTCTGTCTTGTGTATGATACCACTCAGCGCTGCAAGGAGGGATTGTTCATTTCTTTCACACTAGGTTAAGACACAGATAGGAATCACAGCGAGGGAGTCCCAGCTCATAAAATTTTCATTCACAAAGACCTGACAGTTGATGATTTATCAAATTTTCGATCAGACACTTTCATATAACTGTGTGACTAAGTTTTTTGTAAACCATGTATCATGCTGCTGTTTCATCAGAGCTAATGTATAATTTCATATTGTATCTAATTTATTTTTTCTATGTTATATTTCAATAATTTTTCTATAATTGTATCAGATGGGGAAAAATATAGAAAAGGGAGATTTTATACTAGCTAAAGCACAAATATCTTTGACAGTCTAGAGTCAGGAGATCTAGCATGATTATGGACAGTTGAAATATGTATGACCAGGGGAAGAATGGCTAATGTGTAATTTATTATTGTTCATAGAGTCAGCCATCTATACTGACTCAAACACTGTTCCCAAATCTGAAAAGGTAGCATCAGCAAAGAAGAATTCAAGCTGCTTCAGTTAGATCTAATTTTTCAAAACTGCATAGTTTGAACTTATGATATTTGGGTTAACCTATAAGAGCAATCAAAGGCATCCACAAGGATAAACATTTGAAATTCCAGGAGCTTGTGGATTCATTGATTAATATAGAATTTAGGTCTGGGATCTTCTTTGGTTCTAGGTCATTTTCAGCCATACCCTAGTGTTCAAACTTTGCTTCTTGGTTACAGTAGCCTTCATTAATTATTTTAGAACATTTTTTTGTGCTTAGTTGGAAATCTCTGTTAAAAATAATTCATTAATTTTCATGTATTTTAAAGTCAACTCAACTAGTCAACTAGATGGAAAATAATTACTACTTTAAATGCTTAATTAACTTAAAACACTTTAAAGGAAGAGGTAATAAATTGTAAATTATGAAGAGAAATGACATATGGATTCTTTGGACAACACTTTTTTATTTGGCAGAAAATGCAACAATCACAATCAGCTGAAGGGGAGGGATATAGACAACAAAAGATTGAGGTAGCACAAATCCAACAAGGTGAATTAAAAAAAAAAAAGTATTTCCAAATTTGCCTGGTTGGATGGTTAAACTGGTATACACAGTACGCTGTTTCTTTTGTTTGTATCATACAGAGCCATGAAAGCCAATTTAGTTTTTAAACTAGATCAATTTTCTTTCCTAAATGAGCTGAGGTAGGGTCACTCATCAGTAAACCTCTGTCAAACAATCTTTTTTTAGTCTGTCCAGCTCTGCTCTTTAATGGCACCATTTTGAATTAGACCTTAATGTTATGTCACTTTAAATTAGCGCCTTTAGTTTGAACGTGGCTATAAAGAATATTATCAAGCCAGAGTAAACAGTTTTCTATCAAAACAAATCAGTCTAGGTTAGAAATAGCAATGTCAGTGACACTTTTGTCTGCTTGGTTTTCATTGTATTAATGGCTGTATATTTTAAAATGAAAAAAAAATCACATGCATGTCTTAATTTTACAAAACTATTGTATATTTAACCTAATATATGCAGAAGTATAAAAATACGTTGCCTCATATTTATTTGCATAGTTCTCTTTTTCCGATTTATCCCAACATTTCAGAGTTCTTATAAACCAGGTCCATGCTCTTCCCCTGAGATCAGTAGCTGGTATATTGCTGTGCTCAGTAAACCTAAACCTGAAGTAGTTCACTCCTTTTTGCCCCAATTTTATTCAACCCATCCAGTCACCCTATGTTCTGACAGGCAGCTCAGTAGCACTATGCCAGATGTCACAGGAATCACTGGGGCTTTCTTTATGCTGTTTAGTTGTAGGAAACCTGGTGACATCTTTCTCCTGGCCAAATAGCATCTCTATTTATTTTCAGAGACATCCTAAGATGAATGTGTGTGTACACACATAATCAGATATTGATTTCTGTGCAAAATGTTTGCAATTTACTTATGGGAAAAATAATTTAAAGCAGTTTTCCCAGGGATAGTTAATTCTAAGGGATGAGTTATTGGTTCTGGAATTCTGTATCTTTATGGAGTGAAATCCAACAGAGAATGGTCGTGGGTGAGTTATTCGCCAGATGGCAAAATTTCCCATCCTACTCAAAGTCGATTGTTTATGTGCACTTCCCACTACATACTGCAGGGAAAAAAATCTGTAGAACCCGCAGTTGGCAACTGGCAGTCAAGCAAAAAAAATCAGCTGAATTGCCATTTGTCCCTCTAAATAGTCCCTAGTAAAATGAACGGAGCCTTTCTGAGCTGTCCGTTAGACAAATAAGGGTTGAAATCAATGGAAATTAAATGAATGGAATTTTGGACTGAACATCTATTCCTTAATAAGGCAGAACTATATGGAATTGTGATGGAATTAAAAATACGTATAGGATCTGATCCATCCAAAGGAAACAAAATCAATGTGAAAATCTAGTTCTTAACTATATAATTACCAATTATGGTACTGCCTTACAGAAGAAGAACAAGCCAGCTGTTACAGCACTAGTCTGGAGCTTCAATAGCTCAAATCACCCTGTGCTTTATCACTGACTTGTAAACTGAAAAAAATCAGTGACAGAAATTGCAGGGGAAGAGGCAAACTTGTCAACTTTTAAGTGGAATTATTTTAAACGTTTTTGCCATTTACTTTTGAACCCTGGGGAGGTTATAATAGAAGTTCAAGACAAAACAAACTTCATATGGGGAAAAAATAGGGAAGACAATAATAAGAAGCAGAAATTGTGTCTATATCTTGCTGCTGACTGCAGATCTAGAAGCATGGGGAACTGGGGGACTGCAGTGGGAATGCTCCAGAGTTATCTCTGCAGAGACCAATTCACACATGTAAGCAAGGTATTACGGTTGTAAAATACTGTGTTCTGCTGAGAAGCGTAAAAAGAGGTAACGTGTATTAACGCAGACATAGCTATACTTCCTTCTAGACCTAAGCAAGCAAGGAAAAACACATAAACTTTCAGATTGTTTCCTACCATCTTGAGGACATCTCCAGTGTGTTCCCTTCAGCCTTAGACCTCCTTCTGTCCTGCTGGAACTCTCCTATGGTTTGCTGATTCAACAGATTAAACCCAGCAAGACAGGAATGGTTTTTATTTCTGAAACTATAATTTATTGTGGCCACATTCAGCAATTCTAATATAAGTAGGTCTGATGTCATTAAATGTCTGGAATTTGTAAATATTTTCAGAATCTGATCTAAATAAACCTTCAAGTGTCAGGATGGTAGAATCCAGGTGAAAATATTACTTATGGTTACACTGGTGAAATCCATAGCAACCTATTGATTAAACTATCATTACTCTATGTAACTTAACAGAATTTGGACCAAGTTGTTTGAGATGGGACCCTGAATCAACCAGGGCTTCGGGGTGTTTATAATTTGATCTTTTGCCACAATGAGCTCTTAAAAAGACCAGAAGAGCTTTTAAAAGAAAAAAAAAAAAGGAAAAAAAAAAAAAAAAGAAAAAAGGAAGGAAAAAAAAAAGAGAAGACAGCTTAATGAGAATATGAATTTAATTGACTGTTGTTGTAGTTTAACCCCAGCTGGCAAATGTCACCACACAGCCTCTCGCTCACACCCCCCGACCCAGTGGGATGGGCGAGGGAATCAAAAAAATGTAAAACTCATGTGTTGCAATAAAGACAGTTTAATAAGACAGAAAGGAAGAAAATAATAATAATGGTAACAATAAAAGTAATAAAATGGCAATGCTAATAATAATAAAATAATTGGAAGATACAAAACAAATTATGCACAATGCAATTGCTCACCACTCACTGACCAATGCCTAGTTAGTCCCTGGGCAGTGATCTGCTCCCTCCACCCCAGCCAGCTCCCCCCAGTTTATATACTGGGCATGGCCTCACATGATCTGGAATACCCCTTTGGCCAGTTTGGGTCAGGTGTCCTTGCTGTGTCCCCTCCCAGCTTCTTGTGCACTCGAGCCTCTGCTGGCAGGGCAGTATGAGAACCTGAAAAGTCACTAACACTACTTAGCAACAACTGAAAACATCGGTGTGTTATCAACATTCTTCTCATACTGAATCCAAAACACAGAACTATACCAGCTACTAGAAAGAAAATTAACTCTATCCCAGCCACAACCAGGACACTGTATAGAGAAAATTCAGCATGAATAGGTAAGATAGAATACAAACAAAATGGGGTTTAAACCAGAACAAAACAAAGCAAACCTTACCCTGTCCTTTGTGTCTAGCAGCTCAGGACAGGTCATGAAAACACTGCAGCTTTATATGCTACAGCAAGCTCTTACTACCTATTAGAGATCTCTAAGATCCATTTATTTATCAAAATGTTGGAGAACAGAGACATCCTTTTTTACTATCTGATTTTAATACCATATGATGCTTCTTAGGTCTACAATGGCAGTCACATGAAAAAGAACAATAATATGTAATGCCTCCTGGGCAGTTTGGAAAAGAGAGATGAATGACAAAAGTCTGGAAGACATTCTAGTGATACAAGAAAGATACCACCTTACTGTCACTGTTTCTAATTAACAGAGGAAAATATAGCACAAAACAGTACAAATGACATATGGTTATAAAAAGGCATAAAGAAAATATGAGCAGCATGAGACCTGATTTTTCAATAATTCTAATTGTGCTGAAGATATTGGACAGTACTGCTTTTTCTCCTGGTGAAACTGAAGTGACAAATGATAGAGTGAGAAAGAGAAGAAGAGCTAGCAAATTAGTTTCACCAATGAACTTTGTGTGGAATAGGTTAACATTTTGGAGATGAGATGAATGATTTTATTAAAGATCTGAGAATGCTTCAGGGCATATTTTAGAGCACAATGTTAACATCTCTTGTAATCTTGAGTCTTCCATTTATATTGGTGCTGTGCTTTGCTGTTCTGTGCTTAAAAATAACACTAACATTTCAAATGTTATAAATTGGTTAGTCTCTCTCCTTACTCTTTTATTTAACATATCCTACATCTGATATTCATATACTAGGAAAGGGAATGGTGAACTCTTACAAAAAATTACTTTACAATTCCTGTGACTTTTAAAATTTTCATGTATATAAGATCCAAGATTCATATTTTCCAGACTACATAAGCAAATGGAAATCCGAACTTTGAGAATGTAGCGGAAACAAGATACAAGTTTCTGACATCTTTTCCCAAGTCTGTGATTTACATGACAAATGCCAGCATAAAATAATATGAAGAATAGTATGAAATGTTAAAAGATGGAGTTGTGTGTTTGCAAAGTCTCTTTTCTATTGCAAGGTTAATAATCCAACCTTGAATTCTGGCTGGTCAGCTGGTTTTAATAGGTCAGTCTAACAGCTGTTTTTCGATGGCCAACGTTAAAGCAGTTGGTGGTCATGGTCCTGTTTTGTGTCATACAAAACTTTGTCCTAGAACTCAAGATGTTGCGAAAAAATCAAAGGATTAGATGGGCAGAGGCTTGCTTTCACTTTTTCCAAAGGCTTTCACATGATGTTGTTGTTAGGTCCATAATGATCTGTTGTCAGAGCAGTTGTGCCCATGATCACGTTTGCTATGTGACTGCTGTGTGGTTTTTGCTCCTGTGCTTGGAAAAGATGCTGCGTTTATTTTTTTTTTCTATCTCAGAGTTGCTCTGTGATAATTTGTTGCAAAGGAGTACAAGGCAGCTCCTTATGTCTAAGCATTCAGGGTTCTTACATAGAGTTGTTAAATTTGACAGTTAAGCGTACAGGAAAAAAGTACTTTAAATAGAAGTTTTTAAGATCAGTTTTCAAAGGCTAGGAAACCCATTAATTTCAGTACCATTTGCAGTTGATTAAGATGTATTGTACCTAGGAATTATAACGGCTTTGAAAAGTGGAAAACCTTTTAATAAATACAACTAAGTAAAATTCAGAATATATGTATGAGTTTTTCAATGATTTGGATAAAATGTAAAAAAAGTCAAACTGTTCTGAAGACAAATTCTCAAGGAAAAATCAGAAGTGCTTCATTTTTATATTTTTTTGATCACAAGGAAAATTTCAGCACTTTTCAGACTGCACTGTCTTGTTTCAATCTATTTATTTCCATTGCTTTTAAATTGTCCAACTTTAAATTGCTTATCCCTGTAGTCCTTGCTTAATGGCAGTAGTGATTCAGGTGCACCTAAGAAAATTCACGTTACGTGACTGGAGATCCGTTCCTCAAGAGCAGATGGTCATATAAGCTAAAGAGGATTAGAGGTATATTACAGGTCTTTATGGTAAAGCTATGCACTTAGTAATATTGTGCAAAAGTAGTGAGAAATTGAGACTTCCCCTATGTTTAAATAATGCACATGTTATTTGATATTACTGTGGATGATTTTATGAACTACTGTATATGAAACTGTTTCAGAACTACCAGGGCATTGCTACTTTTCCTATGAAATATTTTCATGGAATTTTGAGAACTTGAGTAATATTTAAATAGAGAATTTTAAACTGTTATCAGTGGATAAACTTTCCAGAAAGTGTTATTTGTTTTAGGACTTTTTAGGCTGCCTAATCTCTCTGTCTTGCTTCTCTTCCTGCCTATGGCTGTAATTATAATGTTCAACTTTAATTCTAAATACACAGTGGTCAGTGTTCAAGTCTACATCTTCATCTCCATCAAGCTATCTCTTGTATTTTTGCTTTTGCAGTATTTGTTTCATCAAAACGTATTTTCTGTGAAAGTTAAGAGGTTTTAATTTTTTTATCTCCTACAGGCCATTGCACAGTCAAGAGATTTCAGATGACATAGCTTCAGCTCTGGTTTTTTACAGGTTTTACCAGAAGAAGGTCAGAGCTAATTACATTTCCTAACAAAAAAAAAAGCAGAAGTTTTAACTTGAAAGGTGTCAGAAGAAGGCTTGCTGGTGCATATTTAGTCATTTAGGGAAGAAATGATTTTTCTATGTCTGTTTCAAGATGGATGGATTCAGTAGGGAATTCCTCAAATTAAAGGAAATATTTAGTAAAACGTGTTGATTTCAGCTAGCTATCCATGGAGGTAAAGTAAGTGCCAAGTAATGTGAGGCCAACTATAAAATTTATGGTTTAATTTATTGTTTTTAATCTAACAATCAAGTATTTAATTAGTATCTATGTATTTTTCTACATTTCTTAGCAGTGTGCTTTTATTGCTGGGCAACTATTGATTTCTCTCTCTCTCTGTGTACAAACACATACATGGAGTTCTCAGTTAAGACTCCTTAACATGATAATAATGAATATACGTTAAATATAATAGATATATATATGAAAAGATAGCAAAGCAGTAGTTTTTCTTCTTCTACCCATGTTGTTGTTTAACTGTAGCCGGCAACTAAGCACCACACAACTGCTTGCTCACTCCCCCCGCCCCACACTGGGATGGGGGAAGGGCATCGAAAAAAGAGTAAAATTCATGGGTTGAGATAAAGGCAGTTTAATAGGACAGAAAAGGAAGAGAAAAAAAAATAATAATACCAAAACAAGTGATGCACAATACAACTGCTCACCACCCACTGACCAGTGCCCAGCCAATCCCCAAGCTGCCGTGTTCCCCAGCCAGTTTCCCCAGTTTATATACTGGGCACGACATAACACGATCTGGAATACCCCTTTGGCCAGTTTGGGTCAGGTGTCCTTGCTGTGTCCCCTCCCAGCTTCTTGTGCACTCCCAGCCTCCACTGGCTGGACAGTATGAGAAGCCGAAAAGTCCTTGACTTAGTATAAACACTGCTTAGCAACAACTGAAACATCGGTGTGTTATCAACATTCCTCTTATCCTAAATCCAAAACACAGCACTATAGTAGCCACTAAGAAGAAAATTAACTCTATTCCAGCAGAAACCAGGACAACCCATTAAAATGATTTTGGCACAAGAAGTCTGGTCAATATTAGGCAAATTATAAGATGAGAAGACTTCCTGAGATATGTCATATTCATGTGGAAATACAGAGTATTTCTGCAGTGTCCCTGCTTTCCCAAGTTCCAAAATGCTTTTAAATAACTTCTTTGAGTTATCCCAACACCACCATCTGTGAGAATAGAACAGATTTTATTCTTCTTAGTGTATCTTGTAATGACTCATCTTGCCTTTAAAAGTGTCAAAATATTCTGACAGGTGAGGAATCCAGTTCCAGGGGTTTCATGACTTCATAGGAGAAAATGACTGAGTTGTTCTTGTCAGAGAAGGTCCATTTCTTTACTTTTAGCTGAATTTTCTTTGCTATAGTAGATGGAGAAATGTATTCATATTTTTATTAATGTCAAAGGAAGCTGTATTCTGTTTCATATTTTCATGTTCTGGATCTTTTCTAAGTCAAAGAAAAATACCACCTGCTTTTCTATTTTTATACCACTTTGTAAGCTTTAATCTAAGCAAACTTCTGTGAATTTGCTTTCTTTCTGCAATTAGTGAGTGTGTTCAGGACAGTTCAATTGCAATTAAAAACAAGCAACGGTTGTTTTAAAGTGCCTGTTGTCAGGCACAATAGAACCTATCACCAAGAAAACATGGTTGACTCTGAAAGCAATCCACCTGGCTGTGTTTCACTTCCCATATGGGATTATTACTTTGTACATGATTGTCATCCCAGTCAATCTGCGAAGTGTGTGAAAATGTCAGTAGAAAGCTGCAATGGTTACTGGTGTTATTAAGACCAATTTACAGATTTATAAAAAGGCAACTAATTGTATATTAGAGTTGAAGAAAAGCAATGTGAATGCTGCAGTACATGTAATGACGTTAATAAGAATGTCTTTAGGGCAAGTCACACAATACAAGATCTTCATATGCATAATTTCATGGGTTTTCTTTATTTGTATCATCTTTTCTAAGTGGGAAAAAACTAATTAGGATCACCTGAAGGAGAAAGAGAAACAGCATAGTCAATTAAGAGTCAGACTATCTATATCACCATTGGCACTCACAAAACGTAAAGCAAATCAGCTTTTTAAATGATGAAAGCAGATTATGGACATGAGATTTGTAATTCTCAAGCGTGCACTGGGAAGAAACATCAGGTAAGAAGTAGGACAAATTTATGAGTACTTTCAAGGTAGCATGTACCATCATTAATATGATTTAAAAAGGCACATGAGGATCTGATAACATGTGAAGAATGTGGTTTTATTATCTCAGTACTTGTAGGTAGTGTTTTCTATGAAAATCAGAGTACCTTAGTACTATTGCTATTTGAGGACCTTGAAAGGTTGTGCAAAAATCATATAATAATTATTATCAGGAGATAAGTTAAAATGTTTTTGCAGACTACTTGAAGAGGCCTGATTTTGAAAAGAGGAGCATGCATCATATTGTAACATAATGAAAATATTTTCTAAACAAACTCATTATTGTGAATGCATTAAGTGTAGTATAGATTTGTTCGCAGTCAGGTATTTCTCCATATGTCATAAATTGATGACTGGTGACATTTTTTGTACAATGTAGAAAATTGCCCAAACTAATAAAGTTAATGCTATGCATCAGGTACACCCACACCCTTGATCCCTTTTCTACACCTTCTAAATGTAGAGGTTTGATGGTTTGCACCCCTGCACAGTTGTCTGTCTTCCTCTCCAAATGCTACAGCACTGGCCCCAAAAAGAGTGGCAACTTTTAAAATGTGCAATATGTTGAGTAGGTGTTTGCTGAAGTACCAGCATGTTAAACAGTCAACCCAGTCCCATTTAAAATAATTAGGATTAATTTTCTCTAGCTCTCTTGAAAACAAAAAGAAAATTATTTGCAGGTACCTGTACAGTGCCAACTTAAGTATGATAGACTAAAGTCATTACAGTTAATTTAATTTAAACAAATATTAGCCAAGCTTTGCCAACGTGACAAGTGACTTTAGTTCACTATTTTTGCAAGTCCAAGTCAAAACACATCTTTCTTCCCTGAAAGAGCTGAGCACTTTTCAAAATGGATGAAGCATGTGGCAAGAGCATTTATCATTGTGAAAAACCTTGATCTGAGAAATTTACAGACAGCTTTTGAGTGCCACACAAGCCAAATCCTATCCAAAAATAACAGGTTTTAAAAATGAAAGCTGGTATTTCCAAACATACCTAGGCTATTTATAACAAATTGGATGATTATTTAAGAATTCACGTAAGCAAATAAATTGCTAAGTTCAAAATTTAATGAAGTTCAATTGAAATAAGTAGGAATATTGAAATAAGGCTTGAAGGTTTTGATTCTTGATTAATGGAGATCTATACAGTTCATACATTGTTTTCCTAAAGTAATACCTTTGGAATAAAAAAGCTTTAGATAATTTTAATAATAAATACAAATAGTAATTAGGAAGGAGTTGGAGACTTGAATGCATGCATCGATCTTTTTAAGCTTTAAACTTTGGAGGTCCCTTCTTTCCTTGCCTTTTAAAATAGGAATAAACAACTTTTGAAAGGCTAAGAAACAGTATTCAGTGATCAGAGGAGCTGATTAAATAAATATCCATGTATTTTCCCAAACAGTGAGAAAAAAAACCTTTGATCTTTTCTGAAGAACTGGTAAAAAGCTTCCTGACCTCTTGCCCCTAAATTTGAAAGTTACCCAAATTTTAATTTCAAAGTGCTAGCAGCAATAGTTGGTGTCCATGTGCCCAAATTTGCTGTAAATTTCCATGCAGCATACAGTAGAATACATAAACGAGAAATGATGGTATAAGTAGACTAGTTAAAAGTGTGAACTAGACTAATTAATTAATAAACTGGTGGCTTTAAGTTTGAGATGACAATTACAAAGATGAGAGAGAAAACAAATGTTCTCTTTTCCCCATTGCTTGTACTAGAGCAGTATCCACTCTACAACTAAAAATCATTCTTAAATGGAAGCACTCATCTTTTCATAATCTGTACACAGCATTGCTGGATGTTGTCAAATTTATTGGATGCCATGATGCCAATTATTTTTTGTGATTCCCCATCTTTTTTATTATATCAATATAAAATAGTCTCCCTGAAGCCTGATTTTATTTATTTTCTTAGCCTTTCCCAGCATTAGGATTGTGGGGACTGGTGCCGCTACCTATGGCTACGTTCCTGGAGAGCAGTCAGTGTCAGCAGTGTTCAGTTTTCTTGCAGACTGCATCTCCTCTTCACCTCCCACCATCCTGTTATTCCTCGTTACAGCAACAGAAACAAATCTCCCGTCTGTCACCAATTTCTAGTTTGTCTCCTAACGGTGGTTCTTTTCTGCTGTTCTTGTCTCCTTTCCTTCTGCTGCCTTTATCATTTCTCACTCATTTCTATTCCACCCTAACTTAATACTGTTATGTCAGGAGATGTGAGATGGCCCTGTTACTCATAGTTCTACAAGTATTTTCCATGTTCAGGTGAGATTTGATTTTTCCCAGAAAGGTTGAAATGTATTGTTAGTCTGCTAACTCAGTAGTCACTGGGGAGAGGCAGTGGTGACTTTGCAGAGAATTTTTCTCCACCTAAATCTCTCTTATTAGAATCAGTTCTTGGAGTGAGAATCAATTCTTACTGAAAATGAGGCTTTTATTGATGCAGGAAGAGATTTTGGGGTGGAAGGAGCGAGGCAGGTTTCTGCTGTGAATGATTTATTTATATTCTAGGCTTGATATATATTTGTAAATAAAGCAAGCCATTTTTACCTTAGCTGTCTGCATTTGCCATCTGAGCTTGTGATATATGTACTGCATGTGTGCAACTAAAAAGTGTCATTTCTGCTCGATGGTCACAGCAGCTGAGTCAAATGCACAGAAGCCGACTGACAATGCAGCTTCTCCAGAAGGAGAAGGTTCCAGGATAATGCTGTTAATTGCTGATCTGTGTGTTGCTTCAATCAGAACTGCTTATTCTGCAGTCCTTCCAAGGAAAGGGCTAGCATCAGTGATGCTATTGTAACCATCTCCATAAAGCACACTTGGCAGTTACAGGAGGTTATGTTAAAGGATGTATAAATAACCACCACAGAATTCCTAGCACAAGTATTCTTGTGCTCATTGGTTTTTTTTCTTGACATACATACATATCCATCCTATGTGCTCATTGCTATTGCTAAGATCCACATGCTAAAAGGACAGTTTTCAAAGGCTGAGTGGCCTGTTCTTGGCATAGGTAAATTTTGGTAGCAAGGCAGTGGGGCACATATACATATTTCAGCTGTCTGGTACCACCCATGCAGTGATGGTGCTGGTATCCCACTGGGGCAAAGCACAGGTTTCATAAAAAAAATAAATAAATCACTCCTGGAGCTGAATTAACATTTTGTCTTCCCTGGAAAAGTTCAGTTTTCTGTCCCTTTTTCAACCCTCACTTGTTATATAGCACTGACTAATGCCCAAGGTGCAACAACAACTTTGACTTCAGGACATTCGTATGAACTTGTGCCAGTCTTCAGTTACACCATTCTGCTAGAGGTATTGATACTATGATAAAAGAGCCTTTGCAGATATCCTGTGTGATCTGAGAAAGGCAAATGTGTGTAAAATCCTCCTTCTAGAAGATCTAACTGGTGGCAGCTCGAACCGTGGTGGTGATCTCAGCAGGCAGGCACGGTACCTGCCTTTGTGTGCTGTGGAGCCAGTCTTTGTGCTGGTCTATGCCTAATGTTACCATCTCTGCACGGTGCGAGGTGAGAGTAACTCAGGGCAGGACTTCACTGAGATGACCCTTAGCAAAGTTTGGGGGCGATGGACCCTTCTGTCCTCAGCAGAAGAGCCTGCCCAGAACCAGAAGCCAAGCACATGAAGCCAAACGCATTCTTCGGGCTTGCATTCTTTCTTCCCCTCTCTTGTATAGTCATTCCGGCTTATCTATGCTGTGTGTCTGCGAGCATGGGTCTCAACTTATGCTTTTGCCCAAATTAACAGGATAAAGCAAATTTACTCGCTGACTTGAAGCAAGTTTCAGAGCATGCTAGGGAGGAAAACCTGTGGTTTGAATGGGTCGGGCATTTGTCATCTAATGTCCCCAGATCCTTGTGCCCTTGCAGCATCTCCTCCAGGATTTTCCAGTGCTTCGGAGGCAGAATACTGAAAGAAGCCTTTTTCACACCAGGTATTAGATGTTCTGCATCTGGACAAACCAGTTTTACTCAGTTGCCCCTTCTCAGCTCTTTGGGCTTTGGGTAACATTGAAAACTATTCTCAGTCCCGTCTTAAGGTGCCATTTTTTTAATGCTGCACAATAACCCGTATAACTGGAATCAATGTCCAGGTCTGTTGTCTAGCATTTTTCTTTCCTTTTGGAGAGTGGTATAAATATTAATAGCAGTAACCATGGATATTCTCTTTTATCTGACATGGTACAAAAGAAGAAAGCTTCTCCAGATCAAATTGACTATTGATCTTGATGTGTCTATTTGTGCAACTACCGTCACCATAACTTCAAGCCTATAATTAAAAAAAATATTGAAGCAAGGTAATCTGATCCAAACCAAGAACAGTAAAAAACAGATGAAACATGATGGATGAACTTATTCTTCTATCTTAGGGAGCAAGGGTTAACTAGGGGCCAGAGATGTTACTACAGGCTAAAATCAGTTAAAGTAGTGTCAGCCCTTGAATTTGTTGAAGTGAAAAAAATCTATGTATTGTGAGAGGAATTACAATTCTGTTAGGAGCAGGAGCCTAAAATAAACAGACCTGAAACATGAAAATGATTTGGAAATGAGCAAAGGCTTGAGCAAGACCTAACTTTTGTTATTTTCTCTCTACATCCACCATGTATAGTGATTATGCTTTGTTTGATAACAAGGACAAACAGCATTTTAGCACAGCTGTTCTCTGACTTTCATTTTTTCTGCAAATAAAACCATTAAACGGGCTTTTTCTTCCTAGCAGCTCTTTCCATGGTAAGAAGAAATGATTGTCCCCCGTACATTCTCTTTTCTTTTCATTCCAAAGCATAATGATCTCCACTGGATGCTGACTGGATAAAAGATGGAACAGAATGTTTTTAACGTAACTCTGATTGACCTTTATGTTCACCACGCCGTCTGGCTTTAATTCTTCTTAGAATTGCATTAACATTTGTTGAATACATATACAATTATATTTGTTGAAAATTTCGTATACAAAGAATGCTTTGCCACAGACTCTGGTCTTCAATAGAAATATAATGTTTTTATGCCAGCCATGACAATTGCAAATCTCTGATTATGGGATTACATATTCTGCAATCAGGAGTTATTTGTGACAGAATATTTTTAGTTTTCCTGCATGTTTTGTCTCCCTGCTCTTCATCTGTGAATACATTCCTTCTCTAAATTTCCTTCTTTACTGGGTTTACTGCACAAAGAACTTATGAATGAGTGAGACATCCATTCATATCTTTTCGCAGCCAGTATTCAGGCTGTGTCTCTTCTCATTCTTTGTAAGGAGAGATTCATTTTCTGCTATTGTGAAAATGGAATTAATTCTTAGATTTATGATTTTTAAGCGTTTGTTGTTTGAGAGCAGAAGCACATAAAACAGTTGTTGTACAAACTGAGCACATCTGGCTGAATCTTTTCCTTTGGTCTCCCTTAAAAGGGCTGCTTGTTCATAAAGCTCACCCTGGATTGTTTAGAGACATAACAAAGAACTGGGCAGGATTTAATTTTCCAGCAACACAAACTATTGTAATTTTAATAGTCTTATATTCTTATTCTAAGATTAAATGGGGAAAAAAAAGACAAGAAATACAATGGTCTGGGAGGAAGGGACTGACAGTATGGAAATAGAGACAGGTTGCTAAGATGTCTGGGTTCATCTTGTGTCATGGCATTAAGTCACCTACTGAATAAATACATGAGTTTGGGAACTCCTGTGATGGCTGCGATTCATATTTAAGCATACAGTTCCCTGACACTCTCTCATGAAAGGCGTGAAAGTTGCACAAAGAGTGCCTGTGATGTTAATTGTGGGGTTTTTATTGCTTTTGTTTGTTTGGGAGGTTGTTTGCTTTTCCTGGTCAGAAAATTAAGGTGAAGTTCATGCTGAAACAGGTCAAAAATCTTGTCAATAGATGAACAAATGGTCATTACAAGAGCAGAAAACATAAGAAAGTAAAAAAACATATTCATACCTTCTGGTTCCTAGAGGTCCTTACTCTGAGATAAATAAGGTAAAATTATCCCAGGAAGCAGCCCAACCAGAAAGGCCTTGAAGGTGAGAGTGAGCTTTTTCTTCCCTAAATTGTCTCAGGGAATTACACAGTTTTAGAGAGCACCTGCAGCTTTCTCTGCAGCACTCAAAATCTGTTCACATAACATCTTTGGCTTCAACCGATGCAGCTGGCAGTAATTATGGGACTTGCAGCTCAGACCTGGTTTATACGTTAACTACTGATGATCTGCCCTTCCCAGGCAGGGAATTTGCTCAATGGTCATAATCACTTCCAAAATTTTGTTTCTGTTTTGTGAACTCTGAATCCTAACTCCAGCCCCAAGCCTATATGGAGTCTTAATGTTCTCTGTACACAGAAAATTTGACTTTTATTTTGACTCCAGTCTTGGCTCACCTGTCACTTGAGTATTGTATATAAGTGCTTTTTTATCCTAACACCTCCACCTTTGACTTTCAATAGAATAGAACAGAATAGAATATTTAATTTATTAAGGGCATTCTCCAAGTGCCTCTTAAACACTGACAGGTTTGGGGCATCGACCACCTTTCTAGGAAGCCTGTTACAGTGTTTGACCACCCTCTCGGTAAACAAATGTTTCCTAAAGTCCAGTCTAAACTTCCCCTGGCATGGCTTTGAACCGTTCCCACGTGTCTTATCAGCACCTCCCTCTACACGTCCCCTCCTCAGGAAGCTGTAGAGAGCAATGAGGTCAACCCTTAGCCTCCTTTTCTCCAAACTAGAAAAGCCCAAAGTCCTTAGCTGCTCCTCCTAGGACATTGCTTCCAGCCCTTTCACCCGCTTTGTTGCGCTCCTCTGGATGCAGTCAAAGACCTTCACATCCTTCTTAAATTGTGGGGCCCAATTTCCTTGGTTTGTGTGTGGTTTTCTGGTGTGCTGGCAGTAATGTGGTTCTTCCTTGACCTTTGGTACCCAAATGTGGTTGCCATGTCTGTTCTCAGTCACCCCTACCCAGCGGTTATGGCCACTGTGATCGTATGTTGATGATCTGTGACCCATCAGGTCACCTAATGATCAGCCCAGAGTCCCTGAAAGACATTGGATATATGTGAGATTTTGATCAGACCCATTAACTTAATGTCTTCTTGCACTTGCATTTGTAAATGGAAAATAATTTTAGAAGGTTTTTGTGTTTGTGCTTAGTCTTCACCCTTACCAACGTTCTGCTGGAAATGGAAACAGAACAGAGGTGACTTCTGTGCCAGAAATGTGGTGTAAGGGCAGCAACAGTGACTGCTCTGCCGCAAATCCCCCCCACAAGTTACTTTAGTGTAGGTCAAAGTTATAACAGATATTAGACAAGGTCCAGACAACATCTAAAAAGCCTTTATTTTTCACCAGTTTGGTTTCTTTTTTTTTTTTTTTCCCAAATATCTATCATCATGTCTCATTCTGTTTGTGTTAAGGACTTCTGATGAGTCAGTACCTGAGTATCTCAAGAACCAACCACTCTGCCTGATTTTTTTTTTCTTTTTTTTCTGGTGGATTATGGCTTGAATGAGTGTGCTGTAATGTCAAAATATCTTTTGCTGTTCTAGAGGGCAGCTCATCTCAATATACTTATTGCTGGATTTATTAGAATAAACCTGTCACTAGTAGAACCACAACAAATTAAGTATTTTAAGGTTATCTCCTAAACATTACTTTTTACTAGTACTTCTGGACTTATTTTTCTGAAGAAGACACTTATGTATATGTTCCAAGTACCATTATTAAACATGAATACATTTCATAGAGGGAAGTTTTAAAATTTAGAGTATACTGAAGAAAAATAAGAGGCAGCAGAGTTTAAAGATTCAAAACTGTAATACTGACCTCTAGTGACTACAGAACTAAGTAGGTCTTCCAGAATAAGCTTAAATTTGCTGTAAACCTAGTATTTTATAAAGATTTAGAATGGCATTATATTATTGATGAGACAGGATTTTTGCTTTTCTGCCTTTTTCAGCTGAAATTCATGATTTGTAGCTAAACCCGGTATCTGCTTAACTGTTCCTTTCTTAATAGTCCTTGAACATACTTTAATACCTTTATTCTAGTCTAAAAGTAATTAAACCTTATTTGAAGCACGTCTGAACTTCCTTGCTGTGTGTTCTCTGGCACATAGAACAGAAAATGAGAATACTCCAAATGACTTCACACCTCATCTCAAACTCTTTATAAGGATTTAATTTTACAGAATGTTGTCTCTTGTGATCTTAGTCCTCAGGTAGCTTTTACTGAAAATTTCTCAGATAACTTTTTTATTAATCTTGAGATAATGTTCATAAAAACACAAAATTCTGTCCTTTTAAAGTCATCTTTCTATGAAAGTTAAAACCACACTGCTGGAAATACACTGATTTTGAATGATGCTGCCTTGAGCACAGTGGACACTCAGAGCACTTAATGTTTAGTCGTAGTATAATCATTGACAACTTTTGTGCTTGGTCGTGGATGTCAGATGTAAACTTAATTTGATTCCCACTATACATGTACATAATGTATAGGTCATTTATTACCTAATCACCTTCTAATATTCCCGGTATTCTGCCTTGCACTTAGTACAACAGCTGTACTTACTTAATAGGTAGCTGTATATTGCTTTTTACTGATGTGCACTGAAAGCATAATTTTTTGTTAAATATGCAACTTTACTTAAAGCAGTGTTACTTAAGGGGTGTGGGGTAAAAAAAGTTGGAAAGAAAGGAAAAGAAATGCAAATTCTGTTTAAAGCTCTTCTCCACTAAGAAAAACTGAAGTAAAACATAACCCAAATGAAAGGAGTAACCTTTACATTTGTCATTCCCAGGATAATTCAGTAAAATTTGGAATATTACAACAAGTCATCTGTGTACATAGTTTTAGTTCTTTAGAGCCAGGAACACAAGGCCTAATATTCAAAGTCCATGAGCTAAACAGAAAATAAGCAAACAAAAATAAGGTTTGACTTTTCATTTCTCCTTCTAATACAGAAAGTAGGAAAAGCTGCTGAATGTATTACTATAAACCAAAAAAAACCTCAGTGTTTCATTTAGATGCTACTGAAATGAAAAGGTTTAGATTTTTTTTTTCTCTTTTGAGGAAATTATTCAACTGAAAAATACAAGGAGACAGAAATGTGACAAGTCAGAAGGAAACAGTGCCAGAACAACATATGAAAAAAAAAACAGTGAGGACTGTTGGTGAGTAATTTCCATGTGATTTCAAGGTGATGTTACAGACTAAAAAATCTGGCCAAAGATTATGATAACTTTGTTACGTAATTAAAGACATTTGGCTTTCCGATAGAAGATTAGGATGCAGACGTGCTCTATTGTGATAGAACCTCACAGTGGCACCTTTTATAAGTCATACAGATATATGTATTGAAGGTAACTACAGCTCCTATCGTGCAGGGATTTTAATGCTGTTACATGTCTTACGAGTAGGCTTATTCATTATTAACCAAGTCTTTATTCAGAGGAGATACAATTTGAAAAATATTTCAAATGAGTCACTTAGAGTTAAAATCACTGGGAATCTGAGTTCCTTCAACCTCTATACACAGCATGGCTTATAACACAAATCCATGATTTGTTGTTCCTTTCATGTTTGGTTTGACAGATCCAATATTTTCCTAGTTTGCTGAATAGAAGAATTGTCCTTGATGAGTTTTTCAGATCCTTCCTGTACCTTGATGTAGAAAACTCCAGAGAGATATTGATTCTTGATGATATCAGTGCCTGATAGGACGGAAATTTTGATTTATTTACTGTCAGATTCTGTACATTTACGTCATTGCGGAACTGAAGCCAGCATATTTGGTCAGTCATGCATGAGAAAAGATGGTTTTTTGATTTAGTATTTTGGTTAGGGATTATGTTGCAGGGAAAGTTATTCTGATTGCATGGTAAAGTAATTTCCATCATGGCCTTTGAGGTTATATAGCAAAATTTACTATCATCAGCAAAATCTACTCTTTTTTTTGCATTTGAGAATTATAGTAAAAGCAAGACCATATTTTCGAAAGAGTGAGTCTTTAAGAGAAATTACACTGCTGCTATGGAGAAAAGCTATGGAAAAGTATATCATTTCGAACTTGCTTACATCTATCAAAAATTTAAGATGGGAGTTTCAAAAACTTAATTCTCATTTAGTGAACAGACTTCTTAAAGGTGATCAAGGTTACCCAAACTTTATTTCTGTCAGGCACCTTGAAAATTAAGATCCCTTGTAAGTTCAGTCTTGCAGGCTGTGGAGCCCTGCAGTAAGATGCTGTGTTCTCACCTTCAGCCACACTTCTCAGGTGGCCGAAGGTATGTATTTTAGAAGAATAAACCTTGATCAATATTTTTCCCTTGTTTGATTTTGATGGCATCTCTTAGATCTTGTTTTGGAGAATACAATTTAGTAATATTCGTTTATGTCCATAGTCTTATCTCTGCTATCATAAAACATTAGTAAAGACTTTTTCAAAGTTGTATCAGGGAAAAATACATCTGGAAAATTTTAATGAAATTAAAAAAATTAAAGTACATATCCTAGAATAAAATAATTCTATCAATGAGAAATCTTCAAATAAAATGTTATCAAAAGTTTTTTGGACAAAATAGACATTAGCTGAAATTTAGCTCCCAGGTTTTACTTGTTTTTCTAACTTTTAACTCTAAAGCCATTAAAGTTATAATACAAATCACTAGCGCATTTTAAAAAATGGAGTTGCAATCATCTAAATTGCAGAAACAAACCCAGTAAGAAGCATCTGCCTCTGTGTTGTTTTTTTCTTTTTAAATAGCACTCTTCAGAGCACTAGCCAGAGTCAGTGCTGATAACAGCACTCCCTCCTTTTTATTTTCTTTTTTTTTTTTCTCTTCGCTTTTTACCTCTACTGAATTGTTTGAGATAGCAAAGCTTAGGGGGAAATGCAGGTTGATGCTTCATACTTGCAGAATTGCAATGGTGGATGTTTACCATCATTTAGTTCTATAGACCCCTTCCATTATGAACTTAGTAATATAATTTTGAGGGTACTTTATAGCTGGTGATGCTAAGCTTACCAAGTTACAGACTTTACTTACAGACTCATAGGCACGTGATTGCGTGCTGTAAGGGAGAGGCATCTCCTCTCTGGAGACTGCTGGGGTTCCTCTATCGTGTAGACGGGCAGAGAGTGAGTCCTCCACGTTCTGCGTGTCCTACATTTGTGGGTAATAGATGTAGGCACACCATTTACTGGTAGAACCTATTTAGAGACCACAACCTCAATAGGCTGGAGTTGAAAAGTACACCATGTTGCTCTCTATTTTAATCTTTTGTAATTCTTTCTCTAAGGTGACATGCAGCTCCTGGTACGAGTACTTAGATTAGACCCTGTAGGCAGGATCGGGACTAATAAGGTGTTGTGCTATGATTATTTCAAATCTGCTTTGCCTGTCTCCATTACTTTTTTATTTTTCTGCTGCATGTAAAAAGAAAGCCAGATCTGAAGGTTATATTCACTTACCCAAATGTCAAGTTCTGTGTGAACATCTCGGCTGACATTTTTCTCTATGCTTGGTAAGGAATGATCCAAATGTCTGACGGTAATGCTGTACCAACTGTATCCTACTAGCCTTGTTCAGACATGAAAGCTCGATTTGGTCATTGTCTCAGAAAGTTGATAAAGACCTGAAATTGGAAAATGTTAACATAATAGCTCGTCATTTTACTTTTTTGTTGTTCAGCTTGGATTGAAAGTGATTTCATGTGTTTAAACTAAAGGAAATACACTGTATGTGAAATATTTAATAGACTGATTTGTGCCACTTCAGTCTTTTCTTGCACACGCATCTTCTAGCACTAGATAACACCCGCTATTACCAGTAGTTAATGCTTCCAAAATGTGAAAGGTGATTCCATTTCTTTAATACTCGGAAGTTTATGGTGTGTATTTGGTGTCAGACTTCCAAAATGACATAAGAGTCAGTAGTATCTAATTAGATGTCTAATCAATGCGCTATGACTTTCTATATCTGGACATGTAAGCTCAAGGCTGACTAGTTCTCACAATCTGTCTGTTTTCTCTAAGTTACTTTATGTGAAGTATTTGAGGCATTGTGGAAAGGAAACTTCTTGGTTAGATGCACTATGTTTCAAATATTATCCTAGGCAGTCCCCAACAAATACCTCCAAATAATGATATCAATGGTCTGAAACATGTCAGCTGTCTAGCGTGGCAGCTTCTGCTCCCAAGAGATTAAAAGGATTTGTGCTGAACTGGAATCCTGTTCTGGATCTGAGCCAGATCGACAGGCATGTGCTCCTGAAAAAGTGGTGTCAGTCTCTCTCGCTCCAACTGGACTAAATGGTGGGGAACGCTGAGTGTCTTAGTGACTCGCTGGCCCAGGACAGTGCTACTGCTGGCTGGGATTATAAACAAAAAGCAGCGCAGACACAAAACTCTTTTTGCATGTGTTTTTTTTTTTAAATACTGTCAGGGTGTTTCTCCCTCTCTCTCCCTCACTCTCTTCCTCTTCACTGCCTTGCAGAGTGTGTGTGAGACCAGCACAGTCAAAATGTGGTATTTTGTTGAATAGTATGTGGAGTGAAATGCTAGTCTAGGTTAGGAGCCCTGGAGATTATGCTTCATGTTCCTTCCATATAATAATGTATGGCAAGACTGTATTCCAATTCTTGATCTAAAAAAATTGCAAAATATTTTAAATTCTCTAAATTGGGGGGGGAGTTGCTCCCCTTTTCCCAGTAATTTTTCAATTCTTCTAGGTTTCCTTGAGTTTGTGTTAAAGAAGAGAGTTTTACCCAAAGTACTGAAAAAGTAAATCACAGTTCTGGAAAAATAAAAGACTGGTAAATAAAAATAAACAACAAGTGGTGTTTAGCCAAATTCTGCTAACAAACTAAGCACTGCCTGTGAGAGGTACCACAGCAATGCTCCTCTTGCATCCCTTCTCTCTGAGTTTTAGTACTCCTTGACAGACTTTGAATGTGCTCACAGCCCTGTGTGTGGATGCTTTCATATTAGAGGTAAAAGCAGAAGGCAATGACTTTCTCTGCCTGCCACTTACTTACAGACCATGATGAAATATCACATCATCCCTGGCATGCTGTGTTCCTCTGATATCTTCCCTTCCCTTCCTGAGTGAGTGAGGAGCAAGGAGATGGCATTTGCATTTCCATTGCTGGTCATCTTATCCAGGTAAATGAAGCAGCTGGCACCAGCTCAAGGTTTTTAGGGCCTTGTCTTTAACTTTAGAAATATTATCAATTACATGCAATATGAAGTCTTCCCAAAGAAGGAAAAGGATGTCAATGTTATTTTGAAAGGAACTTGCCCATGATGCTATTGCACAATAGATGACTGGATGAATTGGAGCTCAGGAACCAATTTATTTCAGAGCTCTGTTTCAGAGAAGATTCAGTGAATGAAGGTCTGCTGTTAAAATAAATAAATAAATAAATAAATAAAACACCAAAAAACATTCCACAGTAGAACTCTTGCATTTCTCCTACTAACCTCAAAAAAGCTTGTAAACAGGGAACACTTGGAACAGATTTTGACACTGAACTGAAAGTAGGAATGTAGGCAAATGAATTTTAAATGTAGGGGTTTTTAATGGAAAAATTTAAAGAAAATTTTCCTAGCCTTTTTTTCTCCATTTGTGAGACTTGCAGGGGAAATTATGTCATCCAAACTGTAAGAAGACATGTTTTGCTGGGATATCAGTCAGAGGATATTCAAATCATGACTTTCACAAAATTGGTAGTTAAGCAACCTTTTTTTGACATGATCATATTTTGCTGTTTAAAACCTGTTTGTACATAATTATATACTCAATTCATTTGATTGACAATGGTTATTTGCTTACTTTAAAAACTAAGCAAATAGTTTGACAAGACAAGAAGGGAATGAAACTAATTCATACTTTGTGTCACTGTTCATGAAAAACAGGCTGCAAATATATAAAGTGTTCAGACAGCTAATATCTATCTGATATTGCAACTGAGACTTTTGCACTATTTTCATGGACTATATTGCTGGAATTAACTGTGCTTCTCTTCAGAAATTACCCACATATAATTCCATTTTTTAGTCTTTTATTTCTTCAGTGAATTTGTTAAAGATGTGTAACAATACCTTTAGGTTTCTGAAAGACTCATTCTAGAAGAAGTTTGATTCTCCATCTGCTTGGTATTTCTTGTTCTTTCTATAATTTATTGCCCAAGTTGTTCAGTGCTGTTTGAACTTTTATGTTGCATATATTAACTTTAATAAATGTGAGAATTGTCATGCCAGAAACCCATGAGATATCGAGGGATCAATGCAGTAGCCTGATCATGGGTGTCTAGTGCCATGTTGCATGTCCTACGGCATCCAAAACATTGGCAAGGCTCTGGCAGGTATGGTGCAGGACCTGGAGGAGACCCATGCCATTTTGGATCACCAGCATGAGGCTAGGCAGGATACCTCAAGGCATCTGAAATGGCAATAGGCACCTATATTTAAGGAATTAAATTCAGCCTTGAAATTTTTCTGAAAGGAAAATGGGAGTGCAAAGGCATGCTTCATAAATTGCCACAATGTACAGCAACTTGCTGCCTTGCATGGTCTCTTAACCCAGATAGCACAATTCCTGGTTTGCTCAAGTAGTTAAACTATTGAGAAAATAAACCTGGAGCAAGTCCCATTCTTATTGTCAATTCTTTCTTTTCTGCCGATAATTTCAACATGTTTATATTAAGAGTAAATCATGGCACCATTTTTCCTCAAGGGTTTTTGTCCAAGCATATTTTGCTCCCTTTCTTGTATTTTGTGAGCAGCCTTCCATTTATAAACCCCTTGTTTTGGGCTTGAACTGCAGGCTTGAGTCACTTATGCTCTGCTCAAACTACAAAGACTACATGAGAGCACAAGTAGTTAATTAGGTTGTACTTTTATGAGAAAAGGCCAAGGGATGCATAGCTAAGAGTTTTGTAGACATAAGCAATGGAGCAGCACACTTCCTACAGTATGAACAGCCTTTTTTGTACTTACGCTGCTTCAACACTTTTTGATTAGCTGGCTTAATTTTGCCAACTAAATCTTAACCCTCCAGATCATCTACTGTAGCCACAGGCACGATCCTATCCAAAATGTTTTTTTCTTTCCCTCCAAAGTCAGACAGCCAGAACACTATTAGAATCTGATGCCACAGTCAGGTTATGGAAATTGCTCTCTAATCCACCTAATGTTTTAATATACTGGATGAAATAAGAACTAAATACATTTTCAACAATTTAGCAGTAATATGCTGTGATACTTGTCTGGAGAGTGAATGACTCAAAGTTGAAGGGATACCTCCATGATTGCTCTGGAGTTTGCTCCCTGCTGAGATGAGATTCTGCTGAGGTGCAGTACTTTTTGAAGGCTCCTCTCATTTCACAGGCATTAGGCTGTGTATGTCATGGTAGGCAATATTCCCTATCGGTTCTGAGTGTGCTATAGTATCGCAATGGGGATTACTTCCCTTATTTTGTTTTCAAAAGGGTGCAGGTAAGTTCCACCATATGGGTGCTTTCTCTTGACTTCAGGTTATTATTTATATACAGAAAGCATATTTTATATGAAAGAAGGCTATTTAATAGCAATCTAAACCAATGTTACACTATTGATAGCCTGCTTCATATTACAAATACTTTGCTCTGGATTTTTTTGCATGCAAGTTCTTTTTCAAAATTAGAAAAATTATTTCCATTCTGGAGAACTGTTCTGACAACTTACTGAACTAAGTGAAACTGGGATCTAAATTACATGGACTAAATGTTTTAAATTGAGATATTTTATTTGCTGACATGTAACACTGCCAATACATTTGCTTTTATAACTGGGACTGGGAATTCTGTACTATGTTCTACGATAGTCAAGCCTGATACTGTAATTTTCAAAAGGATCTATGGGTATCAAACCAAGTTTCCATTGATTTTGAATTGTCTCTGTGATAAAACAGAGAAGTTACAAAAGCTTTTCCTTCATGGAAGGATATACTTACCATTTTTCACTCTAATTGTGCTTGAAAAATTGCTATTGTGTTTGTTCTATCTAAGCTGTTTATAATTAGTATTCCATAATGTGTAGGAAACCAAAATACCTTTGTTAACAGCTGGATAGTGTGTACCTAAATTTCTGCCATCTGGTCCTACAGTCTTGGCTAATACAGTGGGCTGAACTTACCATAAAGTCAATATTCAATAGAAATATGAAGTAGCAGAACGGATGAGTAGAAGAGGGGAGGAAAAAAATTAAAGAATACAAATAGAAAGAAGATGTAATTTTACAGTTAACTATTGACTTAAAATACTTTTCCAGTGTGTCTTTATACATTAATTGGATCATGTTCAGTATCTCAAGCAACTAAACTATTTTAATATGCTAATAGATTCAAATGTTAATCAATACTCTATCTTTAGCCCTTTGCCCTTTCCACCCTAGTCATGAAAAATGTGCCAGAACCCCTACACTTAAATCCCCACCTCTGTTTTTATCTGACAAGCATGTTTCTGTTGCTGGATACAACTGGAACATGTGAAAAAATGCTAGTGAGCTGCTGTCAAGGTGGTCGTTTTATTACAGTGATTTATAAATGGATTATCTGTGAAAATGGCTCAGCCTTTTATGCAAGCACCCTACAGAGGCAGACATAACTCTAGTTGGCTGGTTTCAACAACAGGTCTTGCTTTCCTGTTATTTTACAGCAGTAGGCTGATGCTTTACTGCAAATGACAGCAATCTAACCAAAAAGAATTAGCCAACTTCCAGTAGCGTTAAACTCCAAGTGCTTTGTCTTAGATTCCTTTGAGGTATCTGACCACCCTCAACCCAGAACCATATTTTTCTTCCAAATTCTCTTTAACAATAGGAGGCATTGAGGACCAACAAATTGCCAAGATGGAAAGAAACTGTTGCAACTAAAAACCATGGACCAGAATTTTTCCTTTTGCCTTGCAAAACAAATACTGTATAGAAGTCAAAGTTGAGGGGTCAACATTTATATCACAGGCTATTGCTTGCTTCATAGAACATATTAACACAACTTTTCAGTTATTAATCCCTTTTAGAATGCTCAGCTCTTATTGCAACGCAAGGAAATTAGCCCAAAACTCTGTGATCAAAGTTATTTAAGTGAGAGTACTTATTTTTTGAAATTTCTCAATAACTGTTTTGTGAGAATTGCAACCAATTATTGTCACTTTGATAGTAGAATGGCCAGATTACTTATAGAGAAGTATGTTTTTGAAGTTTTTCTGGCTGAAAGGGAATGGCAGTTTTTACCAATGGCAAGGAGTATGTCCATTCTTTTTCTTTCTAGCTAGTGTAAGGCACATTCCACCATAGATGAAAATTGTTATTTACCAAAAGTAAGATGGGCTAGTGATCGCAAGTGGCAAAAAGCATGTGTTTCCCATTTTTATTTTCACACACATTCAGGATCTTGGGTTATAACAAAGTTATTTTCTTGGCAGCTTATAAAAGGTGTATATCTTAGGCATACCCCTGTTAAGAAGCACATCTCTAAGTAGCAAAATACAATTTTACCTACTTCTGATATTTATGGGAGGGTTTACAAAAACCGAACTTTTGACAGAATTTGATTTTCATATAAAGAACAGTTAGGCTAATGGGTTGGTTCTCTGTTTCTCTGCAACAACATAACAGTTTAATAACACAGATACAAATAGTAAAAAGTACATGTTATACATTATGATTCTTTAAAAGCTACCCCTGTCTAATGTAAGAAAACTGGAAGTTCTATTGTTATTCTATAAAAAGCTGGATTCAGCTTTTGTTGTTCAAAATAATTTAGACATTGGAAGCCTTTCTCACAGAGACTCATTATACCACAGTCTGTTAAAAAAATCGTATTTTGTCTTGTAGTGTTTTCTTCTAATTCTCAAAGCAAAGTAGACCACACAATTCTAGGCTTGCTTTGTATGATTATGCAGAAAGAGTATTTAAGCATTAGGAACTTTAATTATGCAGAAGCTTTACTGAGGGATTTTGAATAAAAGATTTGTGTACATCATATTATAATGGGCAAAGTAAATATGTTTCTTGCAGTTATATGAAATATTATTGTACTGAGGACAGGGCAATTTAATCAATAGCAACTGCACAGTGACCTATAAATTACTTTTTTTTTCCCTTAGATATGTTGGTACCAGAATTTTTAAAACTCTGCTAGCTCCATGTAGGTTTTCAGAGTCTCTCAGAAAGGCTGTGTTGTCTTTGTAGTACTGCCTAAGGAGCCCTGACTACAACAGGAATGCTGTGGCTAGTAAGTGGCCACATCTGTTTCAGTCTGATTCTCCATCACTTGCACCCCAAGGTAATGCGCCAGATGTTCTGTTCAGACAGGTGAAACATGTTTGTTAGCAGTTCAAAACATATTTTGAAGAAAAGAGCACAGAGACAAAAAAAAAAATCTCTTGAATCTTACTTCTTCTGGAAAAGTCTCATAAAGTCAGAACCTCATATATATCCCATGAAGTGTTTTCTTTTGCCTCTTCTAGAACTTAAAAAAGCCATGCCTCTTAGTTGGACTTCTAGCTAAGGCAATGGTTACAATATTATGGATCACAGCTGTTATGAATGGGGTCACAAATCTGACAAAAATGTACTGCTTATTTTAGTTTTGGGGATCACAATAAAAATATGATTGTATCTGGAAGCAATTTAGAAACTGATGATCCAAGGCATTGCAGGTGAAGAGAATGTCAACTTTAAACACCTCACAGTTCACATAGCATTCCTGCTAAGCCTCTCTCCTTTGAAACTTAAGCATAGGAAGTATCATACATGTGCTTCAATCCTAATTCAGCAAAGTACTTGTTTAAATGTTTCTGCATGTCCATTTGTGAAATGCATTGGGGATTGTAATACTGAAGTATTATGTGTGAAATCCTGTCTCCATGAGTTGGGAGAAAAAAATCATTGATTTTTAGTGAGGCTGGGGGTTTAACCATACCTACTAAATGGTGTGAATTTCAATACACAAACTTACTTTTTGCATATGTCCATTTGAAATTTAGATCTGTGTATGTCAAGAATGGTTGATCCATAGCTGTCTAGTATTATGAACAACTTTAATGAGTTAATAAGCAACACTTATTTAAAAAATCTAACCTGTATTTTCTAAAAATAGAAATATAGTATATGACATGTTAAGGAGTTCTTATAAGGTATTATAATCAAACATTTGATTACAGATTGCAATTTTAATAAGCACTGATGCAATTTGCCATAATGACTTCCAGACAGTAGTGTTGCACCACAAATTCATTGATTTTGCAGATATGTCTAGAGGAACAAGGAGGCACACTTGATTTCTTTAGATGCTATGATTATGGCCTAGGAAACTATTTTTGACTAAACTATTCATTAAGTTGTTTGAATTTTGTCATTCACAAAGAACAGCCCCAGCACTATAGTGTGTTCTTACTTCTCATAAAAATGTGCCAAAAAAAAGAGTGCAGCATTCTCGTTTACTCTATGGATGATGGACACATGAAATAAAGACATGTTTCCAGTCCCCTGCTCCATATTCTCTTTCTTAAAAAACTGTATTTTACAGACCTTAAAAGGTACCAAAGAAAAAATGTAGGAGGACAGAAGATTAGAAGGAAAAACACTGAATGAAATAAAAAAGTAAGTAACTCAATCATAGCTCTGTCCTAAATTGGAATGAAACACCCTAATTACGAAGAAACACTCTTTTTGCTAAGTATAGGTTAGTACTGAGTCTTATTACCAATCATAGCTGTTCACAGAAAAATATAAAATGCTGAAATAATAGTAATTTCAGAAGAAGAAATCTGCTTCTAGCCAGGATCTTGACTGTGTACATAAACTCTGTCCAAGGGAGGAATCAGTAGTCATTCTCCATTTCTGGTTTCTCCTTCTTTACCAGTTACCAGGAGAACCTGGCAAAGAAACCGCAAGTGTAACGTGAAAGTGACCTTGTTTTGTCAAATAATTTGTTTTAATATGGGTAAAGATGAGCAGCATTCCTTAACAACCAGTAGTTTTGACTTTTGTGTGCTGCTGTTACTGAGCACAGTAACTGCAGAAAATTATGGGCTCTGTTGGTTGATTTTCAAAATGACTGTTTTTATTACCTTCATGGATTATAATTTATGGATTAAGCTAATTACACATAAAGACTTGAATCTCAAGTATCTAATCATTAGACTTGAACAACACTAAATATTATAGGTAAAAGCTGAATACCTTTCCTTGAAAACTGTATTATTAAGCTATAAGTATGATCATCTCAGCATTTTTTGATTTGTTTTTCCTGTACTGTGAGAACAATATAATAATCAGTTATGGGCCCTAAATGTGCATAGATAAATTCATTTTGGGGCAATACTTCACTACAGTTTGTAGAAGCCTGTAGGGACAATGTTGCTGAGGTTTGCTACCTCCAGCCAAGGTAGTTAGGTTGCTTCTTTATGGTTTGTGCAAGACAGGAGACCATTTCCAGAACCAAACTTTTTTCAGGAAAATCTATGTATTAGATTTCAGGAAAATCCATGTATTATGGATGATTTTCCATTGTCGTCTTCTGACATTGTAAAAGGTACGTGAGCTGATGGATACACAGCTGTTTTCTGAGCCCTCAAGACCTGAAGAGAGTCCGGGCTTGCTCTTGGCATGCAAGGGATTACCTAGTCTTTATTCTGGGACTGTGGATCCTTGTTCAGCCTTTCCATAGCTCCTCCAGCTCCGTATGACATTAAGCAGTTCAGCTCTTGTTTCTTCTGAAGTACTTCTCTTTCATGAATAATAAAACTAGCTGTAGAAAAGAATAGGTATGAGGCAAACTGGGGGAGCGGGCAGGAGGGGGAGAGATATTTCGATAAGAAATACAACATGGTTAAAAATCCAGTGCATAAATCATAGGGCTGCTTAACAAAAGAAAAAGTGTCCCATAGTGTCATATTCTAAAGCATTTTAAAGTGAATCATTTCAAAATCTAGTCATTATAGAGTGATTTTACAACAGAACCTTAAGGGAAAAGGTTTCTTTCCAGAAGGTAATTAAATAGCTCATCATTTACCATTGTAAAATGCATCCAAATTTCATTTCTGGAGTTTTGCTTTTTTTATAAAAGCAATGTTCTATTCTTTCTGTCCAGAGAATAAAACATTTCACTTAAAGATCATCCACCAAAGGTACATTAAATGATTTTACAGTAGTAGTGTCCTTCTTCCTTTGTTGCTTTCTCAGGATCTGTTATATGATGAGTCACTATAGATTAGAACAGCCATGTGTGAAACGAATCAAAGTGGGACACTGCATTTAATAGCATTTGCCAAAGAAAATAAATCCAAACCTCAGATTCTCCTCTAGGTCCACAAACTGAACACGGACAATAAACTGAATACAGTCTGACCTTGAATGCAGGACCAGATAACTGCTTCAATTTTATTACAATTTTGTATGTTCTCCGTGAGCTACTACACTATCATTTTTCCTTTTTGCACTGATGTGTAATTCTCCTTTAGTTACATGTAAGCGTGAAAGTTAACAAGCTGTCTTAACTAATACAGATTTATTACATAACTAGCTTTATTTTAAGAAAGCAACCTATTTAATGCAGCAGATAAACACATGCTTACTTTAAGTTCTTACAAAGAATGTATTCAGATGTTTCCCTGAGTCAAGACTACAGTCCTCATGAGAATAAATCAGGTTTGGCAATGTTCTTTCTTTAGTCAAAAAGCAGTTTGGGGCTTGATCATGGTATCATATATATAGTCATGATATTCTTAACATGCTCTCTCTTTCATACAGTTAGGAAGTTCTACTCTGATAAACATGATACAATTAGAAATATATGTGTATACATATATGACAACATAAGAGGAATTTAAAAAGAAAATATTTACCACTTTAAATCCAACATACTATTTTTGTATTATTTCTTGTTAACTGATTACATGCCATTTTTTATGATTAATAACCTGACGTGCTAGACTCTGTTAACATAGACTCCCAGAGTAGTAGTGTGATGCAGAAATCTCTTGCAGATGCAAGATTTGTTATTCTTGCAACATCTGAATCTGTAATATTTCCAAAAATTCCATATAGCATTCTGGGAATTCATGGAACTGAAAACAATTTAGATGTAATCCAGCACTTTCTAGCCATTTCTTGATCTAAAACCTTTTGGGGGTTTGGTTTGTACTTCTAGGGATTCCCAGATCAGGAATTTTTCTAAGGAATTCCCTTTGCTTTCCAGGAACTTCCCCACAACTTTATATGGATTTTCCCATTGCTTTCTGGGAATTCCTTCTACTTTGTAGAAATTTCCCACAGCTTTGCAGGATTTCCTAGACCTAGAACCTTTCTAGAAATTCTCTGTGGCTTTCTAAGAATTCCTTGTCCTAGGACCACTCCCCCACCCCCAGCTTTCTAGGCATATCCCCAGCAGCTTTTTAGGCATTCCCTGTTTTCTAGGAATCTGTCACACAGGTTTCTAGGAATTCCTGCATCTGAATCCATTCTAGGATTTCACCTTGGCTTTCTAAGAGGTTCTCAGCTCTTTCTAGGATATCTGGTCTTTTATTTTCTTCTAATTTCTCTGACTTGTACTTCTCTAGGCATTTCCTGGTGTTTTCTGGGTGTTGCTGGTTCTGTAACTTTTCCAGACATTTTTCCTGTGCCTCCTAGGAAATTCTGGGTCTCAAACTTTTGTAGGAATTTGCAGCTGGTTGCAGATCTGCCACCCTGGCCACTGTAAAGAAACACATTTCCCTTACCAGCAGTAGTTATTTTAATGCTGCTGTCATTGCTACAGTTAAATATGAGCAAATCGATGTAATCCAGTGTAGTATTTCCATGCAAATATCAGAGCTCAAATCATATATGCAAATAAGTCAGACTCCATCTTTGTCTAGTATGTATAAAATTTTGCAGTAGATGTTAGAAAAACATGTGTTAACTCTTTACAATCAGAATGCCTGTCTGCTTAGAGACCTAAACATTTCTGTGAACCATTTTGTTAGTTAACAGAATTTCCTCTCTTCTTTGGCCACAGTGCCTCACAATGACATAATTTTCTTCCTTACTTAGATTGCAGGACTCTTGCCTGCTGTCATACTATGCAAGTGCTTCAACTTCAAGCAGGCTCAGAAGCATTAGCAGTAAGTTGGACTCGTTCTGTCACCTTGAACAAATTGACCTCTGGGAAGAGCAAGAAGGAGTTTTCCTTTCAGTGGCAGGTTTGGGTTTTGGTTCTGGTTTTGTCTTTTGCTTTCATCAATAGCGTGTCATGGTTGATTTCCTACCTCACCTCAGCACTACGGTCTAGGAGCCTTTTTGCTACCACTGGACTGAAGGCCAATGGCAATATCTTTCATATTTCTGTCTCTCTTTCTGAATGAGGATGTTTCAGTCATTGTGGCTTGTTGTTTTTTTTTTTACTGAAGATCTTACATGTAATAGAAGATTCTTAGAAGTGTTTTGTGGCACACGTTGCAGGTTCAGAACAAAAACAGAGACCTGGACCATCCACTTTCTTACAACAGATGCATATTACATTATTCCTATGTTAATTCTGCCTGCAATGTTATTGCTTACATAGAAAAATGTAGGAAAAGTTGCTTTAAAATCACTATGCCAACTTCTGTCTGCATATATACATTCCTATGTGTTCGCACATACATTTTGAATGCTGCTACAAACAGAAGCAGAGGTATAATTGCCTTTGCTCAGTTTGGCTGTCCTCCAAAATAATGCAGAAAGTCACTTCTCAAAATTGTCCTTAACTGAACTATAAAAAGATGTCCTGGAGCTGACTTTACAGGAGCCATATGTATAGTGTGGCATATATTGCTATTTTCTGTATAGAGAGTACTTTGCTGCATGTTTGTGGGAGGTATGCACAGGAGGCCCTATCGAGAGCTACATTTCCATATGTAGGGTTACTTTTTTGAAGGAGAAAAACATGTATGACCAGAATTTATCTTCACAATTTTTGGAAATTATGTAAAAATAATATATACTGTAGACATCAGAGGCATATGATCTCAGACAGTGTCTGAAAAAGGGCATGGGGGAATTACTGATTAGAGAAGCTTGTTTGTCTGTGTAGGGATCAAAGGGGCAAAACGTAGTCCATAACAGTCACCATTTTTTAATTATAAACTCCAATTAAGTGATGCAGAATAATCTTCAGCATTCCATCTGGCAGCTATGAGGAGAGAGAGAGAATAGCAGTTAACAACATTAATCAAGGCTTGAAGTAGACAGGTTCAAGTACTGCAGGCTTTGTTTGAAAAAATGAGTTGGGGACAGGGTTAGCCTTTGAATAAAATTCCAAAAACACTGCGTGCAGCTCAAGACAGAGGAGCAACATTAACCCTTTACTCTTACATTAACGCTTTGACTGCTAACATTTTCTAGACTACAGCCAGCTGCTCAGCATACTGTCATTTACTACTAGTTGCTCCTATCATAGATAGGCTTAACACTGAAGCATGGGACAGACCTTTCTGGAACACCAATGCCAGACATTAAAGACTGCTTAGGAAAAAAATTGTGAATTTTGTCCTTATGTCACAATGTTTTCAAAAAGCAAAACATAATCTTATTTCTTTTAAATTATTTTAACAACTTATACTGGAAATATATGCTATATATATTATATATATAAAATACATGCTATATAGGAAACTGTACAATATGTATTGTTTTACTTTATGTTTCTGCTTGAAAGAGTAATAGAGAAATATTTATATTGGCAATAAGAAAATTCTAAACACACCATGTATATGGTATGTTCGTATATAGAGATATATGTTCATGCGTATATGTAGTCAGTATGCATATCAAGCATGATAATTGGCATAATTAACATTTAATGCAGAGGAAAATCCTTGGCATCACTGTACAAGAAGGGATCTATGCTCTTGTCTTAGTCTGTGGTCAGTCTTTACCAGTACAAAAGAAACCCCACTACTATTCCAACCCAGCATAATTTTACTAAAAGCTGGGGGCTGGGAGCAGAAAACTAAGCTTATTACAGTATTTTCTGACTCAGAAAGCCTTTTTCTAAAGGTTAGAGGTAAAGCTAGGAAAGACACTTGATAGCAACTTTCTTGAAAACTAGCTTCAATGTACCAGAAATGTTCCATGTATTTGAGTCAGTTTTAGTAAATTGTCTCAATAAAAAGCTGTGAAAAAAATCTAAATAAAAGATAGCAAAAAAATTCCCTTTTTTATTAGCTCTAAGTTTAAAACAGATTGAAAACTAAATAAAAAAATAAAAAGTTCAAATGCCCCAAACACTTAGTTCAGCTAAATGTCCAATATGTTGATTCTTTTTTTTAGCTTACCATTAAACTGATGGAAAAAGAATCAGGTATTTGCACAACTAATTATTTTAGATAATTTTTAATTTATACTAGAAGAAGTCAAAGAAGTTTTTCCAGCAGAATCCTTGATTTCAGGAAAGGATGAAGCCACTAATCATGGAAGAAAACAAGCAAACAAAATGTATTACTTTTATATCTATCTTTACATGCCACTGGTGCTTTTATATGGTCTAGTTCTAACATAGACTTCAAACCACAATAACTGTCATTAGTCTGAATCCTCAGAAAGAGACAATGGTTTCTGTAAGAATACACATATTCCTATGAAATGCTGAGAAGAAAATCAAACAAATAAAAAAGTGTTTAGATGGATGAACTTTATTTTCACTACAGAGTTAATAGGATGTGAACACTTCCATTTATATCACATTAAAGCTTTTGAAAGTTTACCCATTTGGAAGCTACAAATTTATATCAGAATTCAGAACGAGAGATTCCCCAGATACAATGGGTAGTGGTATCAGGCCTTTTACTGGGGAGGGACTTCTTTTTTCTTTTATGTGACTTTTGTTCTTCTATAGATGTTTTAGTAAAATCAGATTACTTTCATCAGAATTGCTTAAAGATTTAAAGATTTTTGGCCTAGGCCAAACAGCAAGCTTGATCTAAGATTTTTTTAGAGTATTTCAAAATTCTCAGAACCTCAACTTTTGGATAAAAAATTAAAAGTGCCAAATGCCTGTCCAGTAAACATCTGAATTAAGCATTTAAGAATTGAGGCATCAAAGAATTCCACTGAGAAACTTACTTTTGGTATGTTGCTTCCCAATGTTTACCTAACCACACTGCAGTTTTCAACTGCATGTACTACCTCTGCTTTATTGGATATAGTTTTTTATCATACGTGAGTAAAACACAGTCCAAAATTTGCAGGCACACTTTTATCAAAATGTCATCTGTCTCATCTCTGAGAAGTGGTGGTCTCACTAAATGAAGCTGTGTAGATAACTTAAAATTCATTTCCAGAGATCAATACTAAAAATTCAGTTTCATTGTTCTCTGTTGAGAAGACAGGATTGACTAGTAGATATTCAATACCTTTTTCTATATTGGACAAGAGCAGATATTTAAAAGTAAAGCCTATCTAAACTATTTAGGATAGGTTACACATGAAATTTTCATGCTCTGTGCTGGCACATTTGTTAAGTCTGGTAAAAAGTATCTGTAGAAGATACAGGATTGTGGTAAGAAATAAGCTTCAGATCATTGTCTTATTTTGGCTTCTAAAATAGAGTAATTGGATTCATTTAAACTCTGTTAATGCAATGGTATAGGTTTCAATACTGCTATGTATTACATGTTTTTACTGTTGCTAAATAAAAAAAAACAAACGACAATCACATTGCAATTTGACCAACAGAAGCTAGCCATAACTGATTCTCTATTTCTACAAAAGGGAGTAAGGGGGGGAAAGGGACCATTTGGAATCCTGAAATCAATACAGCATATCTGTTGATACTAAAGATTAGGGTCAACAGAGCATTACCTCAAACATCTGGATTTTTGAGAATTTTATGGACTAAAACCAAATAATATTAAGCCCCTGAGGAAATTCACAGGCAATTAAGGGGATGACTTGATGCCAGAAAAATGAGAGAGTTCAGCTGAGGGTGAAATGTCTCTCTTTAGTTCCCTTCTTTCTCCTGACTTTTGGCAGGTGAAACCTTTCATTATTTAAAAACTGAAATAGGCAGAAACAATGGCTCCAGTATTATTGTCTTTAGCTAAATGCATATTATATTTCCAAGCTATGCACTGGTTTTGAGTCATTCAAGTTTTATGAATTCTGAGTAACTCTAACGACATGATATCAAGTCAAGCTTTCCTTTTTTTTATAAAACACAAATAATGCATTACTCAAAATTATCAGAATGAATTTATGTTTACCAATAGGTTTTTCTTCATTGTTTCTGGTTTGTGTTGACCATAGCTAGACCATGGCAGTAAATCATTGCTGTCTGACATCTGCTTTGCTGCCTCTGCATAGTCATGCGCCATTCCTATCTACCTAATTTCCCAAGTACACATCACAGCAGTTATAGCTCTTCTAGTAATCTCAATGCTGAAAAAAAGTATTTGGGGCCTTACCCAGGCTTATATTATTTAGCTATCTGAGATGAAAAAACATTTGTGTATCTCATGTTGAGGTGTGCAATCAAGAGCTGAGATTCTGAGGGAACAATACAGAACCAGACCTAAACTTTCAAGACTTCTGTCTCAGACAGTAATTATTTTTGTCCAAGAAACATAACGATTGTCATTTTCAGCACTTTGGGGAATTTAGGTTCTACTCCAGGTGCACAGAGACTCTGAAAGCTTGGTTCATTAGTGTGCTACACCTATTTGTAGTATACCCTTCTGGTGGTGGGACAATCCACAGGCTGAGTCAGCTACAGGTGTAGAGGTTCCAGCTTTAAGGCTTTAATTTCAATTGTCATTGCTGATAAACCACTTCAATCCACTCGTCTCTTTCAAGTAAACCCGAGTGCATGTAACCCTTTCCAAAGATAACACAGCCTGTCAAGCAGGAGTACAGGTTATCTATGGAAGCGCACAGAGGACTGCAGTGCTAGAGTGATCCTGTAATGGATAAGGCTGGAAGGTTTCAGCCCTCCAGATGTCAGTCAAAGTAAGTTGGGAAGAAAAAGGAAAGCTGTTCCACCAAATGTTTTTGGAACTGAATCAAAAGAAAAATATCAACTAGAAAAGGAAAAAAACCAATGCTTTTTTTCTTTCCTAAGAAAAACAGCACAGCGTTTCAGAAATAGGTAAATGGTTGATACTTAAGAGTTTCTCCACAATTTGCTTTAAACACTTTTGTAGCAACAGCTTCTGTAAAAATTGACAGCAATTCACTAATTGTCTTTACTTTCACTTTCTTTCTTGCCTGGAAACACAGGCCAAATTTTTTTATGAGTTTGCCATTCAGAGACAAAAGTTATCCATTAAACAATATGCTCACCTGCTCAGGATTAGATGCTGAAGGAAGTCAGCTGCCCTGTCTTAGCAACAGAATTCTTAGTTTGATGCTTACATGGGGCTTTTCATTAAATTCATTAATCTTCAATAATGTCTCTGCAAAAGAGACAGATAATCCTTAATGAAAAGGTTTTTTCTTAGGATCAGTTAGTCTAAAGGTATTGAGATTAATTGAAAGAAAGTATCTGTTTTGAATTACTGTTGTCTCCTGAGAGGGCTGATTTGATTTCCTTTTTTTGTTTCCCAAGCTAAACTTCACCTTTGCTTTCTCTTTACTCCAAACATACACAAAATATTAGTTTAGCTTCTTCTTCATATACAGACCTAATCTCTTCAGTTTGCTAGAATATTCACTTTACCAAGCTGGATTAAAACAAGTACATAAAAAAAGAACCCAAAGAAGAATCCTTTTGACACTTATGCAAAAGCATGCATAGGATGTTGTTATGTGTTAAATCTGCACTGAAATGGAAGTATTTTAATACATTTCACATCATTATATTTCTACCCCATATCTTTTTAGTTTATTCTTCTGAATTAGTAGACTGATATTCTAAGTATTAGCAACACATTAATATTTTTTACTGTATGAAAGATAAATGCCCTTTATATTATAAAAACTATTAATCAACAAGTTTGTGTAAGAACATAAAAAAGGTTTCTGCTAACCCAGTTGTGACAGTTCTGTACAGGATCAAGACGGAAAGTCAGCCAGCAAGTCATTTAGATAACTAGATTGTTGTTGCTCATATTTTTTTCCTTGCGGTGTATAAGGGCTAATGTTGAAATTGCCTGATGCAATGATGACTAAGGCAATCAGTTCCTGTGAGTAAAATTCAGCTTAACGTTTACCATGGGAAATCCATTAAAAGTGCTCTAGATGGTTACAACTGAATGTAAGGTTCACAAAATTATTCTTAAAATTATTGGATATGGTACTGTTTTCACTGTAAGGAATGAAAATACCCTAAGGATTTCAGTAAGATAGAATTTACTCATTCCAGAACCAGGCATATCTTTTTATTAGAAGTCACTCTATCTAATCTGGAGTTAAATAAAATTTAGGATGAAACACTACATAAAGAAGCATGGGGACATGACTCTCTAAAGTTCTATAGCTCTGAGTGTAAATACAGTAATTTAATTTTTTTTTTATATTGAACCCTTATGAGTTTTTGGATGGATAAACAAATATTGATTTAGCAGTTGCAAAGGAATTCAAATCCCAAATCTCAGTCACAGTTTCACCTTTATCTTATATCCACAGATCTATTACTGATAGACAGCGGAAAAGTCAGTTCTTCGTTTTAATGTGGTTAGGATGAAGCTTGGGATGGTGTAGGCATACCTACTCAGAATGAATTGGAAATTGTCTGCTAAAGCAAAGTTTCATGAAAGAAATACCAATTTGATGAGCCTATTTCTTTCAAAATATACAGGATATGACAAACTTCTGCCAAACCACTGCAAGTTTCCAAAGCAACTCTATTAAGCTACAAGTGTAAAAACAAAAAGAATTGTGCAAATCTATGCCTACCTGTACATGTAAGGGTCTATTTGCTTCAATGACTCACTCTCATTAAGCTCACTCTCAGCACTCTCTCTAACTCATCCCGACAGTGTCTCATTGTTATGCTGGAGGCACATCCGTATTGTTTAAGTTACATCTCTCTAGACTGGATGAAAGCTAAGAACTAATGGAAATTAAGATGCAACTTCCTTAACATTTGCTAGTTTAAAGTATTTTCAATAGTAGCTTAAATTAATCAGTTTGATGTTTTTCCATGAAATGAACTATGACGTTTGGAGGTGGGGCAGTAGCAGCAAAGCAGCTTTGAAGAACCAGAGAGAGGCAGCATTGATGATGAGAGCTCCTCTTCCATTTCTGTGCAAAGCCAAGCAGGCAATTTTTGACCCGTTGCAAAACGTGGACTAAGCTAACCTTACAACTTCAACTTGAAAGAGATGAGAAGTGCTGACAAAGATACTTGTATACAAGAGGAGATTTTAAAAGCTTTTCTCAGCTTTCCCATCTCCCTGCCAAGATGCAGCGTTGGGTGTTCTAGCAGTTTCACATCATAGCTGCAGAGTTTCACTTAACCACCTCGAACGGGAGTAGTTTAAGCTCACAGGCTGGATAGACTACAAGTGATTACACAGTGAAATAACAGTTTCATTTGAGAGATGGTAACTAGCAGGTAACCACTAGATTGTGTTTCAGGAAATCCTGATACACTTCTACCACAGTGCTGGTCTATGTATGAATGACTTGTACAGTACCAGACCAAGCAGTCCAAGTAAGTCTAGCTTGCTAATACGCAAAATATTTTGGGTTGAGATTCAAGGTGGATCAAACTATTAATACTCTCAACACATATAAACAGAAAATATTAGAGGAGTAAAAGCATGTTTGGTTACTATCCAAAAGATTTGTTCACTTCTGCATTCATTTTAGGAAATCATCTTAGTTGTAAGTGAAACAAAGAAATGCAGAAGATGCTGAGAAACTACTAAATTGCCAGTAAAATTATTTCCATAGAAAGACAGGATTCTTTCCATAGAAAGAGTCTTTCAGCATTGAATCAAGTAGTTTATTAACTCAGTCTTATCACCTTAATTTCATAGGCAGTGCATGTTTCTATTTATTATTGCATTTCTGATCTTTCTACTAAATTTCAATGTCACCTTTAATGGTCACATTGTGACTCTGTTGTAGTCATCTATACAGAATTAAATAAAATTCTTACTGAGAAGCAGCAGTCTTGCCTGCTTAGGAGACAGAACAGTTCTTGGCAAACAGCTAGTCCACGGCTAAATTCCATTCTCAAAATCCTATTATCTTAAAATTACTCTTTAAATGTAAATGAGGGCTTACAAGGCAGAAATACTTTATATTTTTGTGTGTGCCTGAAAGCAAATAATATAGTATAGCCTGCTAAAAAGCTGACATATTCATTGCATATAAATGTTTCAAATATGGAGCCATAAAACCTCCATCTAAAATTAGAAATAAATGGAGATTTTAACTTCAATTATATAGAATGTTTTGCCAACTTCTGAAAGAAATTTAGCAGAAATTCTTATGTATATGGAAGGAGAGAGATTTAAATATAAATTGATTCTAGGTAACTATTTAAAGGAATGGTACAGCTGACAAATCATGTGCTTCTTGGTATATAATTACATTAAACACTCCAGTCAAAGACTGAGAACAGTGTGAGAAGTTTCATCCTAAATGTTCAAAGTTGGATAGTTGTGAAAAAAATTGAAATCCAAGGTTTTGGGTATGAACGTTAAAGACTCTTGATACAAGGGTAACAGCTGTCTGAATTTGGCAGTAAATGTACTTCCATTTTCAGCCTGAATACTGTCTAGTATTAGATAATGGTCCAGAGTTCAACCCCAATTTCTACATAGGATTAAACATATGAACAGACATATGTGTAGATTGAGAAAGGACGGATTTCATCTGCCTGGAAACCAGCCTAGAACAGTCACTGTAAACCACTGGGGAGCCTGAATGCTCTGCCCTAGGTCACTCCATCTGCATTGCTCAGGCTCAAACTTGCCTGACTGAGAAACTCATCCTTCTGAACAAGTTCCACAAGGTAAATCACAGCTTGGATATGTTTTCTAACATTTTGGTCCATTTGTGGTTTAAATTAACGTTCTGACTTTGCACTGGAACAGAGCCCTCCCACAGTCTGGTATACCTGAGACTTACTGGGGATGTATAGAGCATGCTGAGATTTTGAAGAGGTGAGAAATTCTGTGTACATCTAAAGCACAAATGAATATGAAGCAACGGGAGGTGAGTTATTTTTTCTAATAGCGATAAAAGCTCTTGCAGGAAAATGCTTAATATAAATGAGTTAATAAAAATATATGCCTAATTTCTGTATTGAAGAACATCATAGTAATGATCACAGTATTTTTTTTTTCCTCTACCATAATTTTTTTTTTAGTTAAATCATCCTACGTGATGATTAGGTTTGATCAGAAGCAACTCTCCCTGTTTCAGCCTCTTGAAATGAGAAGACTGCCTGTATTTTTATGCTGCTTTGTAAGACTAGAAGCACATGATGGAAGCTTAATTTTTAGCAATCTATGGGCAACCTCTCCTCTATACTTCAAAACGATTCAGTGGAGTATCCCATAATAGAAAACCTGCTTCTACTTCTGTGTTTGTGTGTATTTAAAATGTACCTGAAAGTGGAGGGAAAATGAAGAATCTATCATTCCTAAAGTTCAGGTTGAGTGCCTGATGCTAAAATTCACGTGGATCAGCATCTCTCTTATATTTAACCAGATATTCACCAATTTTGGCAATTAAATCTGAAGATGATGATTTTTATTGGTTTTTTACTGTAATCTCTTGTTCTTGTCCTTTAATGACTATTATAATGTATTATCTGAACAGGCCAGTGAGGAGAAAGAGAAAAATGGAGAGTGATCAGAGAAACTAAAATGAATTCTCCGGAACTAAATGACAGTAATTTACAAGAAGCAATTACTTATATCTGCAAAATAGCTTCACCATGAGTAGTGCTTGTACACAACAACATAATTTGACAGTTCAGACAGGTTCAAATGGAATAGTGTCCTTTTTAATATTTTTTTAACTATGAAAGAAAAGCACTTGTATATGGCTACTATTTTGCCCTGCAGTATTCTTGCAGTTGGTGGTGTGAAGAAATCAGACAAGATACAAAATATAAATGATACTATTTAGACCTTATAAATAGTTTTCCATTGTCTGAGAAAGCTAGTGAAGTGAGGGTAGACATGCTCACCTCATTAAGAAACACCTGGAGAAAAGGCATAATATTTCAGTTGCCACTTGTGAGTAAAGGCAGATACACTCCCCGTTTGACAATATTCTGCTCCTTCTCTCTACCCACGAGACCCAGACCATATGCTAGAAAACAATCTCCATTTCAAATAAATACCCAAGGAAGGGAAATATCTATCAAAATGTCCTGTAACAGCTGCCCACACAAAGGTTGCCTTTAAGATTATTACATTATGCCCACGGCTGTAGAGATGCAAAAACTTGGTGTCAGAATGCATTGAAATCACTTCGTACCTGTGTACCATACACCATGAAGAAAACACTTCACAAACATGTCCCTGAAAGTGTATGAGAAGCTGTCATAAAAACTTATTTGAAAGATGTGTTTGATGCAAAACTTTTGACCACCAACATCTGGACTAGCTGTCAGTCATATCCCTTTATACTTGTAACAGCCTGTGGGCTTGCTTACTTTTTTAAGTGAAGGCATGGGATGAATGGAAGATGTATGCATCTAGTTCTTCCAGTGTTTTTCCCATTTCATGAGCTAATTTGCTTAATCCTTTTCTTAACAGACAGTGAAATAAAACCCCTCCCTTCCTATTACTAAAGTATCTCAGCTTCTCTCCAGCGAAGTAAATCAAAACAGCCAGTCACCTACTGGACTGCATTCAAAATGTTTTGATTAAAGTTAAAAGATGGAGTTTGTTAGTAAATAACGTAAAAATAGTTCTAAAAATATTCATTTATTATTTCACAATTGGAGTAGGAGGAAGCAGTGTAGATCATTTTGCAAGAGGGAAAAGAAAATATTCATATGTTTATCTATAAGGTGCTATGAAATCTTTGAATGTAAGAATTAAAAAGCATATAGTACTCAGTAAGTGGGCATACTAAATCTGATAGTTTCGCTTTATCCTACATGAAATAAATCATCAAAAAAGTTACAAATAGTGATAAGTGAACCACATGTTCAGATAGTTCCAAAATAGAAGTTAATACTGTTGATTGAGAATAGCTCATTTCCTTCTAATTTATGATATCACTGAGTTCAGCTGTAAAGGAAAGTTTGCATAGCATTGTGGTGCATTAAAATAAGAAGTCAATTGGAGCTGGATGCATGGACAAAAAGCAGACACATCCCAACATTCATTGTATCTAGCATATTTTTATTTACTGCTTATATTGTGGAAAAAAAAAACCAACCCACTTTTGAAACTTAGTCCCACTTAACAGGTACCTGGGAGGGAATGCTGAATGCACTGGTGAGTTAAAAAATATCTTCAGAAAATGGGATTAAATAACACCAGGCAGCTTGTTTCACCCAGCTTTCCTCCTCTGCTTTACCACCTTCTGCGTTGGGCCCCCAGAGTTAACTGTTACGTGAGGGAATAAGGAGGAGTACCGGCCCACTGCCTGGTACATCAGTGGGTGTGCAGAGAGGAGAGTGCTTCTGGAATCCCGACGTTTTCCTTTAGTTTGGAGGAGGATTAACACCTGGTCCCTGTACCAGCAGCTGCGGTAAGAAGGGTGTCCAGCCAAGCTCCACTTTGAGAAAGAGTGTCCCACGGCTGCCCAGGTGGTCAGCGTGCAGAGCTGCCACTTTGGACTTGCCCTCCTCCTCCTCCCTAACAGGGCCACTGAGGGACAAGGGCTGGTTTAATTCTTCTGCCGAGCAGCGCTATTGCCCGGGCTCTGGTGCACGCAGTGTTTTCAGTAGGGGAAATGCTCCTCCGTTCTGGGAGGAGAAGGCAGTTGAAGGAAGCTGCTTAGTAACAGTGGAAGATGCTCTTTTTAGTGCAGGAGAGTAAGTGCCAACCTGACTTCGCTCCCTGTCAGAGGCTTAAAATCCTCCTATCAACCACGTCACCAGATTTGTGACATAGCCTTAGCAGTTCAGTTGTGCCTGTTTCTGGCTCGGTGATCTGAATGCTGCTTTAGGTCCCATAAAGTATATGGAATCTGTCTACTTATAAACACATTAGCAGCTTCGCTCGTGTGGTTAATATTAGGTTCATTCTTAAGTGAATGACTAAATCACACTCTTTAAAGTGAAAAGCACAAATCATTAATAAAAGTTACATAGATATGTATGTACTGTGAACAACAGCATCTTGTTACTCATTCACTATAGCTGACTGACTTTTCATTACAAAGCCTCTGGCTTTTGAGGAAATGAATAAAGAACTGAGAAAATTGAAAGCTACCTTAAGGTACCTTTTCATTATTTGCCGCAGGTGTAAATAGAATTTAATCAAGAGATTGTTAAATCACAGAAAAGCAGTTTTCTAGGTATATCATTCTATAGATGATAACAATGAGTTTGCAAATAGGATCTAGGGAGTTAATTACAAGAATGATTAGCAAATTCAAGTAGCATGATAAATAATTCGGTGCTAGAAGTATTTTAGCTAATCCAAAGTGCAAGAGAAGAACTCCACAGCTCATTTTGAAAACTAGCAGGAGAGAAAAAACTCTGTAGAGCATCTACCTTTGTCTTTTTCATTCATTGCATAGGTATAAAACCCAGACCCCTTATTAGCTAAGGAAGATCAGCTCCTGGTTCATTTTATTTTCTATATTTTTTTCATTTAAATCAAAGAGCAACCATAAGCATTTTTATATTCCAACTATGAGAGGTGAATATAGTAATTTTTAATGATCTGGACTTATTCTCTATACAATTTCTTTGAACTCTACTTCATCTTCTACAAACGTACTACTAATAAGTAACACTATTTGTATTATAGTAGCACCTAGATTCCAAGTCATGAATCAGGATTCCATTTGTGCCAGATACGGGATATAATATCTGGGATATATCTCATAGCTGGGAGAAATATCCCCACTTGCAATAAAGCAAGTGTTGCCATACTTTAAAATGTTCATAGGTAAAAATAAGATCTTGTGTATAGGACATAGCGTTTCTGCAGCAACGATCTATCTCTTTTTCTCAAAAGAACCAAACTAATGGATGCCTGCATTTGTCCTTCAGTGGCTAGCTTTTTTCTTGTGGAAGTAAAAATTATCTTGTTTGTTAAGAAGTGCCTCCTCAAGCTCTAGTTTTGTACTACGTGAAAAGAAGCGTGTATGACTTTACTGGCCAGCTGATGCCATCTACTGGGGTCTGTCTAAAGAACCGAAATGACTCATCGTATTTTTCCAGGAGAGTTATTCAATGTTAGTGGATCTTAAAGCTAGTTTAAATGAAGATTTTTCTTCTCTGATGCTCAGTTTCTGGGGTAGTGACGTCATGCAAGACAATAACCTTATTCATATTTCTTGATTGATTGGATTTGTTTTTTGGTGTTGTGTTGCTCATTTAGTGAATTTTCAGGTCCCTAAAAACTGCAGACATCAGCAGCAGAGTCCCAAGTTTTTGAATACAAGTTCTAGTTACTGAGATTATTTAAGTTCTTTGACTTAAAGAAGCTTTACCTTATACATTCAGTTTTAAATGCACAATTTGTATTTGTTGCTATTCATAAAGTGTCTCATACATGTATGTATGTGAAGCATTTGCTTAACTGGTATACTGGTATGCCAGGTGTAATTGGCAGGGGAAACTGGCCACATGTTTACATGACTTGCTGGACTTGCTCCTGAGTTTCAAGTTAAGTATTTGTTTAAAAGCTTTGCTGTGTTGAGCACTTAGAGGGAAGTGTCTGGGCTCTATTGATTTGGAAGAGAAGGATCTTCATTTTCACCAAAGTGGAGAAATTGTGGTGGGCAGTCCTATATGGAAAGGAAATAGAGCCCACTTGGAAACCTCATGGCCCTCTGACTCCTCTGGGGCAGCAGATACCAGATGAAAATGAAGTGCACAGAATGAGTCAGAGTGTGAAAGTGATGTTATCCAGAGGTTCCTATAAAGACTGCAGCAAAGATTCCTTCCATTGGGTGGATGTGATGGTTCTTTTTTCCTTCTTTCAGTTGTGGAGTGGTTTTTCCTACACTAACTGGGCCAATACTGTAGCAATGGTAACATAAAAGCTGTTGTTAAAAAACCCAGAAAATAGGAAGTGAGAAAGGATGCAAATTTTCCTTTGAAAGTCAAGCAATTTCTGAAACAATAGGTGTGTGACTTTGCTTTGGATGAAGCATGACAGAAATGTACAGACTGAAGAAAAGGAAAAAGTCTTTGTATTTGCTAATGTTGCTACTTTTTCATGGTGACATCTTCTGTTAATCACACCACTTTATAAGTTAGCACTTTGATGTATCATTTATATAGAGGGAGGAGGAAGAAGAGTTGTAAAAATTTCTTTTAAATGTATTCACTTATTTATTTAATGAGGGTCTGCATCTGCCAGTGAGACATGGAATTACTACAGATGGAGCTAATGTATCGTAGAGGTCCAAGAGGCAGCACTGCTGGTAGTCCACAGTGTGAGCTGAAATACTTCAAATGGTGGCTGGTGGGCCTAAGGGCTCATACCAGTAGAAGAGCCACATTGCATGCTCAGGACAGATGGAGAGAATAACAGTCCACTAAAAGAGTTAACCTGGTTTTGCTGTTGTTTAAACAAGGATCTGTTCCTTTTGTAAATCTGCACATATGATTTCTTTCAGATTCTTGCCTTTAATAAGCCTTGACTAAGTCTGATGAGCCAATTGGAAACTCATGATCCCTACCCCAACCCTGTCCTCTTTGATAGCCTGAGCTGATTAAAATTACTTAGATTAGTGCAATTTGCTGAAACACTACCAGGATGAAATTCCTATAATGACTGCAACAAGAGACTCTTGCATATGCTATATTGAAACCCTATGATTACTGTTAGATCTATGAAGCCCATCATGTAAATGGTAAATCTATATTGTCCTTCTGAATTCTACTTCATGCAATAGCTATGTGCTTTAAGTGCCTTTAAGGGAAAGAAGGAACAATCATTGTGTGATTAATAATTCTTTTTTCAGACATATTTTGATCTTGGTCCTAAACCTTCTGACCAGCAACTAATTCCTATTATCCATTACTGTTTTCAACATCCATGGGTTGCATTGAAATGACAAATGCCTCCCATATTATTACAGAAGTATCATTTGCACAATTGTATTTCTGTCACGCTCAAGCTCTCGTACTGAAGCTTATTTCAAAGTTTATTTCCTTAATGTTTGAAGTTTGCTGGTGACATTTTTTTAAATTTGATTGAAAAGTTAAGATATCTATCTGGATGCCTTGTGCTGAAAGAAGGAAATAACAAGTTTGGGTTTTTTACTGTCTACCAAACTTAGTATAGCTCTGATTGCTCTAATTCTTTTTTGCCTGGTCTGAGAAAGCAATAGGTTTGTGCACTTCCAAATATTTCATTAAAAATCTGCTTGGATATGCTATTTCAGTATTTCAATAATGTTTTTAGTGATAGTTCATTCTTATTGTTTAATCTTAGACCTCTCCAGATTTATCAAGCTATTGTGTGCAACATTATGTTAGTAGGGCATATGTATTCCATCTATGGAATTTGGGCAAATGCATTCCTTCCATTAATTGAAAAGAAGCTGGGACTAGACTCGCAAATGTTTCCATAAAATTTATTTTCCCTGTCTCTATCTCAATCCAGCAAGTCACTAAGGTATATATGCGAGAGAAAAATATATAGCAAATAATTTTCAGTAACACAAAAAATCCAGAGTAAATATTTATATTCAACTATTACTTCTACTTTCAGTGAAAAAAAAAACCCACCAAGCTACCCATGCACAGCTCTAAAAGGATTTCCTTCCTCCTTTCAGGTAACTTGCAGAGATGATGCATCATAGGCATACAACTTCTAGGCTTGAGCATTTCAGTTTTTACATGTTTTGCATGATAATGCAGACCTGGTTGTGGCACTTTATCTTCCTCATTTATAATTAACACCTACTTTGTCTCATATATAAAAATACAAGTAATGAAAATTGAAGTAGCTGGGTTGGAGATTCCTCTTGCAAGAATTACAGAAGTATTTTTTTAGTCCTTTCTCATTGTGACTGTATGAGCTGGACTTCTTCAGTCTGTAGTTACTCTTATTTGTCAGTAACTAATTGTAACTGCTTCACAGGAGTTCCAGGATTTTTTTTTGTAAAGGAGAAGTTGCAGGACATCATTAATTACATATTATCATATTTGCTCTATCTGAGATGCATACTAAAATGCTGTAGATAAAGCAGGAAGATTTAGTCCTAATGATGGTACAATAGGTGATTTGGGATTACAGTTAAATGATTATAAATTTCTTCATAAGCAAAAAACCTAATTTCTTCTACTTCCAAGTAAAGAATGGTTGGTGGCAACAGAATGTAAGTGCAAAGAAGCTCCTGAGAAGTTCATACACTAAAGTAGCAAGACAGTTTCCAGGTATATTTTAGTTCTTTAGGGAACAGGAGAAGATTTACTGCTGTGTAGCAATAAAAGAAGCAGCAGCTTTGCTTCTGGCCAATAGTCTAAGTTTATTTAAAAAAAAAAAAAAAATTGATAAAGAGGAAGCTATGTTTGGATTTATAATCTAATCCTGGGGTAGCAAGGACATAATAGGTTTTAACATAAGGCTACCAAAAGGGTAAGAATGAACTTATCACTTGGGCTTATTGTCAAATGACAGTTAGCTTAGTTGGTAATGCACCAGGCTGCAAAAGATGCGCAACTTCAAAGTTTAAGGAATGAGGAAAAACAAATAGTCAAGAGGAAATCATAAACCGTGTAATGTGAATAAAACAGATCCAGAATTTCCATTAATTAGAGGTGAGTTAAATTACTTCATGATGTTTTACTGGCCTACTTCCTCATAGTAACTTGTTTCTTACCTACTTAAGTGTGCTTATGATCTTGCTATTAATGGTCTAACATATCATAACAATTTTTAAATAACTACTTTCTTTTTTTTTTTGTTAATGAAAAGCTGACCTATTTTTTTATCCCTGAGGGTAAACTAAAGCTTTGTCTATTACAACCCAATAATCAAACCACTCTAGATGAAATGACCTCTTCTGAACTGTGTGGTTAAGGGGAATTGCTAAAATGTGGCATGTATTAAGTCTTTACTTCATTTAACTCCCTTGCTTCTTCCTGTGGTTGTGGTGGTGTTCTTATTTCATGTTTGGATTGCAGTAGTACCAGGGGCTCAAATCAGAGACAGAGCCCTACTGTGATAAATGCTTTGCAAATAAAATATATGAGATGGCACGGTTCCTGCTCTAAACAGCATGCCTGAGAGGCCAGGGACATAGGAAGGAGTAGTATTGATCCCATAGCAATGTTATGCCAAGGATGGTGAGGTAGGACTGGATTCAGTCTTAGGCATCGTTCAAAGCAGAAAGGCATTCTCCACCCTGCAATTACCTGCAGAATATATCCAGCATGAATTGTCCTTGCATTTTCTTCTTCCATTTCTGCAGAGTAGTAAATTATTTCCAGCCTACATACTTGAAGACCCTTGTTCTGACTGAGACGGCCAGTTGAACTAAGCCTCTGGTCATGCTACACTTTTCCCACCTACTTTGCTCTTCAGAGCAGAAGTAAACCTGTACATAGGTCAACTCACACCTGCATGCCGGATTTAAGCACCCAAACTGATGCAGAGGCTTTTAGGTTACTACTGCTCTTAAACAGTTTGCTTACTTTCTGCTTACTCAGTGTTCAGAGAAGTTAGCCAGAGAAGTTGACACAGAGAAGTCATTTACCAGGTGGTAGTAGCAATGTTTCAATCTCCCATTTCATGGGGTAAACCTGGACCAGTTTTCAAATATATTAAGTGAAATTTGCACAGGTATGTCCCTGGGTATGTTTGCTCCACAATCTTGTTGTGTTTTGTCCATATTCCTAATTATATTAATTTCCAAATTGATACTTAATATAATAATAATAACAAACACTCTGACTTTGATGCAGCCTCTACTTGTTCGGCAAAAACTGAACCTTTAAAACTAAACCAAAAAAGTCCCGCGTTGTTACAATCATGAAGCAGCTGAAGCAGAATAACTTCCTATAGCCCTTGGTCAGGCTTAGCTACAGCACACCAGACCGGTCCAGAACAGATCACATCGTCCTCCCACTCATCTTGATCTCTGGGGGTTATAGTCCACAGGTTTCTAAATGTGCAAGAAACAACCTGAGGCTTAGAGGAAAGAAGGAAAAATAAGTAAAAGCAGAGGTGATGGATTTCAAACAGAACAACTGTTTTGCATAGGTGGTTAGTGAACTTGGCTGGTCTTACTTGATAAAAGGTTACAGGTTAACAAGATGAAAACAAGCCATTCCAGGATATACGTAAAACTGCCTCATTTTTAATTTAAAGATTCACATGGTAAAATAAGCACTTAAAAGAGTAATATAATTTAGAATAAGTATCATGCTAAAGGGCATGTTTCTGCATGACTTCCTTTAATAACTACAGTCTACCACCTAATTCAGCCTTTCAGATTATTGCAGTGTGACCACTTTTATTTTTTATAGTCGTACAGTGGGCTATTTTATTCTTGCCATAGTAAAAACATGGGTTTTGTTGTTGATTTTTTAAACGGTGATCACTTAATTGGAAACAGATGTTAATGTTAAGAGGAAAAACATTTTAATTAATACATTTGAGCTGGAAAATTTCAGATACCTGAAGCACTGAAACAGTTTTAAAACAAAGGGTAGACTTTGTTGTCCATTATTTAAAATACAGATCATTTTATCACAGTGTAACTAATCAAAAGTTAATGAGACCATTGGAAGGTCCATGTTACTTAGTTTGTACATAAACTCTCTAACACTGAATAGAAGAAACAAGTGACGTAAGCTTCAGTTTAAGATGTCAATTTTTACTTGAATATAGTGTTGTTGACCTTGTTTACTTTGCCCTTCTCATTAAAAATTCCGTTGTACTCTTGTATTTTTTGAGACACACATTTACTAATTACCAAAGACATATACCTAAAATAAATTAGTATTTCAGTAAGGCTCCCTCAGGAAAGCGGAAAGTAAACTGGACTTTGTCAGGAATCCTCAAATGACTGACCCATGTGGACTTCTCTCAGGAGCGTGCAGCCTTGGCCTGCTCTTGGCTTGCAAAAGCAGTTGTCTGGGAACTCACCATTTGTGGCTAGTGGTCAGTATCTAGAAGGAAGGCTTTGTGAGCCAATTGAGTGAAGTAGTGAATTTCACGTATACACGTGCATGAACCTCAGGTAGACTATTGCATCCCAAATTAATTTAACTTTAAATTATTGTTTTCTTTAAAAAAAACCCACACACCCCCCAAAAGGATTGTTTTGAATTGTTTTTACCTTCTATGAACTTCCATAAAGCTTGTTTCTATCTGACTTTTTTTAATATTTCTTTTTCATTCTGAACTTATAGAAACAAAGAAAATCTTTTGGTTTAATGTCAGCAGTATATTAACTTCATGAATTCTTCCAGTAGGATATGATGCACTTTTGAAGTGATAACTGAATGTTAGTAAAAAACCTAAAACCCCAGGGCATTTTTATGAAAACTTGGACTTAAATACAAATAAAGCAACATATGAAACACTTGTCCATTACCAGAGAGCATTTGCTGACATGGGCAAGCCTCTGTTTAATTTTGGTTGAAATAATATAGTGTGATTGACAACTTCTGATTAAAAGCAGCAACACTAAAATTGAATGTCTATCATCTTCTAGTGCCACAGGTCAACCCTCAAGGGTAATGTAATATCTGCTACAAAATTCAGAGAAATCCATTACCTATGACCACTTTCAGTGTACGTTTGAGGCAACATTTCTAGTTACAGTTTTCTCAATTGTCAGCATCTCCAATACATAGTGATGGACTCAGTTGTTTCATAGTTTCATGTTGGAGGAGTTTGAGTTCACACGGGTCAGTTTATGAGCGTAGAGAGAATGGGCAGGATTAAGTTACTTCTGATTTACCCCAGGTTGTCATGTCTAAAAAGTATGACACTACTCTAGGTAAAGATATGAAAATGCACAATTTTTCCTACACATATGTGTCAAAAGGGAGAAAACATGTCTCTCCACATGGTGGACTAAAGGCATTTACTAACAAAACGTACTAGCTCTGCAGCCCCTCCTCTAACCTGAGGAAGGCTAGACACAAATTGAATGAGGGGCTTGGTGAAGGGTCTGTGGTTGGGAATGGGTGGGCCTGGACATGGCTGCACACTGAGGAATTGTTACTGCTCTGGTGTTCTTCACTGAAGACAACCTAGGGAAAAATTGGGCAACTCACAGGTCTGTCCCCAAAACCTGTTAGATGTGTTGCACACAGAGCTGGGTTTTGGTCCAAGATGAGACATTTTGAGACGTATGGCATGACTCCCATTTGCTGTTTCTGGCCTTCAAAGTGTATCCAAAGATACTTTCAATGTTGTTATAGCATAGTTCTCAGAAAAGTTATAAATAAAAATACCTGCACCATAGATAATATTAGTGTTTATTTCTCTGTCAGATGTCACACAAAAGGAGTTGCAGCTGTTGTGACCTCAAAGAAAGAGAAGTAGTGGGAAACCTCAATGTGGTTTCAGACCAAAATGTTCATCCTTGATTATGACATGCAAAATGAAGACCTGAAGCTGTGGTGTGCTTCCTACTTACCAGTGACACACCACTTACTAGTAGAAGTCTGTAGCATTAGCGGCATTGTGAAAGAAGTTAAATTATTATGTAGTAACATATTGCGCAGTAGTCCGTATTGTACTTTATGGACTGTTACTGTATACATACTACTGTTACTGTGTTATTATTCTATATTCCTCTACAAGTAACTCACTGGAGAAACAATACTCTCTGTTTGCTTGACCATAACATGTGACTCACAGGAGAGGCCTACTCTCTCCTATGCTTCGAGCTGATAGAAAGCAAATTTCCACTCTCACTGTCCCTGCTCACCAGTGGAAGTATCTGAGAGCATCATAAGTGATGTGTAACATTAACCTAGAAAGAGACATCTGAACTGCTCTTAAAACACTCCAAATAGGATTCATATTCTGATTTTTCACAAGTATGTCATACCTTTTTTTAAAAAATTTCTTTTTTTTTTTTTTTTGAGCAGTAAGAGAGGTCAAAAATAACGATTATTGGTTGTATTTATCTGCAGCAGGGATACGCATTTTGGATCAGCTCTAGACCTCATAGTGGTGTTCTTTTAGAGAAGAACCTTGACTTCTGGAATGAAACAGATATTTTACAGGAAAATATCAAGTACGTGACTGCAGAATAATTAATGTTACTTCAACTATATATTTCCTGCCTAGTTTACTCTGACTTTATAACCAGATGATGTGTGAAGTCATTTAACATGGCATAAAGCATATTCAAGTCACTGCAATGACTCCTGGGACACTTTTTTTGTTTTCTATACACTTTTAAATAATACTCAAGCCCCAAAAGACTACAGGCATAAATTGCCTAGGAAATGGATGAAAATAATTATTTTTATTAATATGCTTTTGTTATTTGAACATCTATTCAAGCTATTTTAATAGCTTTCGAAATTCATAACATAGGTTTAAAATGCAACATATTTTATATCACTTCTGTGGACAGCAGGCTGTACAAAATTACTTTTAATATATTTGTAACAATTCCAGTGATTATCTTTATAAATGATTAGGAATAAAAAAGTACTAATTTTATATTTGTCAGCAAAATAAGTGTTTTGTATAAAAAGAACAGACAAAATGTATAATTATGGGTTTTTTAAGAGGGCATTTCATAAGGATCTAGTAGGTCATAAATGAAATCTATTCATCCAAGCATTTTCATATCCTTTTTGAGAAGAATTAAGAAAAGGAAAAAAGTGTCATTCACATTTTCTATCAAGGTGAGAAAAAGCCATTTTCCAACAAATTCCAAACAGTTCTAGATCTGAGAAAAAGAAAATACCTTTTGATCTTTGGAATCAAAGAGATACATCTCAGCAAAACAGCAGGTAAGTCTGTAACTGCAGAACAGTTATTTCATGTGTTTATTTCCTGTCTCAGCTTCACTGAGATATAAATTCATGTAGTTATGTGGACTCTGAGTAAGATGGGAAGTAACAATTCAAACCTATTTATCATTAGTGAGACCAAACTGAAGTGAGACTGTCCTGTCTGGGGCATAGCACTTCAAGAAGGACACGTACTTGTGGCCCATTTGAAGAAAGCTGCTAAGACAGCTTCAAAAGATATCAGAGTATATCTTTTGAATAAAAAAATAAATGAATTAAGGTTGTTTAGCCTCAGGGAAAGAACACTAAAACCAGGACAGTTTTAGTTTTATTATTCAAAAACTGTTACCATAAAAGAGTAGGTATATGTTGCTCCATTATGTCCATCATGGAGAGGATAAGAATAATGGTATTAACAAGCATGGCTTAGGTTAGACATAATGAGAAAAAAATACTCTAATGGCTGGGTAGGCTATCGCTGGAATAGAATGCCTGAGGAGGTTAGAGTCTCCAAATTTAGAAATACTTTAGAGCAGAGTTGACAAGTACCTACTGGGAATGACATAATTGTGGTTTATTTTGGGGGATAGAAGAGGGTTAGTATATGTCTTGAGGTCCTGTCCAGCCTCTTTTTTTTTTTCCTTAATTCTATGAATTCTGATTTTGTTTCCAGCACTACATGTCTCTTTTGACTGCAGAACTCAAAATGCCTTTTAGAGAAAGGGGGATAAAATGGTAAACTAGCTTTATTTATTTTATTTCTTTAAAAGTTATAGCCACCAATGTTACAGGACACATTTTGCAAGTAGCCTGTCTAAATTGAACACAAGGTCAGCTTACATTTTCCATAATTGATGGCATTATTATTATTATTATTATTATTATTACAGAAATCTGTTTTAAAAAAGAAATTAAACTATTCTGGAGTTCTATTGAAATGAATTTCATAATCTCTTAGGCTATGTAGGAGCAAGTCTACAATTAACAAATGACCCGATTGTGCTCTTTCAAATATTATGGTCTTCAAAACTATTTGCTGGTTAGTAAAATTTTTTTATAAACATATTATCATTTTTGTATTTCACAAATAGGTTCTAAAGAGCTATGGGAAAGGTTCACACAGAATGAGGTAATGGAGAGACTGAAATACCACTGCAGCTGAGGTAATGTGACAGTTCCTTCTTTGGGCATGTCGTGGTTTCAGCGCAGCTGGTAACAAAGCACCACGCAGCCACTCGCTCACTCCCCCATCCTGGCCATGGTGGGATGAGGAGAAAATATAGAGGCAGGCTCGTGGGTCGAGACAAGGACTGGGAGGGATCACTCACCGCTTATGGTCATGGGCAAAAGACAGGCTCAACTTGGGGAAGAAACAAAATCAGTTTAATTGACTACAAATCAAATCAAAACAAGGATATTAGAAAGTAAAACCAAACCTTAGAACCCGTTCCCCCCACCCTCCCTCCTTCCCACCTCAATCCCACTCCCGGGTCTCTCTCCCTCCTGCCCCTGGCAGTGCAGGGGAACAGGGGAATGGGGGTTGGGGTCAGTTCATCACAACTTGTCTGCCGCTCCGTCCCCCTCAGGGGGAGGACTCCTCACTCGTCCCCTGCTCCACCGTGGGGTCCCTCCCACAGGAGACAGGCCTTCACGAACTTCTCCAACGTGAGTCCCCTTTCCACAGGCTGCAGTTCCTTACAGACTTCCCTGGCGTGGGTCCTTTCCTCGGGCCGATCTTCTGTCACACACTGCTCCAGCACGGGCTTTCCCATGGAGTCGCGGCCATCTTGGGGGGCCTCCGCTCCACTGTCCACCTCCACGGGCTGGGGGGGACAGCCTGCCGCCTCACCACGGGCTGCGGGGACATCCACCTCCTCAGGCTCACCGCCTCCCCCTCCTTCTTCGCTGACCTCGGGAGCTGCAGAGGGGTTCCTCTCACATCCCAATCCCCTACTCACCGCAGGTTCCCCTTCTTAACTCTGTTCTCCCAGAGGCGCTACCGCCATCACTGACAGGGTCGGCCTGGGCCAGAGGCGGGTCCGACTTGGAGCCGGGGGAGCTTCCAGCAGCTTCTCACAGGAGCCGTCCCTGCAGCCACTCCCCCGCTACCAGAAAAACCCAGGCCACACAAACCCATAACAGGGCAAGAAAGTGTCTACTTCATGATGTAATGGAAAACTAACATATCCTGTCATTCAAACCTCTAGACAAAATCCAGCTGAGAATTTTGGACAAGTCTTCCTCGGACAAAGAGGGAATGTCTTCATATGACATTATTTAATTTTTGCAAACATCTGCAAGGTAACCATATCACGCCTAGTTTCATGCAGAATTAAATTAGGTTTTATTAACGTATATTTGTCTTCTAACAGTATAGAAGTGTTTTTATACCATTCTTCATGGATTGAAGAACGAGATCCTTAGTTTCTCACTAAGGTGTGCGCAAAACTATGGTGTGCAGTTTCTCAAACAGGAAGTAACTTTTTCAGCATATCTGAATTAAAATGTTGAAAGAACAGTCTTTGGATACTCTGTGGAAATACCATGAAGATCCAAATGGTAACAGTTCTTTGTGCTACTGCTCTTTATACAGTAGGTATTTTCATTTAAGAAATGAGTTGACTACAAACTCATTTCTCATTCAAGGGACATTTGCTGAATCAGTTTACTTGTATGATTATTGTGGTCAATGGGGATACTTGTTCTCAGGAGGCCTGAACCAATTGGAAGGACAAAGATTTTACAAATTTTATGTCAGCTAGCACTGAGAATTCCTCAGTGCTGCTCTATGTTGATACTAGACTGCAATATCCTCTAGCATCCTCTGTTCATAGGGCAACTAGCGTCCCTAGTGTTTGGTGTGGTGGATTATAATGTTAATACTGTTTTCCTGCATATTTTTTTACTAAGGACATGGGTTTTTTCAGAGTTAACATTAATGTGGGTGCCCAAAAAGCAAGTTATCATGGAAAATATAGTTAGAGCAATTAATCTGCTTGAAGGCTTGGGAAAGAGAGGAAGGAGGTAAATCCACAGCTGAATATCTGTGCAGCCAGAACAATAAAGACAACCATACCCTTGGCTAAAGCAGTATAGACTCTTACCTACTGCTGTACCTGTAGCAAAATGAAAACTGATGGAGAGGGTTATGGAGTTTCTACTGGGGTTAGATTTATCAGACATTTGGCAATAAAAGATGCAGAGTACAGTTATTTATTGTCTCATGAGGTAGTGGTCAGACCATGATAGACTCTATGTTTGATTTTACTTTCTATTCTGGAGCATTCAGATGTTCAGTTTTGCTGCTCATGTGGGCAGAGAAATCACAGTAAATGACTGTTTAATTCACTAATATTTTGAGATTACAGTCCTGTAAACCTGCTTTATTAAACTAGCATATTGTTTTTCATAATTTGGGGTGATTTAAAAACATAGTAATATTTAAAATGTGCAATATACTATGTAAAGAGTTAATTATTCCACTAGGGTTCTTATAGTAATTGTGGTTATTCAGGTTTCTAGTTTAAAAGTTTATCACTGTAAATAAATCATTGAAGTAGACATTTGTTTCTTGCTTTTAATTCAGAGACTGGGGGGAGGGGCTCTTGCCATATTATGTATTCATCTAGTAATCTGAATTTCTAGCTATATACACATTTTCATGAACAATCAGAACCTGCTGCCTTTGTAATACAGTGAAGGAAATATCTGAAGTTTAATGTTATTCAAGAAGTATCGGATTTTAATTAATAACCATGTGGAACATTTGTTCAGATAAGAATACTACTTTTTCTAATGAAATAAATAAAATAAAGTGCATTGTGTGAATATTTGCAAAGACTTCCTCCTGGACTATGCAAGATAAATATTCGTTAAGTAAGATCAACAGTTGCAAGCAGAAGATAAGTATTATCAATATGGGAGGCTCTCTGTGATAAAGAAGAGTTGTATTGATGGCTTGATGTGACAACTTAAAGCACAGTCTTACTGTAAGGAATGACTCTGTAGCAGATTGGTTTCCCTGGGTGGATTCAGTTGTATTTGCCTTCATTTGTCATGAAGCTAAACAATTGTATTTTGCTGCTGTTAATCCTGCAGAAGCCAGACAGCTCTGGTAGGTGGACCAAGAGTTCTCTTCTGTCTCGTCTTATTAATGTAATGGCTAATGAAGTTCCTACTCACAGAACTATTTTGTGCCCTCTCTTATCCCTGTGCAAAGCCCTGTCATCAATAAAGTTGCAGCGACATGACTGAGAATGTTTGTGGATGACTGTGGGATTATTTGGAAATAGCTCATGTAGAACTTGCCAAGGAAGCAACAAGAAGTAGCCTTATTTTTGAGTTACATTTACAGGACTAGAGGAAGAGTGGATGTGGATCTCAATCCTGGACTATGAACTTTTTTTCCTTAGATTTCAAGGCAAGAAGTAATGACTTTTTACCTATTAAATAATACGTATAATATCGGAAAGGAGCAAATACTTTCCCTTCCAAGCTGTCACCCGTATGCTCAGGCAGCGACAGATGTGGGAGTTAACAATTGAGACCTTTTAATTTTTCATTTCAGTTCTATACTGAAAGGCAGAACATGATCTGAATTTCACTTGCAGAGCCATACTACAGGATGAGCCAAAGATGGGTAACCCATACTTACTCACTCTCAGATAGATGAAGAATCTGAGGTACTATCTTAGCTTTTAAGTGTATCTCACTAAATGGAAGGGGAATTAACTATCGTACTCATCATTCATTCAAAAAAATAAGCAGAAAGATATCGTTACACTATTCTTCATTTATATAAGGATATCGCATGTATTTTAGTGGGTAAATTTAGACTTCAAGTGATCAAAATAAGATATTGGTTAGGATATCAATTTTTCTACCTATTTAATTGATATCTTTGACGTTAAGTGCAGATGGGAAGGCAGGCACTTGCCTCATATAATGTACAAACTTGCCATGTTCCTTCACTGATTACATCATTTCAGGGTAACTACATCTTCTGTTATTAAATCTATCTTTTATCTGGAATTTCTCATCATAGCATATCACTCTAGTAAAGTGATTCCACCTTGTTCCAAATTATAGTTTCTGATACACAGTGTATAGGACAACTTATACTTGAATTAATTTCTTTATCAAGTGTGTAAGCCATTTTATCTCAGTTCTGTCAATGCTTTGATAAGTTTATAAAATTGTCAAAAGGCCTCAAAGATTGAAGGTATGTGTATTTTACTTTATTTTATTTTATTTTCAACTTTTCTTCACAATTCTTTGCCCTCTGATGATAGGGTGGAACCTGGAGGGATGGAAGGACTGTGATCTGTGGAAAAAAGGATGGTGACAAGGGGCAGCTGCTGTAGAGGGGATGAAGTGAACTGTCAGCTGCACCTTAAAGGCGATGGAAAGAGCCTCCTATGGACCAGAGAGGATTAAATTTGCTGCACTTCAGATAGGTCTTAATTGTAAGCAACTCTGGAGTTGATGACATGCCTCCAAGGACACAACAGGTGGGAAGGGTTACTTTTTTCTCTCTTCATTCTCTGTTTTGAGTTTATTTTAGAATATTCTGGGGTTTTTCATTTTTATTAAACTGAGCATTTAGGTGTAAAAACTTTCTATTTTGTTTGGGGAGGAGTGGGTCAGGATGGATCTAGAATATATTCTGGAGTGCTCTGGTGACTCAGATTCCCACCATGGTGGGTGTGACTTGTCTTATTTTTATCTTTGATATCAAATTTTAATTTTTTACTATTTGGGACATGTTAATATTGTCAAATTAGAATTGAAGTTGGTATGCCATTACAGTGCATTTTCCTGTTATTGGAGAGATTTCCTGCAGAAAGGCTGTTACAAAACTCAAAGCTAGGGTCCCCATCAAATGCAATTTAAAAATTAGTCTTAAGTACACTTCACATCTGTTCACTCATGCTGAGAAATATTTACTTGGTTTCACACTGCTGGAAAAAGCAAAATGGGCAGGCTTTTCATTTACGTGCCAAAAATTAGTGTGTACATGAAACAGGCTTAACCTGAAGCTATGGTTGAATTTACCATCAGTGCTTCTTTAAATGTATTTTCCTTATTAGTTGGAAATACAGAAATTTAGCCTAGTTTTCCAGAAGACTAGAACAGTACGTACAATGACATACAAAACATTTTCTAACCTCCCTAAAATGACTTGAATCAGCAGAAGTCTTTGACAAGTATTTCACCTTTCAAGCTCATTTAAAATAATTATTTTTAAGGGAAGACTCCAAGAAATATATTGTAGAATTTCCAAAATGCTGTTCTGAAACTGCTTCCTCACATTCATGTGGTGAAGAGGTGATTCTACGTGCTTGAGATTTTACATTGTGTGGGTTATTCATACTGCCTGCCTTTAGTAAAATGCCTATTTTAAAAGTATAGGCTCCCAGAATAGTCAGTGAGAAGAGGTAATCTCCCCTAGACAGCAAATTATGAGTACATCTCTCCAATGGAAATTTATGTTCCTATTTTATACACCTCTATTACATGCCCAGGATTAGATGATATGACTACTTTTCTTCAGAAACTGTTTAGAAAGATTCTTCTGCAACTGGATTGGGAGGGAATGAGGGTCTGGAAAGGAAAACCTTGAATAAATTGCCTCAGGTGAATAAAGGATGTTTTATTTTTATTTCATTTTTTTGATTGTCTTCAAAACATAGTGAAAATTAAATATAGTCTGAAATAGAAAATATTCATTTGAGGGGAAGGTCCTCAAAATGAAATTCTGATAAACTTCCCTAGTTTCAGACAATGTTAATGTTTTTATGGAACAAGATTTTCTTAAAAAAATAATAACTTCAAAGTTTCATCAGCTTGCTCTGTTGAAAACATTGAATTACATGTGAGAAACTATCTCCAAATATAAATGTGAAGGTCTTAACAGAAGAAAGAAATTGAGAAAGATAAATAATTAAAAATAGTAACCAAATCCCAAGAAATAATTATTTAATATAAGATCAAGGTGAAAGCAAAGAAGGAACAAAGCATAAATTATGTATTTTAAAAAAAGTTTAATTAGACTTAGATATAGAAGCAATTCTTTTTAAGTTGGGGAAACTGAGTGATAGAATTATAAAGGGAAGGACTGATATAATTGAAAACTTTCAGAAGAGTATGCAAAAGTTTTGCAAGGTCAAGAATGAAATTTTTTAATTCTTATATAATTTCATTTATTTGTGATGGTGTTAAATATATATGATGAGAATGATGGTGTTTGCTCTAAATTAACAAAATCTGTCCTGAAAGTTGCTACTTTTGACTAAAAACATATTTTAAAAGATGCTACATTAAAAGCAAATGAAATAGAGATAGTTATCTGGATCAAGCACAAATAAAGCAAGGAGTTTGTTTAGGGATTGTTTTTTTTTTTAAATTGCATAACTGTCCACATTTCATAATTATGCTTCATTTACCTTGAACACAATTTCTCTTGAAGAGAAGCAAAGATGGAGTTTCTCATAAAAGATTACATCTAGTGGCTTCTGGTTTAAAAAAAAAAAAAAAAAATCAGTGCTAAAGGCTAAAAATCTTTATTGAAATTCTAAAGAAATCTGCAAAAGCTTGGTGCTTTAGGCTTGTTATCAGGTACCTGCATTTGGGCATCCTGACAGTCTATAATTGAAATTCATTGCTCAACCTTTAGTCTATAAAAATGGTATGCTGTCATTAGCACTGACTGCTCGCTGCATTCTCTTGTCGTTGCTCCTTAGGCCAGCTTAAACCATCTCAGATGAAATAGCCTATTTCATGCAAGACCCCTGAGTTTGCCATTGTTAAAGCAGAAGGTGAATGTGGTGTTTATTGTACTTCAGTGCATTGCTATAATGGAATTGCTAGGAAAGAAGAGAAGTTTCCCTTACATACCTCCCTTTTCCTTTCTGATTTTGAAGTGGTTTTCAGGTTCTTCATTAAGAATCCCATGTCATTGCTAACATTTTTTAAATTAAATTTTAATTTAACCTTCTAATGTACCTAATGCACTTGAAGTAATTACTTTGCTCCCCCACTCCCACTCCTACAGCAACAAGAGATGGCAGGAATATAATTCTTGGCACCTCCTCTACTAAAAACAGGAGCAAAGGTGCTGTCCACTTGCCGCGTTTGGATGAATCAGCAGATCTGTCTAAGCTGATGTCTGAAAATTATATTAATGTTTTCTCCTAACATACAGACAGACTTGAACCTTCATTGATGCAGCACTCTTCCCCTTCCTTCCTCATTGTCTCTGTCCTGTTCTCTTTACCTGAAAAGGAAAAACATTTTCATTCTGCACTGCCTTTTAATTGAGATTAAAGAAAGAACATGAGCCATTTATGACAGAAAGCATAGCAGAACAACCTCCACTGTGTATATAGTCTCTTCAGCTACATTGAGATCGTAGAAATTTAGAGGAGTGACACACAAATAAATAAAAGGTTTATAAACTGTATGTATTAGATTTTCATCCTTAAATTTAACTCTGGCTGGGTCTGGCTGGGACCCTAAATCTAAGACTGTTTTATGGTCCATTTGCAAAAAGAGAAGTTGGCAGAAATTGGCAGAAACTTACGAGAATACCCAACTTCCCACAAGTTTTCTGACATTCAATTTGGGTGATGTATTACATGATCAACTGTTTTCTAACTTCATTTTTTCCATTATTTGCAGCAGAAATGTTATTAGATATGGATTTAAGTAATGAGATTACCAGTGAGTGGTAATTTTGAAGTATCTATGTGGGAACTGCTTGAGGAATCATTGCACTACTGAAATCAAACCATGATTCAGATTTAAACCTAATCTTACTCTAACCTATCCTGAATATTATCAACACCTCTCTATCCCTTCTGAAAATAAGTGGAGAGGTAATATACTTTAAGTAATGGTATGTTTCCTATATTATGTGTCCTGACAAACTAAAACAAAAGAATTACAATTTTTATAATTAGAAAAAAAGAAATCAAAACTTTCTATGCATTTTGAAGTATAAAAAAGGCTATTGATCAAAGTTCGGGAACTACTCTTGGTATAGTGGTCAGGTTTTAGTTAATATTCTGAATAATATGTAACTGAGGACTTCCTGTGGGGACTATATATCAGCTTTCCGTTCCTTCTGTCCGTCCTCTGAGGTGGTGCAGCATCCTGCTGCCTTCTGAACTGCTGCTGTTCTGAGATGATTGACTGAGCTGATGGTTTTAATGATTTTTCTATGGTAAACATTTGAGTTTGCTTTTGGTTGCTATGCTGGTGATTTGTTCCATTTAACTGTGCCCTCTAATAGTTGCTAAACAACATTTTATTTAGGGTTCAATTGAGAAATTCACCCACAAGCTCAGAGTGATTTAATCTTTAAGAACAGCAAACCCCCAGCAATGCAAACTCTGCTGCACTTTAGATCTTTCACTGACAGGCAGTAGAGAAGAGTTTCCAGACCACTGATCACTATGATCACCGGTTGCTTTCTCTTCTGTTCTTCGTGTTTTGGGGTTTGCCTGGTTTATTACCTCAATTGCTCCTACAATGCCTGCAGGTGCCATCCTCTCTCTGTTACTGTCAGGAAGGGTTTGTGTTGTTATGTCCTTGGTAAGATTTGTGTCATGTCCAGGAGACCTAATATTTCTTCAGTTCCCTCATCTGCTTGTCGTTCTGGGATTATAGCTGAGTCCCTCCACCTCCTCCCCCCTCCAAATCCCAGACCGTGGTACGCAGCTGCCCAGCACTGGGGCACACCAGGACTCTGTGTCCCTGCGGGTCATGCCTTGGGGTGTCACTAGCCCTGGGGTAAGGACACGAGGAGCGAGATGATGCTGTGAAATTTAAATATTGAGTCTTCATTGCAGTCCCCAAGTGGAACAAATGTTGAGTTTGCCTTCATTTATCTCTGTTGTCTGATCTTCTCTTAGGACAAGAAATAATTCCCCAAGGATTGGAATCCATGGTATCGGCTGCTCCTCTTCCAGGGAACTTTGAAACCTGGCCTTGCAGAAAATGATCTCCTTCCTTCCAGTCTTTCTCAGGTTGCTATTGCTCACTGCATTATTAGAATTGGTCATAAAACAGCCTTTTAGGGGGAGAGGTCTGTAGTAGTTGGGATTTTGGGGTTTTTTTCCTTTCTGTGAAAAATTTCCTTAGCTAATGTTAGAATTTTGCTGTATTTCCAAGTGTAGTCAGATACCCAGCTGATAGTAGATAACTTCTATAACATCTGCATCAACACAGACATGTCTCAAAAATAGTCTTGTTTCAACATTCAGTAGATTTACTTCAGTATAGAACAAATTGAAAGAGCCAAAATTCCTGCAGTCATTTCTTTCTGAACAGAAACTTGAAAATCTTTATATTTTTGTTACAGCTTTTTAGAAGGAAAAACCCCCTCATATTTAGCTTGTTCATCTGACAGGCTTTGGAAGATAATGGCATTATGTTAATGTTTCAGGTTTCCTGTTAATATACATATATTTTAGTAGTGGAGTGATAATTGCTGGTTAAGCTTGCTTCAGAATCACATCCGGAGCACTTGAACACTGCCTGGTGATAAATGTTAGATGATAACAAGAGTAGATAACTGGCTTTATAAATATGCTGCTGTACAATGTATCTACTGGGTTTTGTAACAAATCAGTAAGATAACAAATGAAATTATAAAAACATTTTGATCACTTGCATGTTTTAGGTTTTTCTGTTTCGTTGTTTTTTGGTTTTGGTTTTGTTTTGTTTTTTAATTCTATAGCTTAAAAAATAGTTTTGAAAGAGTACAAAGTGTGTGTGGGGGGTGATCATGGAAATATATTTGCTCTATCCAATAGTCTTAACAATGTTATAGCTCTTTATTTCAACAGTTTCATCCTAACCTGCAGAGCACTAGAGAAAAGCCCTGATTTATGCTGTTCCATACAGAACAATCTGTAAAGGTTGGCTGTTGTGGTCTTCTGCAGGGTTTTGGTTGTTTGGGGTTTGTTTGTTTGTTTAAATATAGCAGTTCCTTCTACAATACTAGATTCTGAGTTGCTACTTGCTGGAATCCCTTGACAGACTTTAAAGGTCCTACATAAATGGTATGAAAACACACTGATGAAAAAATTATTTGGACTCTTTATAAGATGGGAATGGTTGTGATACTTTTGCTGTGATTCATGAGCTGAGAACACTTGGGTCTGATCTTGGCTCCGAGATAATTTGAGTGGAGCAGATTATCATTAGCTATCAGCCGGGCTGGGAAGGCTTGCAGTTCATGTGACACTCCCCAACAATCTGCCACTATCTGTCAAGTCCCAAGTCATTCCTGGAAAAAAATAGTCCAAAGGTGGTGTAGTCCTTGAACTACAGGATGAGCAAGATAGTCTTTAAAACTGAAAGGAACCTTAGCCTTTCTGTGCTTCAGCTGCACTCCATACATGGGGATAGCAGTACTACCCTCATGGGTGAGATAATTTTAAATTGTAAGACTTATAAATATTGTATTAACATGAGCCATTGAAAAACTTGATCTAGAAGTACTGAAATTTCAAAAATGCTAAAATATTAAAGAATATGATCTGATGTATATCTGTACAATGAGATGAGTGTTAATCCCAACACCCATGTAAACCTGCATGGGAAGGATACAGTCTACCATGCTAAAGGAAGGGGGACAGGGCGGAAATCTGCTGTTAAATAAAAAAGTTTAATATCAAATAGTTATTTTTAAATAGTAACAGCTCCCGTGTTATCTTGGGCATCCATTTACTACTATTGGCAGTGAAAATCCTGAGGGTGAGCTTTTAATTTAATGCTTTACATTAAAGAACTATTCTCATATAGCGCATTTGCCTTCTAGCCTCTGCAAATAAATAACAAGTGTGCCATACATCATGGTCAAGTGAGCTCCACTGCCAAATGGATAAAACCGGCTAGGCCATTTTTTGTAGTACTGGAATAGGAAACATTTATTACATCCATTATAGACAGCAAAGTGATTTAAGACCCAAAGAGGTGTCATTTATATAATGTTACACTTCTTCTTAACTCTGAGAAATAAAATAAGCAAGGATCCAAACAGGCTCTACATCTATACTGCTACCCCACAAAACTGGACTTTGCTATAAACCTAGATGGAGCTGAATTTTACAGCTAGGTATTTCTACACTGTATCTTGTTGCCTGACTTCAATATCCTCAAACTTTATGCTGTTTGAAGCATGAATATAGATAAAATTTATTTTCTTGCACCTTCCTTCCTTTAGAAATTAGAAAAACTTTGACAGTTGCAGAAAACTGTTCACTGTATCACTGCAAAATTGTTTGTTTCAGAAATGATAATGCCGATAACTGACCATAGCTGTTTCAGTGAGCATTCGTCATCATATCAGGCATGTTGTTGCACCCATGCTGCTTTCTATCCATGCTCATGCTGATGCTAGAGAACATGCTCTAATGTATAAGCAAAGATGTATTATTAATAGTACTCATTTTTCTGTTGTCATAGCATCAGTGTGATCTGCTCTTTGAACTGGGCTTTGTAAGAGAAAGCCACAGATATTTAACTTTAAAACATGAGATAACTGAGAGAAATAAATGTTCCAAATGGTAGAGTGTGTTCTGATAAGCACTTGGGAGTCCAGTCTTAGAAGGAGACTGGAACAGAGATTATACTGGAACAGAGATTATACTGGAACAGAGATTTTACCAAGAAGAATGGGAAATAATTGCTAAAGGCGTTGGCGTATTTTCTGAATGTACTCGTACGTCATCAGAGTTATAGGAAAATTGTTCAAATCGCATGTCTTGCAGACATTTGGCAGAAATCACCAAGTGATGTGGGGGTGTTACATCTGTTCATGGCTAAGGATGGCCTTCAGAAGTACATTTTTACTTGCTTTCTCCAAGTCATTTAGAGTGATACTTGCTTCTTTGCAAGATATAAAGTCAGAAATCTTACCACAAACTACTTCATGGTTTTTAATGTTGTTGAGTTTTCACTTTTAATTTCACTGTAGGTTTAGAAAATTACATCCTATTCTTTGTGTGCTCTGTACAGGGGGCTGTTAAGTCTCTGAACACAAGAAACTTGCTGAATTTCCCTGGGGCTGTTGAACTTATTACTTGCTATTCGTTGAATTAATCCTCCTGGGAACCATTTAATTTTTTTAGCCCTTAAAACTTTCAGAGCTTCATATTATTATGAAAGGTTTAACTGAGCTAAAGTTGTTAGGATGGGTCTAATTTTGCAGACCCCATCTTTACTGCCTCATGAGGCTGCCTAGGTTTGCCCTCCAGTGCATAAAATTTGAGAGTCTGAAACATACACCTGCCAAGAGCCCACTTTTTCAAATCTGGGGGAAAAATTGCATGACATCAGTATGTGAATCGATGTGTCAGAATATTCAGATGTGTCAGTTAACACCTCTCCCTCCTTACATGTTGCACCACCTCTTCCAGTCTCCTTTCAAAGGATCCCAGGACCTGCTGCTTTAACTGTACCCCTCAGCAATGGTTGTATTCCACTTCTCAGCAGTAATTGGCTCACTCTTTGTCCTGCAGCTTGAGCAGGATCTTCTTCTGCTTGCGGATGCATTTCTGGTTAGGGAGGAAATTATTTTTTCCCATTGCCAAGTGGGGTGTCTCATCCACAGATTGCAGCTCTTCTGCTACATAAAACTGCAGAGCCTTTATTGTGAGGGAAGAATTGGGTTTAATTCCTCTGCCCTGTCACAATGTCTTCTCTTCTCAATTGCAGCAGAGATGCCTGTGTGGCAGCACAAGACCTACAGCATAAATGGATGGTGCTCACAGGACATTCCTTCATGGCTAGTTAGAGTCACTCTAGAGATATTTTGCACAAAGCTGTCTTTATGCAGGGAAGAATCTGGGTTATTTGGTGGGCTCTGCATGCATTAGTAGTAGTGCCAAGGTGTAAATCAGATTAAGACAATTGACTTCAGTGGGAGATTTGATAGGGTGAAGAATGAAAGCTCAGGCTTTAAACAGAATAGTGTGTGTCTGTTTGTGTATTCAGAACTATCTCAAAATGTACCTATTCTGACACCAAATTTTAGTCTAAGGTATATAATGTATCATCTGCCACATTAGAAGTCTTTTTCTAATATTTACTTGGAATGTAGATTAATAACATACTCGGTACAGATTGCTCTGTATGAATATTACGCATCTCTTCATTTTCATATCTACAGTAACAGAAATCTCTCCCATAATTTCGGCTCAAGGAAGCTGACAGAACTCAGAAAAGCTAACCTCCTGAGTGCTGCACTTGCAAAGCATTCCTCCCTTCCAAGACCAAACCCAAGAAACAACAAAAAACACCAAAGGAATAACTATACCGTAAATCCTTTGTACTATACAAAGTTTTCAGGGATAGCATTTGTAATTCAGTTGTGATCTCTAATCACTCAGTGAATATGCTTGTCCTGCAAATGCTCTTCTAAGTTATGCTTTAACCTTAGCAGGACTCTAAGAAATATTCCCGGTAAAGAACATAATGGATCATATTAGTTAGTAGATTGCAATCACTCTTGATTTTCAAAGTACATAGGGATTCTGTTACCTTGGCCCATTTGCATGGTCCTGCTTTTTTCAGTCATAGATTTAACTCAAGCATTTATGTTTTTAAAATTGTGTGCATGATGTCTCAAGATAATAAAGTGGGCAATGCTTGTAAGATCATCTGCCATCCTGCAAATGTAAACTTTCCCTCTATTGTAGCTCTGCTGTTGTTTCTTTGATCTACTTTAACATATGAAAAACAACTCTCTTGAGAAGATGGTTCAGAGCTAAGCACTTTCTTCTTTGTAAGCGTTTCTTTATTAATGTTGAGACCAGTGTCACTAATGTGGAGGTTTCTGGGTGATCCAGACAGGGGAAGACATGAATCAGCTGGGATTGCTGAAGCCAAATTCATGGTGTTGCACTGGAACCCACCGGTACCTTTTGTACACGTCAGCTCACTGGGTGCTGTTGTCATCAGCACCTGGAGCCCTCTCCGACCTCAGCTCCCTGAAGCCTGTAATATGCTGAGCTGAATTTTAGCATATGGCTGGCAGAATTATGGTTTCATACTGTCATTGTATAGACTTGTGATCTCGAAGGCCCAGATCTGTCTGCTCTGGTGCATTGTCTTCAACTCAGAAGTCTTTAAAAACCAATTTTTTGGCTGTGGAAATCAATAAAAAATGCATCGCTTTTTATTCAGAACAGACCCTTGTGCTGAAGGGGAGACGAATGTAAGTTTTGGTAGTTAAATGTTTATTCTGGGGTACTGGAATCGTTATTTTCTAGTCACTGAAGCATTGAATTCTGTCACTCATTTAGGTAAATTATTGTTTTTTCTGACATATTCTAAAGCTATTGATAATCCGTGTTTAAACATCAGATGAAAAGCTATAGCCTATCCAAAATATAGCTTCAGGTTTAAAGCAGATAAAAAGAGCTACCTTTGCCACTGCATGTTGTTAAGTTGCAAAATTTATTGCCATAAGAGACTGTAGAGAATGAAAGCATAAATGGGTTCCAAAAGGGGTTTAGCTAAGTCTTTTGGTTGCTACTAAACAGGATGATCTACAAGCAAGCACCAGCTCAGAGAGTTCCTAAACTTGTCATCGGAGCTGAGGAATATACTGTAGAAGGATTGGTTTCATGGGGTGGTAAGAAGGAAAGTGTCTTCCCTTACACAGATAGACATTGCATAAACAGGTCTCGTATAGTGGGCTTTACCTGGGTGTGGCAAGAGCCGAGTAAAACTCAGTGTGTGATAGTAGTATGACACTAGTACCATTCCTAAGGTAGTCCCATGGAAATTTAAACCATTTCATTTTTACCAAAGCAGTTTTACAGACGTTTCCCTTTTTATGAGTAATGACAATAGCACGTTAGGAGAACACGTCGTAAGGGGAGTTGTTTCCTACAGGATGCGACTGTTATTTGAGTACAGCCATACCATGAGGTAGAGGTCAAGGGATACTATTACTCGCTATGGAACATTTTTGCAAACCAAATCAATATCTTTCTTGATTAACAGCAATTGTATTAATCGTTGTTCAGCTAGAGAGGGGAGACATTAAGCAGTATGCAGAATAGCTGGGAAAAGTGTGATATAAATGTTACCTGCTGCTGGTGAAAACCATTCTCTGTATCTTGACTGCTTTGAGGGCTTTAAGTTCTGCCCAAACAGGATTTCTAGGTAGAAAAGGAGAAGAAAAGTGAGACTTCTGGTAGGCCTTAGAGAAAGGAACTGGATAAATCACAAGCACTGCTAGGGACCGCGAGAGGCTGTCTGCTGGGGAGGTGATATTGTCCCTGTTATTCCCGAGGCAGTGAGAAACAGCTCTTTGGACTAAGAGAAGATAATTCTGGTCTTTATAAAAGGATAAAATGAACTCTCAACAATTTTTAATCAAACGGCAAACAGCAGTATCATATTAGCTAATAAATTCACCAAGAATTTAGGGAATTTAATCCATTAATCTTAAATCTCTGCATAGACAGGAAGTCATTGAGATAATGAGTCACCTGAGGCAATAAGATTCAGTAGAAATCAAGCAGCTAATTTTTGTCTGTGCCTGTGAATATTTCTTCCAGGAATCCTATCTCTTTCTCTTGAGAGAAGTATTATTAGCACCTTCTGCACTCCTTTTGTGCCAGAATGCTTGAGGAACCACATCTAGGGCTGGGATTCTGCTCTTGCAGGCATTCATGTCTTTTTTTTTGATGGTGAGTAATTCATGAAGAGCCTTTGCTAATCAAAACATGTCAAACAAACACTCAGTCTAAATTGGTCTATTTGTTTTAACATTTAAAATCTTCAACAATTTGAAGAGTGTTTCTGTGTGCCTTTGTAAACTGTGGACTTGGAACATATTTTAAGTAATCCTTTGTTCAGAGGATTCTTACCCTACATAGTTTACTGGTTCAGTTCCCAGGTTGTTGTTGGGTAATTTTGTGGAGGGTTTCTTTATCTACTTCCAGTAATGCTTTTCCCACTGGAAGAAAAACCTATTTCTTCTCATTTCTTTCAGTCTAGTCTTCAAATAATTGCACCAAATACAGCTTGTTTTTCTCTTACCATATTTCGGTTTTGAATTTTCAGGTTCTACACAATAGCTTAGAATCAAGTGACTAAAAGATGGTGTATTAGAGTACGCGTGTATGTGTGTGGTGGGGTGATGTGGTGGAATTCAGGTTTACCAGCAGGGAAAAATCAATGTTTATCATGATCTCTTCTCAGCGTGAAATGGACTGAGAAAGAATGTTATGTAGCATGAAATCATGTAGAATGACCTTGAAAGAATTTAGAAGGTAATCATGAGCATTCTGTCTGAGCCTGCAGATTTATTATAGCACAAAGATGCTGTGAGTTCACCTATTATACTACTAAGCAAACAGAGGATTTATAATGGACATCTGTGTGATTAAAAGCTCAGTCCCCAGAGAGTGGTGAACACCTCATAATTTACAAATAAAAAAACCATGACTGAGAACGTAAAGACATTCCTCATGCTTGGAATTAATTTCATATTACGGAGTTTAGAATGTGGCGTCTTTCTCAATGATGTAGGGAATTATTAAATCCTTATTAAATCTATTGTATGTTTTCATTTTTACTTTCCACTTTTGAGTGTATGTATCTGATTATTCTGGAAGCTTTGCATGCAAAAGAGACTTAGTAAGGAGTCCTGCCATTTCACAGAGGCTATGTGATCATTATGGATTTGTTCTCTGTCCAACCACCACAGGACAAATGTTTATCACTCAGTTATCCTCATTCTGGTCACAATTGCTACATCTCCTTAAATTCCATCCTATACCTCTGTCCAAGAAAGATAATATTTCTTAAAGATTCAATGGGAAGATAATGTTCATCATTGCTAAATAAACCCAGGGTGAGCACATAGGATGCTCACATGTGGATGAAATTAATTTTGAAAAATAATCTTATAATAAGCTGGCTGTGTTCACAGTGATAGTACAGAGTAGTATGTCAAAATCCATTCCATTCTGGAATATTTTCAGATGCCTTGGAAAACTGCAATTGACCGATACTACCTGATCTTTTTAAAATGGCTGAACATGCTACATACAAGGTTCTTCTGTATTTGAAAGAACTGGAAAATCTATTCTTGCTCTTTTCATTAGTTAAAAAGTAATTTGCTTTAGAAGCACTTACGCTTCTGCAAGTTAATTTCCCTGTCACTTAATTTTTGTTATATTTTTATATAATCAGTGTCAGTCTGACAATTTTCAGCTGCCATCATGCTCTCATCATGGCCTACTCTGCAAGTCTTTACCTAATGTTAATTTTTTATGTGATTCTTAATGTCCTCTACTTATCAAAAATCAACTGCTAAATGAAAAAATCAGGTGATGCACTGGTTTCCAATATTTTAATAGTGCTCATAGGTGGTAATTAACCAACAGTTGTCTCAAAGAATGCTACTAACACCATGTAGCACTTTTGTCTATATTTTCATAACCAAAAACTGCCTCAAAATGCAGTTCTTTCTTGCCATCATTCACCATTGACTCTCAGGTACCACAGATTATTGTATGAGTTGGAACAGCGTTGAAGTAGATACCTATGTCTTTTCGACACAAACATATCAGAAATATTTCATGTATTTGAAAAATCTTCTGATAAATATAAAGAATGCTTTTGAGGTACACACTTAAAATTGAAGCATTAAGAGCATCAGGTTGCAATGGTAAATCTTGACTGCATATAAATTCTTTTTCTCTGTCAGCTGTAATGATGTTATACGTGTGTATTAGGGAAAGTGCATTATTTTATGTTGAATTGTGTGAGTCAGAATGGATTTCTCTCTTTTCTCATTAAAGAATATTTTGACTAATTTTCTTAGGCAATATTGTAGTATTAAGGCTATGGAAAACATTTAGCTTTGAATTTTTTTTCCGCACTAGGAAACTTTAAAATTATTTTTTTTATTTTTTTAAGCTGAGTGCTTTACCTGCATATGCATTACAGAAAAGTGTAGGAATGAAATTTCATTCCTTTTGCCTGTCATAGATGAACATTTTTTGGCTATGCTACATTGTGGTAAGAAGGAAAAATAGAGGCTTACATTTATCTGTAGAATGACAAGCTTTTCAAATGTTTGCTTCGAAGAGGCCCAGACTGAGTCATCCAGACCACTTTTTCATAATCACCTGCCTTGTTGTACTGCATTTAAAAATACTTCAGTAAGTAGCCTGAAGTGGTAGGGATCAAAATTATTGGACATTTGTGAAAATATGTGCCTAAACATCCACTACAGTGTCTAAGAAAGATCATTCACATCAGTTTCTTGCAGAGAGTGTATAAATGCCAGGCAACTTAACTGTGTGCTCTGTCAGAAGAGGGCATGTAGTTCACAATCACAAGGGGCAGCCCCTGAACAAAAGTCGTCTTCTCAAGCCATTGCTTTCCCTATCATTAAATTAACTATGAAACCATTAAATTTTAAGACTAAATGCAAATCTCTCTCTTGTTTTTTTTTTTTTTCCTGTGGTGACGTGCTGTGATTCACACCTGTGTCTAGCTGCATGTTTTCTCCTTTTCATTCTGGCTGTTCTGCATGGCAGAATTATGACATTTCCATTATATTACCAATCTTCCTCAGCCCCATGATTTCAATTTAAGTGATTTAGTTTTCCATGCCACAGAGATACAGCACTATGCAGCTTTTATGCAGGTGAAATTTGCGTTACCCATAAGCATCTACAGTCAAAATTCCTCATAAAGTACACATTACAATTAATGTTTCTGATTCCTGATCATAAGAATGTAAAAAGTTTTATATCCTGAACTTGTGTGGAATAACCAACAAGTAATTCTACTACAGCTCCATTATATTTTTAAAAATTGCCTGCCCTCTGTTGTGACACAACTCCCAGAGTACAGCAGCATAGACATATAAATAACTATCTTCTAAACTTTCTATCGATGAATATTGTTTTCTGTCATCACAATTGCACCATGAAATATGAAAGTTCAATTTCCTCTTCATTTCCTTTTAATAAAACTTCTGTTCATTTCATTTTTGAAAAGAGATTAGATATAAATTACTTTGACTTCTTCTGGCCTAACTTTGGTGAATGTTTCAAGAGAGAATCTAAAACCCTTTTAAAACCCACCAAGGAGATTAAGGGCGGTATTCTGGGGTTTTTGTACTTACATTCTCATCTCTCTTTCAATACAAGTCTTTTGCATTTAGAAATTACAGTATTGATTCCAGGGCATTGTTACAAGAAGCATAAATATTGTGCCCGCTGCTGTAGCTGCTATTTAAAACTTAACATTTCCAAACAGCAATTTTTTGTTCAAGAGAGTAGGCAAGACAGTTAACTGCAGAAATAAATTTGCCAGATTTTTTTTCAGCAAAAGCCATTTTAATTTATGGTAGTTAGGCAGCCTTTCGCAATTTGCATAGCTAGCATTTGGAGGGATGGGAACTGTATGATCTTTACTGTTGTACCTACCAGTGGCCTATTAATGATCAAGTTAATGGAATTAGACCAAGGGAAAAAATAAATTGGCTAAATCAAATGCAGATTTCACGGACTGGCTCTCCATGCGAGTTGTATCTTTTTTTCTTTCTTGGATTTAGCTTGGTTTTCTTGGATATAGCATGGAAGATTTTGTCTCAAAATTACAGCAGTGACTCAGAGTAAGATCAGTTCATATATTAATAGCTTAGGCTTGTGGGTCTTCAGCTGTGTCTGTCCACTGAAGTCAGAGGTTTCTGGGATGAATAACATCTTCCAACACAAGGGGTTAGAAGACCAGCTATTCTCGTGACACTGAAAGTTTCATATTGCTCGTTCACTTCAGCTAACAGTAAAGTGCATGCTGAATGCTGTGGAATTGATGGCATTTCTGGTTAAACCTCTCTGACAGAAGTATAGTATTTCCAAGTATTTTAGAAAATGTGTTGTGACTGTTAGAGGTATAAATACTAGCAGTTGCTTCAGTGTGCATAACTTCATGCACGTGTGCATCTACATCAGTGATGAAATATACACACTCAGAAAAGATTTTTTTCAGCCTTTGTTGTGAAATCAACAAACAGTGTGATGCAGGCACTGAAAGTCCCTGCCGTTCTGGAACTGATCTTTCATCAGCTGGGATTGCATGGTACAGCTGACAATGATTCTCTATTCATAATTGCTCTTTGCGCAAATCAGAGTTCTCTAATTTTTTGTGATGCATAAATCCAGGCAGGAGAAGTGGTTGTGTCTGTACAGAAGCTCAGTATCTGCAGAGACAGCTTTTGTGTGTGCATCAAGGAGCACTGTCACTGGAGACCACAGATTCTTTTGAATTGCTTCAGAATGTGAAGCTAAGACTGACATTTTGTGGATGAACCTATGTCTGTGTGCCAATGAGGCTGCATCTGAAAGTGATACCAAAAAATTCTTTACTGCAGTCAATCCATCTACATTTACAATGGTACACTGCATAACATGTTTAGAATTAATACTCCAATGTGGAGATGCAAACACAAGATTTTGACAAATGTTGTTTCCCATTCCCACCACAAAATTGATAAAGAGTTTGAATTCTGAAGAAATAGTGTAAGACAATATGTTGGCTTCACAACGATGTAATTAGAACTGTGTCAAACTATTCCAACAACTCTCTTTTGCACTTGAAATCAAACAAGTTTGGAACAACATTTCATCTAATTTCCAATGTGTAATTGAGAAATGTGCTCTTAATTTTCTTTGTTCTTTGTTGGCAAAATATTACAAAAACCCCTTCATCTGACAGTCTTGGGTTGGTTGGGGGAGAAAAGAAAAGAGAAGCAGGACCTCAGACCTCAATTTCACTTATTATAATAAATCAATTTCATACTCATTTGTGTTTAATCTCCATTGGAAATTTACATTATCCAATCAGAACTGAACAAGTCCCTCAGGGGAGATCAAGTGTCACATAAAAATTCAACAGGAAATTCATGCAATAAATCAGTAAAAGTACAACTCATATATGGAGATTTTAAACCCATCTAAATTCTATTAAAAACCTCTAAATCCTATTTTAGACAGAACAAGAAGGAGGCTTGGGAACTGTAACATCCCTAAGAGGCCTCTCAAAGTGCACATACTAATATTTAATCATTTATACTTTTTGTATGTCCAAATTAAGTAGTTTAACTGAAGTGTGTATAGCTTTCATTTATACTTTTTCTTCTAACAAGGAGTAGTTTATAGAGACAACATTATATCATCGTAATCTTCAAATATTTAGCTTGTTAAAAATATATTCTGTACATTGTAAGCAACCTTTTAACCTATTGAATTAAAATTTTCAGTACATGTGGTAGGAGAAAGGCTTATGTGATTTACAGTAGATCTAGACATTTCTTCATGAGATTTGAACATGTGTATATATCCTCTTTGAAATACAAAGAAGCAGGAGGGATGAAAAAGGAGGAGGAAGCAGCCAAACGACAATGGAAAAAGCAAAAGCCATCTGCAGCAGATGAGTTAGTAAATTCAGAGTGATGGGCTCTACTTTTTCTATCCTGAAATGAGAAAAAGATGTGAAGTAATGGTGGATTGCTTCCTGTTCAGCAGCACTCAAAAAGGAAGACAGCGCGTTAAAACCAATTAGGTCTGGTAGGTTTATAAAATCAGAGTTTATGAAGAAGCAGGAAGCAGTGAGATATCTGTAGTCCTATCCAGCTCCAGTTCAGAGGGACAACTGCTCTGAAATCATTCACTGTCCTAACTGCTGCTTTTTATCTTCTGGACTTCTGGGATGTTCCTTATCTCCTGAAAGAAGTCACATTGAAACAAAAGACAGAAGCCTGGAATATTTGTTTAATATAAACAAGTAATGCTGGAAAGCCTGGAATGAGAAAATAGTCTTCTGGGACATTTGAAACTCTGTGTGCGCTTCACATTTATGGCCTTGGTCTGAGTTCAAGACAGCTTCCCCCCCTTGAACTAATATATCTGCGGTTGGTATCCATGATAAAGCTATTCTTTAAAGCTCTAGCTACAGTGTAGAAACAAGGTAGAAGAATAAACCAGGAACACATTGTATCAAAATGATTGCATATACAAATGTCTTGGCTTAAAAAAATGATTTAAAAACTCCAAGTATTTATATATTTTGGAAAGTGAGAGCTAAAATGTAAAAGTAGATTAAAAGAAACATTTTTGTTTACAACATGTTATTTGGACTAATTTGAACTAGTTCTGTTTGAAGAACAAGACTGCAAGTATAATTAACCTCTTGGTCTCTGCATATTTGTATACCGGAGTTTAAAAAACTTGTGAATGATTTTCATTTTCACTTTGAAAGAAGTTGTTATAGGGAAGGCTTATTACAACTGACAGATTGCTGTTGCCCACATTTCTCTGTTATTTCCTCAAAACATGAATCACACATAATCAGAATAGTCAGGGTATCTTTATTACCTTTGGATTGTTTTAGGAAAAGCAACAGATGGTGGTATTTGAGTTGTCCAGATATAGAAAATATGCTCTTGCACCATCAGTCTGTCTTTATATCTTGTTTGCCTTTTTACAGACATAATTCAAAATATTTAGGCAAGTGTTTAAGTTCCTGCTTAAGTATAAAAGTGGATCAATAACCTTTGCTTGAAGTTATTCATCTGGTTGGAGGCTTCCTGAAGTCAATACTTATATGGGTAAACCCTCACACATTTGACACAAGATAAAACTCTATCATCTGCATCTATTTAAATCCTTATGCATTTAGCACCAGACAAGTCTAACACTTTACTTATTTAAGGAAGGAAATTTAAGCTTTTGAAAGTTCTGCCCTGAGGAAATGAGAGCCTTTTAGTTCTCATTTATACACTTTACATTTCTTTTTTCCTCTCTTACTGCTCTTATTTCCTCTTAAAATTGTTACATTTTTCAGAAAAAAACCCAGATATTCTTGCTTGTGAGAATAGGAAAACCTGTGCTGAATCAAGTATTCTTGTTTTCAGGGAAGCTGCAATTCTTGGCTGTTACAGGGTGCTTGCATTAACCAGATCTGTTATACAGCACGGGGGTGTAGAGGCATGTAGAAATTAGATCTAAATTCTGCATTATTTTTATGTAGATGGATTGGAGCAAAACAGAAATTGTAAAGGAATACAAATTAATACTTCATTTGTTATTGTATCATCTTTTTAACAAAGTGAGCTGACAGATCAGAATAGCACAATTCAGATTTATTTACAGTCTACTCATTTTTTAACTAGGCAATACAATAAATGGAATTAAGGGAATGAGTTAGAATAAACTACAGTTTGAAACACTTATAATATAGCTCCTTTTCCCTTATCTTGTGCTGTGAATGAAAGTCTGCCAACACTGATAAGAAAGTTCTGTTAATCTGAATATGTTGGCACAGTGTTTTAAAAAAATATAGCAGTGGAATAAGAGTCCTGGGAGTTTTGGTTCAGTGCCGATTATATTTCATACAAATAAATAATCTGTAATGGTGTTTTAGCATTAATAAAATATTAATCTCTTAATAAAAATACTTTTTAACTTAGGAAAAAAAACTATTTGGTATGTACATATAGATTTGTACTGGGAGAAAATAGAAAATGCAGAGCTCACTAAGAAAGAATGCTGGTGTAATATCTTTTCAATGCTTGTTGGCTTTATAAGTCCTCTCATAAATTACAAACTAATTTAATCATACTCCATAATTACATATTCTTGAAGGAATAAGACTTTAGATTCAGACTGTATCATACTTAAAATACAATGATGTTCTGTATCACATAGACCAATGAAACTGCACACTAGCAATAAATTAATGGCCCTAAGGCTGCCAGGCAGTAATAAATAAAGAGTATATGCTTATGACCAAGTGCATATTTTATTAGAAACTCAGGAATGTAATTTGACCCCAGCACACAGAAAAGTTAAATGGCTACTTTCTTTTTTGAGTGGTTGAAATAAACGTGGTTTGAAATTTTCTTATCATCACGAAAATTAACTTACTTGGGATTGACTTTTTAATTCCAGTTGATAAAAGCAGTAAAACTAAATGTTCTAAGTCTGATACTTCAAGGTAATTCTGTTGGGCTTGGAGAATAGTGTGGAGTATTATGCTGTATTGGTTATTTGTATGGCCTTAGCAGCTGAGAGCCCTGGTTTTGTGTCAGGTTAACAGCGTAGCGTGTGCTTATTAATACGACGCATTAAGCAAACTAGAGCAATGATCAAAACTGCTATTTGTTTGTTTGAATTACAAGGATTGTAGATGAACAATTTTCTTTTAATTTGCAACAGATGTGCTTACTCTTTAGAATCATTAACTGGCGTTCTGCTGTGAAATACTTGATCAGGGTTGGATCTTTTCCTATAGCCATTTGTTTTCCTCAGTATTAAGATTTCTGCTATGGCATTATGTCATTCCTAGAGGATAGTTTTCTTTTTAGTCACTGGACTGCATATGTTTTAAAAAACAGTTGCTAAAATTTATATTGCTCTAAAAGAATGCATTAAATTACTTGAGCCCCAAATTTGGTTATTTGGTGTCACTTCTTTATATAGGGAAAAATAGGCACATACACAGCTACAAAATAATTCCTATATATGGAGTCCAAATTTTCTTTTTCGCAAACACAGTCCCTGTTTTAGCACATACATTCAACATGGTAGAAAATAAGTCATTATAATACATGAATGAAATTCTATTAGCAGAAATTCACTGTGATTTTATCTATGTGAAAATATTTGATCATACTGTATTTGTTTTAATTTTGAAAACTTAGTGCTTGCAGGAGACTATGCAGATTAGAAAATTTCTAAAACAATCAGCTTGGTCTCTTAAAATCTCCTCTCAAGTAGACTAACATATTGCCTTATTAGTGTTGAACTACATTTCTTTAAGGCCAAGACACATCTTGTAGACTTTGAGTTACTTTTCAACCACCTGAGCTGGAAGAAATTAAAAGCAAAAGAACTTTTTTAGTGAGACATTACTGTAACATTGGCTGTCTTTCCACCTACAAAAGCAAGGCATAATTCCATCTTTCCAAGTGTTTTCAAATTTATTCATTAGAAAGACAGGCTTTAATTAATTTTAAACATGTATTCCATATTTGCTCAGCTATTAAATCCGAGATAGTCTGAAGGGTGTTGGAAAATGCCTACTTTAAAATTAGTTTGCATCACCCTTTGTTCCATCTGTGTTCTATTTTACTGCCAGAATGGGGAAAAAAATGGAGGTAGAAGGTTAGCAGTGAAAGTACTTATAAAAAGCAATAATTATTAACCTTGGTGGTATGTCAACAGGTTGTTAGCTGCTACGAGAAGACTTGAATGTTTGGAAAGGACTTCAATCCACCTGCTGTCAGAGACTCTGAATATCTGACGGCCTTCTGACTGATCCAAGCTATGCTGTTCACGCATCAGGTTGGTAATTGCAATGTGAGCACCTCAACAGAGTGATGTCAGTATTCCTTCAAATATTATGTTTAATCATGCTGCCACCTGAGAACTCCTTTTGTGCCTGTTTTGCAGACAGAGCTCTGACTAAAGTGACCTCCAGTGGGAGTACAGGTCTTGACATGGCCTATTCTCTGAGCTTCTTGAAAGTGGTTATGCAACCTTGAATGTCCTATAAACTATAGTAAAGCAAGTGCTGTCCAGGGCTTGTTAGGTGGTTTAAAGGCCAGGCTGTTGGCTATGCCTCCAGAACAGCTCTTTCATCCATTCTGCACTGTGAGCAGACATACCCTCTATGTACATCACTGCTCGGGTGTACCTTCTGAACACAGAACTTATTGCTGCCACAATATTGACAAAGTTTTTCTTCAACAAAAGGGAAGAACTTATAAAATGACTTTGTATTTCTTCATAGGTGTAGCTCATTAGTTTACCTAATTGCATGCAAATGAGCATTCATTTTTCTCTTACACTCTAGAAGAAATATAATAGAGCAAGGCCAGTGTCCTTTAATGCTGTTTCCTATTTATTCTGGAATTTGCTTTGCAAAATACAGAATAACACTTTTATATTATATTTTAATATTCTGAAAGTTGGAATTGAGTATTTCAGTTACTGATGAACTTTGATTTAATATAGCTGAAGTCCAGCATAGTCCTGGATCTAGTCTGCTCTGATATTAGTGTTGATGTCTTTAACAAGCCTGACCTACGCAAAATCTCCATCTCCCCTCTGTGACATACCATGTAAATTTGGTTGACTACAGAACACTTCAAAGTTGGTTACAGGTAGTCTTAATCATATTTTCCACAATGTTGCATTCTGTTTCTTTTTTTAGCAGTAGGAAGAAGTGGTGCTAAAGCTGTTCATGCTTTGCTTCTTGCTTTGGACCACTGTTCTCCTAGAAATGAAGTTTATAGATTTTTTTGTCTTTTTTTCTGTTTTTCTATTGTTCACAGGAATAAGGAAAAAGTTTTCATTTGGAAACTGGCACTGGAGAGGAACTGAAGGGCTGCTGATGGAAGAGCTGTGGCTGCAACTACCATCCCAGTAAGTTGCAGGGAAGATTTATCAGGAAAAGGTTTTCCTCATACGCAAAAGATCAGGGATGCCATAAGGCATCTACACGTGCTTTTACAGTAAACAGATGAGGGGTTTAAAGTGGCTTTAAGCTATAAAGTTGATAAGGTTCACTGACTCAGGAAAGGAGTAAGGCAATCAGCATGTTAAAGCTTTCTTCTGCTTTGCTAATTCCTACACATTCCTCATACCACAATTTATCACAGAAAGTGGCTTCATTTCAGCATTGACTTTGCAGGTCTTAACAAATATATTCATATTTGGAGTGTTCATTATATACATTATACATTAATATACTTTATATTTTTTCTTATTTGGGAATAAACCAGGAAAGCATCGTGCCTTGCTTTTCTTGGCTTGGGACCACAAAAATGCTGTAAAAGCTAATCTGAGGACTGCTCATTTTTTTCCAACTCACATCAATGAGTATAACTGGAGAAAACAGGTTAAAGATAAATTTAGCATTCTCAAGGAAATTATGTTAAGCCTCTCTAGGAAACACATTGTTTTGTTTGCTCTCATTTTAGATGAATATAAGAGCATATTAAAGACATTATTCATATGCATTCTTAGTGTGTATGAAATTTATGTTTCTCCATTACATTGCACTCTGCTTCATTATTTTATCTCAAGAGTCTCCACTCTAAAGGTGTAGTTAATTTCTAACATTGGTAATTTCAGTTGGTTTGATAATCTATTGCATTATATCATAAAATTTCTATGATCTCCAATGCCTATTAAATATGAACCTGCATGAGTGAAGAAAAGCTCTCAGATGATATCGTTATGCGAGTACATACCAGCTGTACTGATATAAAATATAGCATATTCATTGTGAAGAATTTCAAACAAATAGCTGTGGGCTGGAAAACATTTTACTACTTCTGGTATTTGTAAAGCCATATGACCAAGTGCAGGACCAACACATGAAAATATCTGAAGGGCCATAGTTCTTTATGGATTTTTTCTTAGGTGGCATATTATAACACCAAGCCAATGTGGTGATCGTTGCAGCAAATTACAGCCTTATATCTTAAATTATATACCAAATTACATGTCAAATGAAATTCAAACAACACCATGTCTTTTACATTAAATATTCCACTACCTGAAGCTGGAGAGTGTTGCAGATTTAACCTCCTAAAAGACTTGTGTTTGCATTTAAAATAGACTAAACCTGTACATTACCACACTCCAAGTGTTAAGAGTTATTTACATCTTAAGTTTAAATGTGCATCTACTTTTTATTTAGGTACAGATGACATTAAATATTTGGTCACTTTTCTTTTTGTTTCCTTGCATGATTTCACTGCGTAAGTAATTCCTGTACCACAATGAAGCATTACAATCAGATTTAGTTGATAAAAAGAAAATATACATACAAGGAAAAAAAATCAAGCCGCAAAAAGGAGATCGGATGGTAAGCAATGCAAAAGAGCAATACAAAACAAGGTGGAAGAGCAATGTGGTATCCATCACTCTGATATGTCAGGACAATTTTTTTCCAGTCCAACTGTTGAATGCTCCTCATAAGTATTGCAACTTCTGCCTCTGGGATATTATTTTACAATCTAACTCTACTTTCAAAAAGTTATATTTCACCCTGTAAAGCTTTTTCCCTATGAAACTTTTCATATTCTAGTAAAAAACCCTTTTGAAAGAGAAGCTGATGTGGATGCCTCTTTTTCTGTCCATGGTTGTCAATACTTTAATAAGAATTTCCTTAAGAATCTCTAAGTAATTACAGTAACAATTTAAGTAAGAAAGCATTTTATAAAATGCTTAAAAAATGAAAAATTCCTGAAAAATGTAATTTTGAAATGTCTCATTTCAAAAAAGATTCTTTCCTAAATATATTTTTTGGTTTAATTTGTAATTCTTTTGTATTTGCAAGATAAGTTTATAATTGCTTCATAGAAACACAAAGAAAAAGTAATTTTGATATAGAAAACTAGATCTAGGCAGTAAAAAATGCACTGATTTTTGTAAAACAATTAAATAACCCTAATCTGTTGTGGCTATGATGGTATCAACATTTTGATATAAAATTTAGTATGAATGGATTTTCCTCACTGATTGTATTTACAGAAGATTTGTGCATATGTCAGGGTGGATAAATCTTTTTTCTTTTTTTTTTTCCCAAAACATCAAAACTTCCCTCAAAATGCAAAATTTTTATTTTAACCGACCTTTTTTTTCAATAGTCTTTCAATAGTATATTATTAATTTCATTCAGCATCTTCACTTTATGGGTAGGATAATGTAGTGATTAAAGCTTTTGAGTGTGACCTTAATCCAGTTCTTGACCGAATTAGAGTCTGTCATTGGAAAATTCTGATAAACACAACCCTTATTCTGTAATCATTGTCCCTATTTAAGGAATCAGTTGAAAGTATACGTCCATTCATTAATGAGTATAAGTTATTCAAATAGTATCACAGTACAGATGTCTTTCCAGACGTAGATCTGGAAGTAAATGTACAAAATACAAATATGAGGAAATATATTGTGCTAAAACTTACATTTTCATTTAGGCAACCAGTCTCTCAGCTGCCAGAGTGGTCTTGTTTTTAAGAGTACTGAGCTTGTTCAGCTCTTGGGGAAGTTTGAGATAGTAGTATATACATGGAAGTGCCTGCTTTTATGATGAGAATATATGCTCTAGGAATCTTATGTATGTTAAGTATAGTTTAGTATGTCATGCTTAATCAATATTGCTGCTGGCATAGCCTGGAACTTCTTCACTGATACTGGGAAATATGAAGGGAAAAGGAGAACAGAATGCGGTTGCTTTTTGCCCACTCTATCTGTCTGTGTATTTTTGTCACCTCCTAATGGCAGGATGCTGTTGCCACAGTAGGTCTCCAGAACAGCAGCCTCTTGTGTGTGAACAGGACTTGTTTCCCTCCCGAGTGTAGCAGCAGTGGTGGTGGTGGCGGTAGCAGCGGTGGTGGCGGTGGTGGTGGTGGTACCCAGCGACGCAGGAAGCTGAATTCAAGGCTCCATGGGATTCTATTTGCTGTCTGTCCCACAAATCAACTTTCTTATGTTGTGTTATAGGCTCCAGAAGAAAAAGCTGATCTGCATATAAGGAAGCCTACATTAAAATACAAAAAAAGGATGGGGAAGAGGGGGGAAAAAAACTTGAACACACGTGTACATGCATAGTTGTTGAAATGGCTTTCTTTTGAGCTCATTCCAGAGGTAATGTCGTACAAATACGTGCAACTAGATATCATTTGTGAAAAAATATGCGCTGATTTAGATGCATTCTGTGAAGGTGGTACAGGGTCTGCTTGTTTTCAGAACAAAAGTATCCTCTCTGTTTATAGCATAGCTCCCTCAGTGCTTCAGCCCAGCAACATTTATGGACCTTAACTGAGATCATGGGCTCTCTGTGCTAAACAATGAACAAACTCTTAGTGAAAAGAAAAAAAGAAAACAATGTGGGTCCCTAAAGATTTACAAAAAAGACCCTCAAGACAGGCACGCGGAGTCAGAAGGGTACAAAATCATTTTCTAGAGGCGGCTTGTGGGGTAGCTCAGCTGGAACAGAGCTCCAGCCTCCTTCTCCCCCTGCTGGCTGGACGGCCTCTGGACCGCACTGCCTCTTGAAGAGTTTCCCTCTGAACACCTTTGGAGGTGAGAGATCTGTACACATATATTAAAAGTCAGGCTGTACAAGGGGGTATGAGAAAGGTCTGACTGTTTTTTTTTTAATACCAGGTTATAGAAACTAAAAATATCAGGGAAAAGAATTTCAGGGGAAGTGAATGAAAATAGCAAGAGATCAAAAAGAGAAGCAGTTGGACAAGCAAGATACAGTGGAAGGAAATTAACACAGGCCTGGAAAATATCTGTACGGTCAGCCCAGTTTCCAGTGCTCATGGGGGAGTTGAGATTAAAATGTCTAAAACAGAAACAGAATTTTCAGTTTATGACACAGAAAACCACAGGCTGGAGCAATCAGACCGGAACGCATCTTTTGTAAGTTAAATTCAAGGCATAGCTCCAGAGCATTCCACGATAGCCTGTAGATTTCTATAACAGTAACAGATTTTTAATAGCTCTTTTGACAATGCATGAGGGATTGAAGGTATAGGGTTGCAACCAAAACCTTTTTTAAAAGATTCTTAGCAAGCCAGGAAAAGAGTCTTAGAAGGTTTAACTCTTAGGTAGTTCAGATGCTAGTGATGATAAATAATGAATGGTATCACCGAGCATCTGGACATACAGAGTATATGCTAATAAAATCTAACATGAAATTCAGCTAAATGTAGTTTGGGTGTATTATTAGACTACTGATATTACGAGACAATGACAAACCTAAGGATTTATACCTGCTGAAGACTGTGTGTGGAAGGAGGAGTTCATCTTTCATGTTCAACTGACCAATGAGAAGGTTGAAAATTGTGGTCAAAAGCTGACTAAAAATGTTCAGATGTATATTACACACAATCCTTTGTCTGAAACACATGCAAAAAGTTAAATGTAACAGCCTATAAAACTGTGTATCATAACTTAAGACAGAAGGTAAAGATCTTCATAAGACAAAAAGGATTTTGAACATCTTTGTACTTGAGACTATCTGTGTCAAAATCTGAATTTCTAAGAGCTAAAAAGTCCACCTGATGAGGTCTTTTGAGATGTCTCAAAATTAAATACACGGAAATTAGACTGCCATTAAAGCAGTCATGAATTACATGCATCCCTAAAACCCATCTTGGGCAAACTCTGATGATTTCATTTAATGATTCATATGTTAAGTGACGTAGCCACTACTTGCCAGGTATTGGTATGAGGCAATGATGTTTATTTTTCTGTTGACATAATCAGGATTTATTTGAACTTTTGTTTCCAAAGAAATGACTAATTGATGTATACACGGAGTCGTCAAAGAGACTGTTCTTAAAAATAAAGGCAGGTGATGATAGGCCAAGAATTCTAAAAATCCAGATGAGTGATTGTAGGTAACTAGAATTAAAGGTGGGTAGGGCACATGCTTGGACTTGTATTTTTACATCTACTATACCCTGCACTGAGAGGTTTTCTTTTCTTTCTTCAGAAGTCTCTGTGTTTTCTAATATTAAACAACAAATAGATTCCTGGTTTTTTCCTGTGTTTTAATTCAGTAGGGTCATATGTAGGGTACAATTAAGGTGCTGATACCTGTTTATCCTCATAATGCATTTAAAGTATACGTAAAAGGTAAAACTCTATGTACTGACAGCACATTTGGGTTAATATGGTCACATCTTAACTTGTAGCCAGATCTGCTGTTTTAAATGATTAAATGTTAAATCTGGTATTTACTCTTGGACTGTACAAAAGTCAAAGGGAACAATTTGTCAGCTCATTCATATTTTGCTTCTGAAGCCAGATAACTAATCAGTCTAACAGAAAAAGAAGTAAGATAAATGGAGGCTATTCTGTTATGTAGAAAAGTGTACATGAAGATAAATTTTTCACATTTTGCTTCATTTCATCTGCAGTTATCACTGTTGTAATTGCTTCTGAACACTCAAGGTGCTCTTCATATTGCTTCTATGATATGAATGGTTTAAGGTAATTTTGGTAGACTACTAGCTTGCAGCACTGAAATCTTCTGTATTCTTTTTTCTGTATTCTAATTTAGAAAAAAATCCTCTACCTTTTTATATAAAAGTGGATTTACCAAATAAACAATAAAGGGTCAAGAGCTTTGTAAGCTACCAGTTTCTGCTAGAAACAAGCTTGCATATAGGAAATCCTGAGTGAATAAAATCTTGTTACCATTGCTAGTATAGTGCCCATTAGTTTACATTAAAAATATGTGATAATCTAGGCCCAAATACCTTGCAGTAATTTCTTTTCCTGCCATGGCTTCTATTGATTTAAGGAGTAATGCGGTCATCCCCCTTGCCTCATCTAAAACCTGCAAGAGGGCTATCACCATTTTCAGTTTGTGATAGTCATCAGGTGTTTCTCACTGCAACTTCATGAACTAAATTATGATATGAAAAACCCTAAAAACTAGACTACTGTGTTAAAAATCTAATTATTTTAAAAAGGCAGTAAAGAAATATCTGTGCAAAATAGGATCTTGACCATTTTTATATTGCTGCATCATAGTATGTCTCTTTATTAAGAACTCTTTAAAGCCTAAGGAAAATGCTAGGATTTATAAAAGAGTCTTTTCCTCTGTTAACACATAATGGGTTTCTGACTAAATTAATTATAATGGCATAGTTAGCCACATATGTAGAATTCTCATCAGGGTTTGTAATCTGATTTTGTGCAGTGCGATTTTATGATGGATAAGCATCAGAACAAATAAGTAGACCCAAGGTAGCTGTATTAAAATTGCTGTAAAAGGTATACTAGTTTTCTCAGTTAGCTAGATTTCTGCAGTGGTAGATTGAGAGATTCTTAAATAGGCATACTCATTTTGGCACCCTGTGCACTTTAAAAAGAATCTCATTACAAAAACCCTCAGCTTTGTGCCAAAGAAATACAGGAGTGGGACAGGATTTCTTTCTTTTACGGTTTGTCAGAAATTTAATGTAGTTTTATTACATTGAATTTTCAACTATTCCAGCTGCTGTAGGAAATATATAGCTAAACAATAAGCTCAGAAAGGTAAATGCATGCATGATGTTCTTAAAATACTAATGCAAACTGGGCTTAGTTCAGAATTTCCAAACCCACATCATCTTGGCTTTTTAAGGCTCTGCAGGCCTTTTTAAAAACTCCTATGAGTTTAAATCAATATATTCTGCTGGCAGTAGAGTTCATGTTATTAGCCAGAAATGTGTGGGTCATCAAATACTTTTATAGACACATAGTGAATTTAATTAATCATTTATTATAAACATAAGATTTTTTCTTAACTAAAAAAATTAATTCAATTACCAGGATTTTCATTCCTCCTTTCATACAGTAACTTTCAGCTTTCTCTCAAGTGGGTTGGTTTTTTTGGTTTTTTTTTTCAAGAAATCCAACTTGGATTCTGCCATCTTGTCCTTTCCACTAATCTAATTACAATATTCAGTCAAGTTATAAAAGTATTCTTCTGGAAAATTTGACGAGATAAGGAGGGCAGTTTTCATGGAAAATAATGTGATTTAAAGTTCTTGCTCCTGGACATTCACATGCTCCACTACATTGGTGTAAGTATCTCTGCTGATGTCTAATGAAAGGTCATAATTGATGAAGTATTCCTGTATTCAGGCTTTACTTTTCTTCCAGCTTTTTTGACTATTTTATCATAACTTTTTTTTTTTTTGCTTGTTCGTACTAAAAAAAAAAAAAAAAAAAAGAAAGAAAAGCTTAGCTTTTCCTATCCATAGTTCATTTTGTGGGAGTGTTGCTACTTTTCCTTGCCTTGATGGCAAACAGAAATCAATGTTTTTCTAATATTAATTCTGAAATTAATATCCACTTCTGCTGAAGACTTTTAGAAGATTAAAAATAATGCATATGCAATAACAATCAGAAGAATCTTTATAACTGATTTGACCCTGTGAATTATATCAAACTGATCTTCTGTCTTTTGCATATTAAATATTTATAGAGAATATATGTCATGCTTTCAAAAGTAGTTTGCTTTCTGGACTAACACCTTAGTCTTGCAAAATACATCCCAATGTTTCTGATGCATTTGGACTCATGTTCCTTTAGGATGTAGCTATTACTGGTCCCCAAATTTCAACAATTGGTCTAGTGAATTGTCATTTATTGCCCAAGTTCTATAAACATAATAGTGTGTGAACGCAGAGAAACTGTGCCAACTTTTCAGTATCACACCGTTTTGTCCATGCAAAGCACTCTTACATTAATTACAGTATATAAGTAAGTACTACTTCTAGGAAAATAATAATAAAAAAATTAAATAGGGGAATTTGCTTTTCTTGAAGTTGAGAAATGCAGGCAAATATGGTCTGCTTTTCATTTCCCAAGAAATATGGTCCTTTTCAAATAAGTTACATTTTTCTTTTGTGTCCTTTAGCCTACCCCAAGCGGCTTGCAGTATTTATCAACTTTAATCAACATGACTGACAGGAAACCTGATAATAGAGAATAGCTGTCTCCACTGGTGGGGCAAAATCTTTTGAAATGTCAGTAGTGAATACACTGTATTTACATTTCTTTGGGACTCTCACTTTTAAAAGATTTTCATCTTTTACACTGGAGGGATGAAAGTAAAGGTTATTTAACTATACATCAGAAATTGTATCTGATGACAGTGTGACAAAATATTCCTGCTTTCAGAAGTGCAGAATGCCTGCCTTTCATATCTGGTGCTGTTCCAGTGGTGTAACAAGTTCATAGCTACTATTTGTCCTCCAATATTGGAAGCTGTTCATCATCCAATTAATGACAGTCCTGGAGCTTTCTTTTTTAAATCCATTTTGGGTTTGGCCAGCATATTAGATCTTTTCAGAGATTTATAGTATATTAAATATAAACAATTAAAATAAAATTAATAATAAATTACTTCTGGACTGTCATGCAACACATTGTTTTGGCCACAGGCAGGGCTCTGTGAAAAAGGCTGAGTTGTCTGGTTGTTCTGGATCACACAGAGGCTTGGCCAGACGTGTGCTCAAGAGCAAAACCACATTACAGCCATGCTGACCCCATTTGGTTTCAGTCTGTGAAGCTTGAAAGTTTGGAGAACTTTGGCTTTCTGTTGTCTATAGCGATCGGTGAATTCATTGGGGCTGTAGTCAGCAGTTCCTCTCCTTCATGTCCTCCGTTCTGAGTGTGGGGCTGCTAAACCTGGGGCTTGTGGTTCAGTTGATTGCGGCAGTTACTGTCTCTTCTGGACATCCCCTCTTCCTGAGCATCGCCCTGGGGCCGAGCTCCTGATGCTCTGCCTCTGGATGCACCCAATTTTATGTTGGACATCACATGGTGCAACTGCTCAGACTGGGAAAGCTGAACTCCCAAACACAAGAACTTCTCGTTTCATCACATTAAAGAATTGAGGAGAGTACCCAGTGAGCTCTCAAAAAATAAGTCTCTGTCTTCTGGTATTTTCTACCTCTGCTTTTGTACTCTTCTGTGTACATACAATACTTCTTTTGTATTCTACTCTGTGTTTCCTTTGCATTAAACCTCCTTTTAGATATTAAGAAACGTCACATTCTCAGCTGTAATTGTGCTAGCCTCAGAAGGTTTTAGAAAAAGAAAAGTCTGCCTAAAGAAAAACTAGGACCAAGAGGAATAGCTGGAAGTAGCTTGTTTCTCAGTGAGAGGAGGTTTCCTGGTCCCTGTAGGTCCCTTTTGATGACTCCATTATCCTATAGAGCTACTGACTTCCTTGTGGAAACATTTCTGCTACTGTTTCATAATTCAGAAACTGGTTTAATTTTAAACTCAAAATATAGTTAGTTTTGACTACAATTGTTATGGGTATTGGTAAAGGAAAGATTTAAAAATTATTTTGGAAAAATCTGTAAAAATATTTCAGAAAAACTTCATGGAAAATTATATTTTAATGTTAAAAATGCCTTTAGAAAAAAAAATAAAAAATATGAGAAATTTCCACAATATTTCTCAAGGAGAAAGTTCATTTTCTCTGGCTTGCTTTGATCTTCAAACATTGTAACTTTTTTTAATGCAAAATCACAGTAAATTTAGCAGGAGAGTAATTAAGTTGTAGAGACCCCATCAAGGCAAACCCACTTCACAAACATGGAACAGCTAGAAACGCCACAGCGTACCTACAACTCACCAATAATGGAGGGGTTTTTTTCCCCTTTTCCTCTACCCAATATATTAATTTCAGATGGATGTCCTGTGCCCAGTGCTGTGCCCAGAAGCGAAGTTACCAAGGCTGACACATTCATCTGCTGCCAATCCGATCAGTGCCTGGAGAGAGCAGGCACGGGAGACATGAAGCATCTTTCAGTTGCTGCTGGGAATGTCCCACCAGCAGCATGGGGCGGCTGAGAGATGGCTGTGGGCACCGAGGGTCTGCAGGGAGGAATCCTGAGCTTATCCAGTAAATGACAGCTGCCGCGAGGGCGAGGGCTGGAGGGGAAACCAAGGTAGGGAGTACGCTTTCACCAAAAGCATTTCTCTGGATTTGTTGTGACAAATGCCTTTGTGCTTTTTAAATATCAGAAGTCCACCTCTTACTTCCTTATGTACCGTAATACCTTCATTTTCTTTAAGATAAACTGTATCCACCAACCCCCTGGCATTTGTGTGAAAAGCCTCCCACGTCCAAGATCTGCTCTGCCTCTTAAAATGTACATAGCTGCTTCAGGAGAGAAACCTGGCCCTTGAACAAGAAGGAACGAGAGATGATTCATTAGGAAAAGGAAAGGAATGTGGGTTTGCAGCATGGCAAGAAAAGACTGTGACCCCCTCAGCTGCTCTGAACAAAGCAATTTGGAGTCTTGCAGTGGAGGGGAATCGGTGCCCTGGTTGTGTAAACCAGCAACAAGAAGATTTAGCATCTCCAGATTTGCTGCACAAAGTCAGGTCTGTTCCATTTAATCTTCATCAGTGCTTCTGTTTTCCACTGTGACTTCCAACACATTCAATTAAAAAAACCCCTGCTCATAAGCAAGTAATCCTCAAGATTATTTTTATTATTATTATTATTAAGGAGTGTCTCTTCTGAGAGCATTTTCAACTACAGCATTCAGGTATGCTGGGATTATTGTATTTTCATGTGTGCCACTCACACCTCTGAAAGCTCTCCCCATCTAAGCACCAGTACTCCAAAAGAAGTACTTAGACGACCTCCACACAATAAAAGGCAGAAAGGAGGTATTGCTATAATTAAAAAAGTTGGAACAAGGAGGCAGGCTCTTGCTAATACCTACATGAATGTGTAGCCTGTGCTGCTGCTGAATCACATTTTACTGATAACCCAGGGATTAGACACAGATAAATACAGTAAAAGGGGAGTGCTGCCAAGTTGCTACAGTGAATTATCTAACTGTAGTTGCAAGTACTTTCTCACTGAACAGCCAGAACTGCTCGTGTTTGCAGCCCCGATTTTTTTGTTTGTTTGTTTTAATCCTGCGCCCTGTATAAGGGCACACAGCATGTGTTTATATGTAATAGTTTTTAAGATATCCTTTATTTAAATGTAATAGGGAAAGTCAGATATCTGGAATTATTTGCAAAATGAAAGGAATAGACCTAGTGAAGACCAGCGTAGTAGGAGTCAAAGGGACCAGCTGCTCCCTTGCTCCTGCACAGGAATTTGCGGTCATTCCAGCTATCACTCCATGCAGTAAAGAGTGATGTCTTGCCATGCACCAAGCATGGCAGCAACCAGCCATTTCATCCTTCCCTGTTGTGCTGGAAAGAATGTAAGAGCCGGCCACACTTTCTGGTGTAGACGACATCCTTCTGCAGCCCTGCCAGTGCATAGCAGGGGACACAGCCAGGTCTGTCTGTGTGTCAACCAAGTGTCACGCTGTTACTCTCCAGGAATAACAAATTAGGGGCCACTAGCTTCCCCTTAAGAACAAGCTTTGGTATCAAGAGTAATCCTCATTAAAGCACTCCTTCCATCTTGCTTATCTGACGCGCAGGTGCACAGGAAAGCTCATAAGCAAGCCGATAAGTATTGACTGATTGGAAGTTTCTGTGCCAAAAAGCTGTGTGGCCTGATACATGACTCATTCTTAAAAACAGTCTGTACAGTCTGGGTGTTTCAGATTATGAATAATACAAGGATTTCTTACAAGGGGTCTGACCGAAGGAAAAAAGAAGTGATACTCATTGGTGATTGCAACTCTCCATATACTCAGCAGAGTACACCGAATGGAAGAAGTAAGGCTTAAAAATTCTTTTTGGAAAATTCACACCTGATCCTCTTATGGGTATTTGCTCACATAGAAAAAGTAGCATTCAGTGCTAACTCCCACATTAGAAGGCAGAATTAAGAACATCTGTATAGATAAGAGACCATTATGAACCAAAAACAAAATTGATGTTAGTTTAGTACAAGTATTTTGATATATTTTAAGAGCTGCACTGGAAATATATTTACATAACAGTTTGGATATTTGAAAATACCAGAGAATTTCACAAAGACTGTTCTGAAACATGTCACAGTGGGTCAAATGACAGCATCTTTCTACTGGCTCACTATGTATCACCTAGGGGAGCATGTTTTATTTAAGAAGGAGCAAGCCAGGGGATATTGATGAGCAAAAAATGAAAATGAGAATATATTGAGCAATCGGGAGCCAAAAAAATGTTAACAAATGCATTTGAAGGTTGAAGACTACAGAGACTGTGGTTCTGCATGACATGTTAACCATGTGTGCAGAACCTTGCAGGTGCTTAGCAAAAAATAATCCTCAAAATGGTGAATTCCTCTCCCGGGAGAGTGTCAAGGAAGGTTAAGTGATTTGCCCAGACCAAAAAGAGACTCATGTCGGAGTTCAGCTTAGGATGTTGCGCTCTTTGACTACTGGCTTTTGTCTTTCTTCTGAAGAATATGACAATACATATTCAGGTGATGAAAAAGAGAGAAATGTGGTGTGTATTCTAAAGTAGATTTTAGGAGAAGTGTTTGATCTACAAATAAGGCAAGCATTCTCTTACAGAAGGGCATATAAATTCCCAAGGAATTACTTTTTGTTGAAGGAGAAAATGTTATAAATAAAAAAATGTTCAGGAAGGAGTTAAAAGGAATATCAGAAAGCACAGCATTAGGGCCATTTTTGTTTACTTTATAATTTACTGACCTAAATTTGCCAATGACATAGAACTGGGAAAGGAGGATAAAGTAAATACAGAGGAACAGAGCAAATAAATTCAAAATGATCTGGATAGATTCAGCTTAGAGGCTGGATAAGTAGCTTATTCAGCTCAGTTGTACAGAAGTGTGAAGTAATAAGATTAAGAACTAAAAATAATCAAAGAGGATAGAGCCAAAAAGAAAATACAACAAATAACACAATCCCAGAAGAAGACTAGACTAAGTACTTTTCCCTGTTTATGGGGGAGAAGATACAACTTGCTGTCGGGCAGAGCACAGGGGACTTTGCCAGCCCCGGTGCGGGCACAGGGAGCCGCGTGCCTACGGACCGACGGAAGGATGCAGAAGTAGCTGGGTGCAGGAACGCGCATTCCTGCGGGCACAGGGATCACCCCCTGGGAGCAGCACATCAGTCCACGGGGCTGTGGTCGGGAGGGAAAGGAAAAGGACAAATTGCAGATTGATTGCATTTCATTATTCAATATATATCTGGCAACGATGCCAATTGGTGAACTGGGACTTGCCGTGCAGCGCACACATAACAGCTCTGGCAGTCCCTGCCCCAAGTTGTTTTCAATTGACGTAGTGTTTTTATTCTCATTTCAGTTCAACTGTGTGGTGCATTTTTTTTCCTACAGGGCATATTTTGGTGCCTAAAGCTGTGATGGACGTAGTCGATCCCCTGTTTGTTAACCAAACCAGCAGCAGTTTGGTACAGGCTCCAAAGGAGGTAATGGCCTGAGCCATAGCTAGGCTAAGGACTCCTCTAGGAAATCAACAAAGGAGCAGAGCAACACAGTGAAAGTTGTGGGTACAAGAAGTCTCATGCATACATCTCCCATTGTATGCAATTTGACTACAAGCCAACCACTTTAATCCCATAAATATGACAGCCTAAGTGAGCCTTCTTTGAGCTCTCCCTGCTAGGCAGCGTGGCTGCATGGCGGTGATCCCCCCCTGAGCTGGAACACCTCTCAAGGCTCTCAAAGCAACAAGATATTTACCAATGACAGATCGCTGGATGAGCCCAATTTGAGTTCTCCGTGGACAGCAACTGGACTGCACACCAGGCAATTCTACCTTCGATCAGGGACACCTCTCAATATTAAGAGATAGTAATTTAGCATAAATAAGTAAGTTTTAAATAGAACGAATCACTTAGAATTAAATGTGTGATTTAGTATGCTGTTTGCTGAACTTTACTTAGCATGAGTAGCTAGATATGCTGAAATCTAAGGCCACAAGCTGTAAACTTTCACTTAGATTTGCTGAACTTGTACTGAAAGTGTACCTACTTAGTCAAAACAGGGGACTCCAGAACCAGCGTAAAACAGAAAAGAAGGAGGCTTCAAGGTCTATGGCCATCAACAGCACCTGCAACTCGACAACATAATGAACAGCCTGTCTGGAGACAGTGAAGGAATCCAATAAGGAGTCAGCAGGTGTCAGTCCAGAATCACTATTGGACCAAAGGGCATGTGGAAGACGAGCGAAGAGAGTGTGAAGAGTGCGTGAGGGGCAGGTGAATAGTCTGTAAGGGTATAATTGTCCAGGGATTTCTTTGTTCAGGTCCTTCCTTACTTCCTTTCTCTCCTTCCTCTTCTTCCTCTCCTTCCTCTTGTTCTCCTTCTCCTTCTCCTCCTTCCCCTTCTCCTTCTCCTTCCCCTCCTCCTTCACCCTGCTCCTTCTGACTATCCATCCCCAGAGGCACCCAGCTGGAGCTGACTCTGCTGCTGTACCACTCTATTAAATTATTTATTTTTATAAGGTTCGATGCCTGTGAATATGTTTCAGGAAACTGAGGGCTTGAACTTCAGAGCGAAATAACACCAGATGCCTGGATGAATTGGCAAGTGATTAATAGCATGCTAAACTTTGAAATCGTAGCTAAATGATATAAAGGATTGATTGTCCGTATGTAATCTTTTAGACATAGACAGTTGAAGAAGTCTGAGACTAAGTCTGAATCCAGCCACACCTAGACTCCTCTCTGAGAAGTTTAGAAAGACAGGGGGTCTATTCTGTACCTTATGACTCAACAGGAGGTTCTCCTTACCCTTTGAATCTCTTAGATATGAACCATTGACCAGGTCTGAGACTAAGACTGGATGTAGCTGCCCCTAGGCTCCATCAGGAGTTTAGAAAGCAAGGGGGTCCATTCTGAACCTCGTGACTCAACAGGACAGTCTCCCTTACCTTTTTGCATCTCCAATCTCTGTGCAAATCATTCTAAACCAATTCTAACTCGATTTTCCTTTGTATGTTTCTCCCATGTAGTAAGCAGTAGAGTGAACCTTGTCGTCAAACTCTGTTAAGTCACACTTTTACAGATTCTTTAAGGATCCTAAATAATTCCGCAACGAAAGCACTGTGATTAGTGTAAACAAATAAAAGTTTATGAGTTGCCTATTAACCAGATTTGTGTTAATTGTCCATTTTGCCTTAGGGAGTTAAAAAAACCAACTTTTATTATTAAAACTGAGACTTGAGGAAGACAATGCTAAACTTTTTTTTTCAGTACAGACTTTATTTTACCCTCATAGAGTTAGAAAACTGAACCGATAAAACTATAAGTAGATTCTATTGAAGAATAACACAGTCTTAGATATCTTTTCTTTAAATCATGAATGATCCTCTACCAAATAATTAAAGACACCATTTACAGCCGCCTTCTGTTCAAAATCAGGCTACTACTTTTTCTTTAAGAGGTACTTTTGTTGTGTTGGTGGAATTATACTGAGTATTCTCTGTCTAAAGTAGCAAAATAACTCCATAATTGGATTTGTTCAGAGTAATGATAACAAGATTTAAAACACAGTTGCAACACAGGAAAACTTAGTGTAAAAAGACTATTCTATGTCTTCAGCTGTCAACTAGAAGTATATTAAATTTTGCAGAGCAAATTCAAATAAAAGTGTTGAGATTAAAAGTGATAAAGCAGCAACAGTGAGATCCAAATCCCTCCAAAAATTAGATTAAATCCTCCTCAGGACCATAAAAACCTTATTATCTTGACATGACTAGATCAATCATTGCGAGACAATTATCTTAACAAGTTAAAGTTGCTTTGATACGGGAGTTTTAGACTATATTTTTTTTCTTCTCCTTGGTATGAAAATAGACTGTGTATGGTCCAGGCACTCCTGAGCAGAAACTGAGATGGACACATCTAGGCTCTCATGGTGACAAATAAGCCATAAAGTCTATCTGTAAACATCAATAAAGTCCTCCTTTAAGCAACAAAAGCTTGCATTATATTGAACCGTGAAATAGAACAACACTAACTCTTGTCATTATATAGTTTATTGACTTTAGTATGAAATTACTTAACATTGTTCTTCTCTCCTCACTTCTTTAACTCCAAAGCCATTCTTGTAGCTGAAATACTGTGTTGCATTTCCACTGTGCCTATTATCAGAAAGCTCATGTGCCTTACCCTGGAAATTAATGCTCATACCATATCTCTGAAGATGGCCGGTGCTATTATTGATAAATGTAGAACTGAAGAATGATGTGAGAATGGTCACAAAATAATCAGAGCCAGAGCCAAAAAGAGGGGGTCCCAAACCTTTTAGCCTTACTAATGATAGAAGCAGGACTTTAGCCTGGTCAGGAATACTATCAGTATTCAAAAATATACACTGCTCATCGAATAGTTTTTTCAACCTTCTTTGAACCTTTTTGTTCCCATTTTTAATTGGGAATTTCATGTGTCTTTATTGTTTCTGCTGGAATATTTGAAGTGTATTTTGTCCACATTTCATTACTGTGAAATGGTTTTGTGGGCATTCTTGTTACTTTGGAGTGTCATTGACCTGGCTTTGGATTGAAAACTTGCTCACAGCCTACAGATTTAATTCTAAGGCAAATCAATATGGTTCTGTGTCAAAGAATGTGGCAAACGTGGGCTTTTATTTCAGATTGCAAAGGACCCTTGTAGTAATCTTAAAAAGTGAGTGCTTTAAATTCTGTCCAAATAAAAACAGTCATTTGTATTTTGCATCTTCTGGTATATTAAAGCAAGATTTATGTCTTTAAAGGTTTTTTTGCTTGTTAGTTTTAGAAATAATTTCCTACTGAATGCACTTTCTGTAGGAAGCACCTCTTAAAAATGATGATATAGTGTGGAACCAGTATGGAAAATTCTTATAAATACTTCTTACAGTGTAGAAGCTAATTCTGACTCTAAATGAAAAAAGCAATTCCTCTGCACTATAAACAAGTTATCTACAGGTGAACACTAAGACAAAGAAGCTATTTTATTAATGTTACAGCATAATGCAAATGAAGACTAGGTCATTTTTAATGAAAACAAATTTTTCTGTCAAGTACGATAGAAAAAATATACCTAATTTGCAATATTATAATATATTTTAAAATATTGTCATCTGTGAGAGTTCACAAGACAAATTATACATTCCTAAAAATTGGAGTTTTATACATTTGAACTTCTTAACAACAGTGGTACAAGAGACAGTACTGAAATAAATTACTTCATAGACCCACGAAGGACAGCTGGTGTCAGATAGCCTTACATAAATAGTAAGTTTAAGACTCCATACTGGTTTAATTCCCACATAGTTTTTCAAGTTTTATTAACCCAGACAATTCATAATAATTATGATAAACAGGCATTGTCATCAAAAATCAGCAGAAATTTGATAAGATTAAGTACAATGCAATACATCTTCCTTGCTCACAGGGTCTGTATAATAAATTACTCCTAGGCTTCAGAATGAGGCATTGTATAATTGAGCAAAACAGATCAATTTTTAAGGATGCTTATTTAAATGCAAAACAGACTTTTTGAGAAGGGTAAACTTGATTAAAATACCTTTTTAAGTGCAAATCACAAACAACAATATTTAATACTCACAGGCCATAACCATCCTATTAATAATACAATTTATTGTTCAGATATAATTGTAAGGTCTTGACGATGTGGCAGCTGTAATCTACTTTAAAAATTAGAAGCAGTGAACTCCACAGTCTTCTAATGTGGCTGAAATACACACAATGGCTGAGCGACTTGCATTTGGTTGCTGAAATACATTGCATCAGATTAAATGATCAGGCTTTGGGTGTTTGTCACACATCATTTTCCCCATCTTTAATGGTGTGTTCCATAAATTATACTATTTCTGCTATTGTGTAGATATTAAAATCAGATCCAGAAATGACTGAATAGGAATGTAGCCTTCTCAGTCCTGGATACTTTTAAAATTGGTTCAATCTTCACATGCTGGCAATACTCCTTTTTTTTTTTGGTAAAATTGCCTGGATAGGTGCAGTTGTGCTTTTGCATAGCAAGAGCATTACATACGTGAGACGTCTGGACAGGCTATGACTATCTCATACTGTAAGCAAAAGTGAATGTAAAAAACCCTAGTCATTCCAACTTAACTTTGTCCTGTAAAACAGAGCTCTGCACTGAAAGCATTGATAAACTGTCACTTTCTTTAAAGGCATGAGAGGGGCTATGGCTCCTTCTCCTCTCGCACCTTTACTCTGGCATCCCTTTGGCACCATTGCCAGGGCATTAGTACTTACCTTCTAATTATGCATTTAGGTTCCTTTTCCAAGGCTTTTTTTGTATGTGTTTGTATCTGTGTGCTGCAACACTTGAGTTTCAGTCCGCGTGAGAAGGAGCTCAGGCTGTCTCACACGTCCTGGGTACTCTAATCCTCTGTTACTATATGCATATACATACATGTGAAAAGATAGCAGTGGCTTGTGTTCATAACTGGAAAAATATTGTTATGCTCGTGGTTGCCCTGTGGTTCTAAAGTCCATGATAGATTTGGGAAGGCAAAATTTTACTCAATGTACAGCTGAAACTCGTGTGCTCTTCTTTTTCAGTTTTGCTTTCAGAGTCCCCAAATTAGACAACAGAAGAACAACTTCCCAAAGAAAAGGAGGTGAAAGCTCTTTACTTCCAGTTACAGTTTTGCAGGCAGCATCTGTGATCTGTTTTCCTTCATCACTGTATCAGGCTCCTACAACAACAAAGTTTCTGCTCAGAGAAGAAACAGAACCAAGAATCCTTTTACGCTGTAACAGCCAACTGAAGACTGAGACATCTGATCTTTGAAACAGTCTTAAACTTTGGTGAGACATAAGCATTGTAAGTGGAATATTTATTACTTTAATAACATCTATGAGTGCAATGTTAATAGCCATTTTTTTTAATGACCATTAAACTACTTATTAGCAGCTCTATGACTGTGCAGTTGAATTATGAAAGAATGAGCTTTGAGTTAGGCGTTTTAATGTAGTTTATATTCCTGCACAAGTACACCACTTTTGGGAGTTGAGGTATTTTCACTCTAAGTTCAGCCAGCCTCCTCTGAAAGTCTTGAAAATAGTCAGTCTATCATTTATTACACTCTTTGCAGCACAAAATAAGACTCCTGTGTGTTTTAAATGTTTCCATGGTGTTGGAGTCTGCTTCACTGAAAGGGAGCGAATGTCAGGACCAAGCCTAACCTGCTGTGCTCGTTGAGAGGCATGGAGCAGCACTGGCTTCCAGCTCCCTGCTCGGCTGCTCCAGCACCCATCCTGCATTGCTCCGGGGCTGGCTGCAGGCTGGCTCACGTGGCCCCACTCCTGCACTCTGAAGAAGGCTGAAGCCAGCTTTAGTAAAAATAGAAATTTGGCTGCTGGCTATTGCAGGAAAAGTGGATCGACAAATTCAGCAAGCTAAGTGGACTGAGACATTCTGGTTGCAGTTCTGTTACAGGATTGGTCACCTCATCTAGGGGATGGGTCACTGTGTGAGGAGAGAGTAATAGTTTAGCAAATATTAGTAACTGTTTAGCCTTATGTTAAATAATTGTACATCATTGCACTTGAGCACAGAAAAGCTTTTCCTGTGTTCTGGAAGTATGGCCTTTGACTTGCATTCCCATCTTCCTCTCTGTCTCTGTCATCTCACCTTGCCGCGTGTCCTGTTTTACTCTGTGTAGCATTGGATGGTGATGGCAATAATGAAAGTAAGTCATTTATTAGCTAACCTAAGTGAAGTTAACATGAACACAAACTGTGTATCAAACACTGCTGAAGAAACAAGAGGCTAAGTTTTAAAGCACAAGTCATTATGCTCTCTGCTTCATATTTTGCTTCCACAGCCCATGTATTTTCATACATTAAAGCTGATCATCACAAAGAAACATCAGGTAGCTCAGTTATTAATAGGTAAATCAATTCCATCTACATCACGACGTTGCTTCATCACCAGCAATCCTATTGAGCTAGGAATGCATCTCCCTGAAAATGCTCTAAATGGCCTGCTGATTCCTATCTTAGAGAAATGTGAATCAGAGACTGTTATCCTATAATGTCATACAGCAGCATTCCTCAGTAGCCTGTCATATGAGGATATCCGATTGTCTGTGCTTTTCTAAGTATGAAATGTCCGTGTGTATGCACGCATACATGCAATATATTATATTTTGTATGGTTTTTCAATGCTTTTCTTAGTATGTGTTCACCCTGATGGAGAGACAGCCATCTGAAAACACTATGAAAAGTCATTTTGCTCTAAGTGTTTGCTGAATCAATGAATCATTTTGTTTTACAGTAGCACCTAAAATGTGTTTGGCAACATCTCATAAATCCTGATGTTTGCAGTCTAGAAATAGAAGGAGAGGAGCAGAATAAAATATCACCTACATTTCAATGTTTTTATATTGGCTGTATTGGAGAGAAACACAGAGGAACAGAAATTAACCAATTTCATACGGCTGACTCAGTGTACCAAGAAGTTATACAAAGGAAAAAATAAATGAGAGGAGCTGAAGCTGGGAGCAGATCTGATTTTGAAATTAGAAGAGGCAGAAAACATAAGTAGCAAGGTACAGATTTATGAAGATTGCTAAGGAAAGAACTGTAATTTTGACTTTGATAAGGTAGAAAGAAGATATCCAACATCTCGGGTGACACAGGCAGATAACGTGCAATTTAGCAACCATGTTTTTTTCTATGAGACAAAGATAGATGTGAGTATGCTGGAAAAGCTAGAAAAAAGGAAGTTAAAGCATTCAGTGTATGAGATCCCTAATGAAAGATTTTGGTTAAAATTTCATTAAAAGTAAATTTAATTTCATGCAGATCAGAGGATTGCTTTCTAATTTAGGAAGTAACAGCATTGCATACTGGAGTGTATAGTCCACTGCTCTGAGCCTGTAAGCTGCTATTAACAGAGCAAGTAATTAAAATATTTAGATTAGTGTCAGACAGGGATTACAATAGGAAACTTTAAACTAGGACTAACTTAGACAGTTAAGTGAAGGTTTATTAATTTTTTTGTGAACTTGAGGGTGACTTTAGTTTCCAGTATGGTTTGTCTCATGTAAGGTTCAAGGTGGAAATCAAAATAAGTAATGTTATCACTCAATGTATTAATATACAATGAAAGTTTGCACCTGGATGTGAAACCACAAAGAAAAGCAAACCCAGAACACTCTTGGTTATATGTTTGCAGTTAATTTCTAGTGTACGTGTGTTTTATGTAATACTTCATGCTCAATCTGGCTAACCTGACTGTCTGTCATAGCTTGCATGAATCTAATCACTTGCCAAGACAGTATTTGCCTTGGCTGTCTAGAATGTTACGTTTGTGATTTTTAACCCATTTTCTCTAAAATGTCCTTATGCCACTCACCGTATGCAAAACACCAATGTTAAGACATAATTTAAGCAAATTTTTTTCGATTTTGTTTCTAAAATTAACAATTTTTTTATTTTATTCTCACTATTTTAGTGGGAAATACTCAGTTCAAGAGCTTGTTCTTAAAATACTATAGGAAAAATAAATGCATTTGTGCACTTTTTGATGAATCACATTTTGAAGGAAATGCAGCATCAAAAGCTACATTTAGGTAATATGCCCCATTAAGCTTCTTCTAAAACCAGAGACATGAAAATTCAAAATTAATGTGGAAAATCCATATAAGGAAAGAATGATTTGTCAGATTTAATTTAGATTTTTTTCCCCCCAATTCTTTGAATTAGAACTTTAATGCAATATCTCCTATATGAATATGTGGCTTGTATTTCATTCTGTTTGTAATTTCCTTTAAGGTATGTGATTAATTCAGTTTAAAAAAAAAAATCTCTGTGGATCATGTATATACCTACCTGGGATTGGTGAAATCTATACTGAGTTTTCCTAGGTTTACAAATTACAGGTTTAGATACATTGTTAGTATGAGAATGATATGTATTAGCTATTCCTTCTGATGATACATGAGCATAACTCTAAACAGAATATTTTCCTTGTGCACAGTATATTAAATAACAAGTTATGTAAAGTGAATATTTAGGTTTACTAATTTGAAGCAGTGTAGCTTTACTACATATATTTTCATTCTGAAACTACTGTTATCATTAGAATTATTATGTACTCCATTCCCACTGTTTAATAGTTCATGAGTAGTAGATCAAATATAACTATATATAAGAGAGATTGCAGATCTCTCTTTTGTCGATCTAGCCTCAAAACACCTGTTGGATGAGTGTGACATTATGAAACATATCAGTTGTCCTCCAGTGTTAGCCAGGGACATGTCTTTTCAGATCCTTTTCTGGGTAGCCAGCAAATGGAATGGAGATACCTCTAGAAATAAAACCTGCTTTAAGACACAACTCTGAATTTTGCTTAGGAGGAGGGCTACGATGAGGGCTACAATTTCTGATCAGAAACATTCGCTATTTGGAAAGAATCTGAAATATAGGCTGTGTGGACATGACAGCCGTTCTTCAGCTCCAACCTGCGACCATCACTGCAGGCAAACAGACCTGTGCAGCAGTGCACCTATACCCTGAATCTCCTGCATTCTAGATAGGGATGAGTAGTTCCTAGCAAAGTCCCTGTTTTTGACTTGCATTCTTCATTCTCTCGCTGGGTCGGTGCCCACATGCCTTCTAGCTGGCGTTCTGTCGATGCTGTTGCTCGGGTTGACCCTCCCTGCCATGCTGGGAGCAGGCGACCCTCCAGGCCCCAAGGGTCCCAGTGCTGGGCACCCCTTCCCTGGGACCCCTCGTCCCAGTTGGGCTCCAGCAGCCCTGCAGGGTCCCCATCGCAGGGGCTCACTGGAGAGTGTGCGTGAGGATGCTCAACCACGCACTCCTGCTTATTCTCAATAACTGTGTCATGAGACTTCTTTAGAGGACTACAAATGAGAACAAAATTCCGACTAGCATATAGGAGAGAACTGCACATCCTGAAAATTCTTGCTGGATTTCATATCCCTGTTTATGGATTTCATATCCCTGTTTATAAGAACTGAGGGCTTCTTGTGAAAGTATTGACAACTGTGAGGCCTGCTGTGGGTGATTAATTTCTAACACCTAATTTGTTTTTAAAAGAAGAAGGTGCTGGCTCATTAAATCATATGGAACATATCAAAGAAAAACTGAAGGGAGAAAAAAGGCCGGTGGCATGGAAATGCGATATCCACAAACAGTGCCTAATTACAAGCAGGTTAGCCAGAGAAATGGCCAAGCTAAACAACTACATATATTGTTGGGGTTGCCTGAGGGCTATGCTGGCAGCAGCTCTGTTTGAAGTAGGGCAGTATTAGGGGAGCTGTTAGCATCCTCCTGTTTTTGTTAGATCAGCTATTTTGCTGGTTTTGTCCCTCCTTTTCTTTTTTTTTTTTTTTTGTTTTTACGGACTGCACATTATCTATACATTTCCTTTTCCTTTTTCTATAGGAAGTTAAGTGGATAAAAAGCCTTTGGGGGCTTCTGAAACCCTGAGTTTCCTAGATTACTTTCTTTGGTATTTGGAGTGTGATAGAAGAGACCGAACTTGTCTGTCAGTAATCTGTTCTTGATAGACACAAGAAATGCTGGCAAGAGGCACCTAAATAAAGTGGATACAAAACACACCATGACATCAGTGAAGTGGCAAAATACTCACCTAGAAGCCTAACTTTGGGCTTTTAGGTTGGTGAGCTCAGGCAGAGCAGAGGGTGGATACTCCAGCTTTTGCACCCCCTTTGTGCTGCCAAACCTGCTGAGAGGCAGCTACTGACTCAGGCTTAGCAGCTCACTCAACACCAACTAGATGTTATAGCTGGTTTGGGGTCACACCTCAGACAGGGAATGATTATTACGATTTTAGGTTAGACACTGATTTCATACTTGTTACCTCCTTGGAAACAGATCTGGGGAAGAAAAGCTGGTGAATGGATACTTGAGAAAATCAGGACCTCCCTCCATTCAAAAACACTGCAGTTCTTCACTGTAGAGTTGTGGTTCACTGTTATCTGCTCCATACCAGTGTCAGTGGGTTTGCTTCTCAGTTTTTTAGCAAAATAAATTATGATTTCACCATGTGTCTTTCTATAGACTCTCGCAAGAAAGAAGTCGGCACAACAACCCAAGGAAAAGCAAACGCTGCATCTGCCCAGCAGCGTTCTCTAGGAGGGGATCCCCACCAGCTAAAACCCCCTCCAATCCAGCAGCCACTTCATTAGTTTTCCTGTGTAGTATGCACAGATGGCACAAAGGTTGGGAAACTGTAATTGTTGGAATAAACTGACCAAATTCACCTTTGACTGAACTTATGAGCTTCCTTATTTTTCTTGTAGCTTATGGAATGTATCAATAAGAAATAGTTACATTGACCACCCATAAAATCCTGCTGTTTGCTTTCCATAAAACACCATTGTAATATAGAGAATACTGAAAATACTGCGGTATTCTCTTTTATCAATCATCTCTTACAATCTGTAGAGTTTGAAGAACGTTCACTCTTACAGTAATTTTTCTATAATATGTACCTATGCGTGCAATGGTGGTATTGGTGCTACATTCATATACTACTGTGAATGATTCATTATCCTTATTTCCTTGTTTTTTGTAGTAATGGCAAACTGTATAATACCACTGGTAACATAGCACTTGATCCCACTTCTGCTTACCTCAGTGTCCTCTAATTTTTGCACTTCGCTGAAAGTGTAAAAATACAATTCCTAAGCATTCATTTAGCACATAGACAGCTAACTAATAGTCTTTATATTTATCAATGTCACAAATTATGAATTTCATGTCATGTAGTTTTCTGTATAATAATTTTGCAAATTATATGATAATTGTTGAAAATTAAAAATAAGTCTGTGAAGGTGCTACTTGAAAGTGAGAAAGAGAGAAATCAGTTCCTCCTCCCTCATTAGCTGAAACCTAGTTTAATGTAGTCACATTACTAGTATTTTAGAAACTCACTTTTGTTTCAGTCATCCTGCACGCCATGAGCAAACCATTGCTTATGTCTCTTCAGTGAGTTGGTTTTCCAGTATGTTGCCCAAATCTCATTTCATTTGGACAGAGTTGTTTGAGTTGTGGATGGTGTATAAAGTGTCTTTACTTATTTTTAAGGTCAGTGTGATGATCTTGAAAACTTGTTAGTATTGACATCATAAGATGTTCACTTGCATATCCCATAATTGCTGTTAATTGCTTTTTTGCTCTAGCTAGTGGCAAAAATGTTCTATGTGGAGGGGACTGATAAGAACATTGGCACAATGTTTATTAATTATAATTTTAATTGGTAATTATTCACTTTTTCATGTTATTTTTCATCCTGGTAATGTAGTTTTTACTTGAAACAAGACTTCAGCTTGATAGTTGTAGCCTATTTGTGTCTATTAGCCATGTTATCTTCAAAACTTTGGAGATAAGTATATATACTAGCGGATTTTAATTAGTTGGTATGATTTTCATGAAAAGTCATTAAAGCTCATCTCTATACATAACTGTTGCCAACCACCTTATTTTTTTAAACAAGCAATTCGTATTAAATCCTAGAATCCCTATTATATATGGGATTTGCCTTCTATTGGATACACAGATGCTCCAAGTATTGTAGAAGAAAATAAAAAGCCACTGATTAATCGTTCACAAGATAGGACCTTGATCTTTTATGCTTTTATCTTATCTGAATACTAGTGAGTAAACCAAATCAGATTAAAGGAGGAATGTTTGTCTCTTATCCCTTAGACTTGGTGAAATCTGGGCTTATCTGCTGAGTGTCAGCTATATTTGTGCTTCAAAACCCAAACATCTGTTTTCAGGCAGTGTTTTCTTTTTTTTTTTATTAAACTTCATCACAGCCCAGCATCTGTGCAGTAATTCTGTATCAGAATTCTAAAGATTTTAAACATACGACATAGGACAGAGATCAATCTAATGGCAAGGTTGTGTGGGCACCTCTAAATATGAAGGGGAAAACCAGATAAAGCAAGAATGGCTTAGTGTAAAATTCAGTTCTATTCCCTTTTATTTCCCTGCAGAGTCTTTCATTTTTAGTGGAAACTTGTCCTTCTGACATCTTCATGAGAAATTGTGGATGTATTATCATGGTACCATGGACAGTCCAACAATTTTTATTGGAAAACAGTGAGTCACAGTAATTCAGGTGAACACAAAATGATAAACAGAGTCTTACACTACAGTCTCCCACGGGGACAAATACTAACAAACAGTAAAAACAAACTTAATTTTTGTGATTATGTAATATTTATTTCTGAAGGAGAAGACAAAGATGTCAAAAACATAAACGAAAGTGGACAATGATGTTGTTTACCCGAATTAAATGGATTTTAAATACAACCAGCATAGAAGCTGAAATAAAGTTTGTAAGTTTACCCTCTATAGCAGTAACACATAGAATAAATGCTTGCTTTATTTAACTACTTATTATTTTGCTCAAAGATTTTAGCTTATCTTTCTTCAGGTTAATTATAAGCAATTATTAATAAATCTTTTTTTCAAGGCATTTTTTTTCAAGTTAGAATAATGAACACATTTATGAGCTCTTCTTCTTAGTATTTTAAAAATCTATTTTAAAAACCATCATGATATTATGCAAAACTAACTGCTTTAATTGCTTGTAGTGTTCAGGATGCCCTTTGCATGCTTTCTACTGGTCACAATGCTAGTAAAATTAAGCTCAGTATTTTGCAGCTGTTGAAATAATGTTTATAAATGGCTTCACAGTATGATGCTGGTATTTTCAGTGTGGGTTTCCAGTTCAGAGAAAACACAAGTACCTTTTCAAAACTTCAGATGTGTCACTGACTTTTGTGGTCAGATCCATATTCAGGTGACCAGTGTAAGTGGTCTGTACACTGAAATGTTAATCACAATAAACTCTTATAGATTTGGGTGTCAGACTTCTTTGACTACTGAATGCTGTTCATAGTGATTAGCTATCTTTTGCATGAAAAGTTATAAACTCAAAATATTATTCCTGGGCATTCTATTTTTTATCTGAGTATATAGAAAAAAAAATTAATGCACAAACTAAACTGAGCAAAATCTGAATTTTAAAGGTATTTAATTTAGCTGGGGAAAAAAACCCCACACCTCTTTAACTGATATGTTGGGTTTTCTTTTCATTGAATTCTGTATGCTAGACCAGAAAATCTCCAAGTGATATACCTTGGTGACTCACAGCCATTTAACTTATTGAATGCTATTGGCCAGTTCCCTTGTTTCAAGGTATTAAATCAAAGTAAGACTGTGGGGCATTCATGTTCTTTTGAATTCTGCATAAGTAAACAAAAAAGACAAAAAGGCATTTTATACCATATACCTATATGGTGCTAACATGCAAAATGCTATCCATTTTGTTGATACATTTTGAAATAATAAAAATTTTATATATAAACCCCATACAGTCCTATTCTAGACTAAAGAGACTTTTACCCAGGTTTATTTGCTTGATAAGATTTAGCAAACAACCTGCAGATGTAATGAAATCCTTTTAACAGTATTAGTGTTGTTTCCCTGTCCATTGTTGGTGGCAGGACATTGAAACACTTTTGGTGGGATCAGGGTGCTTTTCAGACACTTAAGCATTACCTGTAAGTCAGTAAAGGACATCCCAAAATTCTTAACTGCTTTAAAGGATGCCCCATATCTCTCAAAATGCTTGAACAATGCAAGCAGAAATGGCTGTTGTGATCACTGCAGCTCTAGGAAGTTTTATACTGAAATTTTCAAAATTGCCTAAGTAGTAAGTACTTCGTTTCTAATGAACATCTTGTCATATAATGTACCTGAATGAAGGCAATATTTTAGCACAGTTTGACACGATTTGGTGAAGAGAGCAATTGCAACAAAGAATTTTAAGAAGCCTTTCTCTCCTAAGCCTCTCCTCTGCACCCAGAGCTCTGGGGATCACTCACTTGCTGTATTAGGAGATATTGTGTTTCTATTGCTTGTGCAGCTCCAGTCCAAACAAGCTGCCTCTGATTCCTATAGGGAACGCAAAATTTCTTATTGCTTCGTTTGGGGGATGCACATGCCAGTGTTGCCTCTGCTGCTGTCAGTGATGCTCTTTGGAAAAGGATTTATTTTGGTCATTTGTGCCAGTGGGCATGAAAACACTTCACTATGAAGCAGCTGGGGATAATCTCTACAAAAGATATGTGACTACTTATCCAGCAGATACGAATACCTAGTTGCCAGATCCCCCCAGCTGTGGTCAAGACGGACTGAAGTGCTCCTTGTTGTGCCCAGTGTACCATACATCAGTGATTGTATTAGAGGGGGGTTACAGTAAAGGAAAAGAGAATAAAATACCTGCTTTTTTTTTTCTTTACATGCTGCGTAATTTTTATCTACTTGCTTTTCATTATTTTGCTCCCATTCTACTAAAACTGGGTGAGATAACAAGCGGTGTCACTCCACCCAGCACTTCAGTAATATTTTTGGTCCACAAATAGCAGAATAAACGTATCTTGTACATGAGCTAGCACAGTTAGGAAATGCAGCAACATGTGAAGTTTATGTGTGCAAGTCTTCGCTTGAATTAATTTTCAAAAAATAGTCAATATTATAATCTTGGCTTCTTTGTCTGGCAAAATTTCACCTCAGTGATAATGAATGTCCATAAAATGACTCTTCAGTGTGATGCATCCTGGTGTATTAGCTAAAGAGCATAGCTATTCGATAGGATTTACTTAAAGGCACAATGAGTTCTTTACTTTTAAAATTCAGGCAGTGCATTTATTTTGAGTGGTATTAGAGTGGAGTTGTGTATTTTTCCTTTTCATGGCTGTTTAAATAAATATCTGGAGAAAAGTCAAACATTTGAATTGATATATGTGGGTGGAAGGTTTTTTGGAATGTTTTCACTTGCTTAGATCCTCAAGTGTGGTTTTGAAAGTAGTCCGATAATTTCTGTGGTGTTTAACTAGGGGTGCTTCTGGCAAACTAATACCCTTCGCACACAGTACTTCAACCTTCAGGTAGCAGCAAATAGCAGTGTTTTATGGGTAATTTCTTACTTCTACCTGCTGTTATCAAAACAATCCCGTTCTTCAAAGCTGAAGTCACATGAGATGGTATTGTGTTCACACTCCATTATTTTGTCACCCTCAGTGACAAGTCACCCACTGGAATATGACAGCCATGCTGCAATGAAAGGAACCCCACACGGGATTTCTAACCACGTGTGAAACTGCACAAAGGGTGACGTCTCTGCTGCCTGTAGGTGAGTACCCAGAGCGGTTCCCAAAAAACACAGCACGTTTGCCAAGCTGAAGCAGGTGACAGAGTAAGATTATTGCATAACTTTTGCTGCAGAGGAAGTCGTTTCTGACATTTTTATGCCATATGAGACCTGAAGTCCATGGAACCACTTGCACCGTTACGTTAATTCTTGTTATATAAGGTTAGAAGAGTATAAACCTGAAAGTGCTTTTTGCTGTCATTCCACATAGTAATAACTGCACATTGTTCCTGGAACCGGGGCAACATATGCGGAGAATTGAAGCCTATGCTGTCTAAACCAGCAAGAGCAGAGCATCTCTCTGTAAAGGTGTCCAGTCAACAGGGCATATGCGTGTTGAAAGAGTTTGAGGAACAACAGATTTAATTACAGAGGTCCCAGTCAGAGTTACTATGGCAGCAAATGCATAGCTAAGTAGTCCGTGGTTACCTGGGGAGAGGGTATTGCTGCAGTCCTCTTACAGCAGTGGGATCAGAACAGCAGCTAATCTGTATGCTCAGGAAGAGGTACAGAAAACTGTAGCTCAAATACAAGCCTCATTTCACAGGTGCACAAAATTTTATTCCTTTTATTTAGGGGAAGCTGATGTTATTGAGGACGTAGATGAATGGTTTGACTACAAACGATTAATATTGACACCGTCTCTGGCAAATGCCTCTCATTCCCTCCTTTGTCCTCTGCTCCTCCAAGCAAGCACACAGATGATTATTTTTTCAGCAACAATTATATGGATTGCAAATTGAAGTCAAACCTCTGAAAGGTTTGGCGGTAGCAATAACTGACTTCAGACTGTTTAGCAGAAGTACAATGAAGCAATATCCAAAACCAGCCTATGCATTGGCTAATCTGTGGTATATCTGCTTTTTTAATGTCTCTTCAGAATAATGGCATTATTTATAAAATGAAAGATTTGACCTCCAATGCCATGAAACTTTGAGCCACTGTATAAAAAAGATAAAGTGATTTAAAAAAAATGGAAATTTTAAGAGAAGTTATGAAAGGAGAAGTTTTTACATTTTAATATGAAAAACATACAGGAGACATTTTATTCTGCTGAATATTGTCTACAGTAACTTTCATTACTGCTATCCAGCATCCAATTTGTCATCTCTAATCAGGCATCTTTATTTTATATTTTTTGCATGCTCAATAACCTTTCAAATTACTCTCACTAGCTAAAGAATGTCATGCCCTTTAAGACACTTTTCTTATGTGGAGAAGAACAACTTCTCAAGCAAGTTTTCCAAAATTGTGAAAGCCTCCTGATAGCAGTAATTTTAAAGAATGACAGTATAGGTGGAATATTCCCATCTTTTTTCATTTCTTTTTAGCCATGTGTTACATAATGTCTTTTTATTATATTCGAATCTTTCATTTTTGAAACTAACTGCACATGAAATCCTAGGCTTCTCAAGCTACTTTTACCATTTGGACTCAAAGTGAAGCAATTTTTCCTGCATCATTTCTCCTTTGTTATCTTGTCTTTCCATCAGATTCTCCATTAGCTCAATTATAGGACTGCCACAATTTTTACTGCTACTATTAGGTATGGACTATTAAATCATTTACTATTCTCCAAAACATATTTGTGTATAAAGGTCTAATTTTGAAAGGTTGAAAACTCATCTCAGCATTATCACACTGGTAATCAATGAAGTAATTGTACAAAATAATCCAGAATAAGATGCACAGTAATTCAGCTTTAGGGATGCAATCTATTTGCAGTTATAAAAGATAATATTTGTTTATATGGTTTCTGTTTCTTCCTGTGATTACCTTGAGATTTTTCAGTGTGGAAATGAAGAGAACTCGTAGCATAATATGAGATACTGTTGTAAAATTCACATCATATTGGCCATCAGCTAATTTAATTGATATGTTTTAATAAATTGCATCTTGGCCAAATGATGAGTATTTGAGCTGTGCACCAGTGTGTTTGATGCAGTCTGTCACGCAGTCCCCACGGTAGTAACAAATAAATAACTGCTGCAAATGTAATCCTTAAGTAGAGTGAACTGGACCCAGTGCAGATTCAGTAGACCACTTGTCTCTCCTTGCCACAGCACTCTTGCAGATATCTGCAAGGAATCAATGGAGATTTGAATTTCTTCAGCTTTACCTTTTCTGTCCCATCTGTTGCAATGCAGAATATTCCTAGTCATAGTGTTTACTGCTAACATCCGTCAGGTGTTGCATGCTTCGCAAAGGGCTTTGAGTAAACAACAGGCTATGTCATTATCACACAACTATTAATTGCTCTGTTGTGGTACAAATACAGCACTATTGACTTTTTTGCTCTTCCAATGAAGACATGAAGTGGGTGGAGTTAACTGTTTGTAAGCAGAAAAGCTCCCAATGAGGTCAAAATTTCTTAAAGAACTGAGAAGTTATGAAATATGTTTGAGTCAAACTGATGCACAGGAAGAGTGATTCCAGTTATACTCTGCAAGTGAAGTATATTAAATTTGTACCTTAGCAAGCTTGCATAGTGTATGAATCATTGTAAAATCAGGTATAATGTGGCTGTGGATTTGCATGATTTAGGCAATATTCATTGTAAACAGTATGTATGATTCTTTCATGAATTTGCTTATTTTATTCTTTTTCAGTTCACAAGCCTCCAGAAGAACATAGCCAAGTGGTAATCTGATGCTCAGATTTCATTCATGCACTTCAGGTGAAAAAATGCTTACCTTGCACGGGCATATCCCTGTCTGCTTCAAGAGCAGCAAAGAGCAGAAGTACTGCAGTTCAGCAGCTAATACCTTGTAACACTATGAAAATTAAAGAACTGACTTTAATGGAATATAAACATTGCCCATAATATAGGGTAAGATATAATGTATTGCATTATACTAAACTGTTAAGTATAATTCAAGGTAATGTACCTTTAGCTGTAAGAGGTTGTTTAGACTTGTTATAACAAATAAAACAAAGGAGCTCTGTCAACCAGTGTATATTGGCTTAATGGCTTGTATAAGTTCTACTTAAATCATCAAGTAAAGTAAAAGACTAGCTATTATGGCTTTTATACATGGGGAAGAAAACATTTCTTCTTTAATCTATATATTTGCAGAGCAGTGTGCCCCAACTGCTCAAATGCACACTGTTTCAGAAATAATTGGGCCCTAAATCTACAAGATACTTCTGGCTTGAAATTGTATCATTTTTAAGTTAGATAAATGTTGTTTCTTCAAAGACATTCTTCTACTTCAGTTGTAGAATTAGACACTTGGCAGTTTTGTTCTTGTGTTTATAAAAGGCACAGTCAATTTTTTCATATGTAACGACAGTAAAACATCGACAAATTCTGCTCTTGGATGTCTACATATTTTTACTTTCTGTTGGTGAAAATAGTGTGGAAAGGGTAGAAATGTCAAGAAAGTCTGTAGGAAATACACTGAAGTCATTTGGGCTCTTTGTTCAGTGAGACTGGTTTATTCTATTTTACAAGAAACAAGTTGACTATGGGAGACATAGGCATAAGGGTCAGTCAAAAATGGATGATCGGAAATAGCTGCTTGGATGTTAATGTATTTGGGGGGTTAAAACATAAATGTAGTGTCACTGCGTATAAACCTGCAGGTGTTTCAGCCTTGTATTGCATAATCTTGAATCCATACTTCAAGGATGAAATTCTGTCCTTTATGCCATTGATTTCCATGGGCTTGTAGTTTCTCCAAAGACGAATAATGTTGGACCAAAACGGTGATGTTAAGCAGTAAAGTGTCATCACTAAGAGGGTTTGCTCATAAAGGTCAAATAAGAATATGTCACCTATCTTTGATTAATAGTCCATGGTGTTAGTAGATATTGATTACATTTAAGAGCCTGTGGGTAAGAGGCAATTTAAATTACCTTCAAGCAACCCTACAAAAAATAAGAAATAAGGTGCATTTGAAAGTAGATACTAACAGGTGCCACTGCTGTGAATCCAGTTTGAGGAAGGGGAGCTACTTAGAAGAGATTTACCCATTTTGTAGAAACTGATTGTAAGCACTGGTGGAGGCACCATGAAGACAATAGTTGCCTACCATTTGCTCTACTCTGCCTGTGGTATCAATTACAGCAGTGTGACTATCCAGCATTTTTCCATTTCACCACCCAAACTCAAATTAGAGTGTAGGCCTCAGCTTTCGACATCTGAATGAATAAATACTCTTGCTTCAAGTACTGTAGGAAAAAACAGAATACCCACACCACCCTATGAAATGCTTTCTCAAAGTCTTTTAGGCGATTTACCACTTATTTATGTTTTATTTATGGTAATAGGAATTTATCGTTCTGGAGTTGATGTGCAATAATGATCTGCACACATCAATTTTTGTGTTACTCATTTAACTGTATCAGTCTCAAATTTAGGGGTTTCTTTGTATAAGGTTTGCAGATGTTTAGCAAATATTGTATAGCATAATTGAGTAGGGAGACCTTAGGTCTTTGTTTACAGAAGGCAAAGCTGTGCTGTTAAAACAGTGGTGAAATAGTGCCTTGCCATTCTAACAATCTCTACTTGCAATTCCATTCTAGTAAGTATATAACTCAAGGGAAAAGCTATTTTTGTCCAGATTGCATAGTGGGAAAGTCTTATGCACTTTTAACACTTACTTTTATTTGCAGAGAGTCATCTGAAATCTTCTGCTGTTCTGTCAATATAGAGATATCTGCTGTTTCTAAATAGTTGTATACAGCATGCTAAGCTTATAATTGTCTTTTAATGAAGGCATGCATTTTTCAACATTTGTTTCCATTAAGAATCAAACATAGTCTGTACAACTGCAACTTTTGAAAGCAAACTCTCGCAGTCTTTCTGGTTTATAACCTCATGGTATTTCACAACTACAGTGCTGATGTATTAGGCATCCCTGTTTGGAAGTTGTTAAAAAATTAAACAAACCTGCATGGGGGTGAAATATGGGGTTGCCTGAACGGAAAGAGCAGTATGAGAGTGAGCAGCCCATCAATGGGCACACACAGGTCATCTGAAACTCCCTAGACATGTCACACTCATATGCACATCCCACTTCTCATATATGCATATTATATTATGGTAGCACTGTTTTTGACTATTAAGCATATTAAAATGGAGCTTTCATGGCAGTAATGCCACCTTTGTGGTCATAATCAGCTTATTTAATTAGCTTGAGTCCTCCCACCCCAAAACAATTCACATGAGCAGAAGTAGTAGGATTTTGTGCTTTTCTGAGTGTAGAACTTAGCCTTGCTGGTAAAATTTGTTATGTTATTTTAAAGATTACTTCTGCTGTTTTGGAGATATGAATACTTGTACATAGATGCCACTTCTCTGATATTTCAAGATAGTATTTGGGAAAGGAAATCACACTTTGCATCTTACTTCAATAATAAATTTTATGTCTCATTTAGAGTTCCTCCATGGCCAAAATTGTGCCCTGTAAATTGATTTTACAGCAGTAAGTTTAGTGCAAAGAGCACTATGAAAGCTTCTCAGTGCTATGCAGTTTATTCTTTCACTGTAACAGTTGAGTTCCTATTCAGTTTTGTCAACTACATCAACCAGTAATTGTCCACACACAAAAAGTCCTCTAATAAAATTTAGGCAGCAGCTGGATACATTTTGGGGGTTTACTTGTTTTATAAATGAAATACAAATGTGTCCACATACAAGCTAAACAAAGGGATGTATATACAAGTTGTCCCCAGTGCAGCTCATTATTATTTTTTAAAATGAACAATAGGGTATTGTACTGAAACCCAGCAGCATTTGGAAAGTATTCATATTAGTCACACCCCCAAAAAAATGGCAGACAGTTTGAAAGCACAGCTACATTCTTATACCTTCATAAAAAGTACAAACTCATGAATTACTTTTTGTGTTATCTCTTTTAAATATTTCCTGGATCCAGCTGAGAAAGACAGTGACTCACAGTGATAATAAGATAAGACATTGAATTTCTATTCATTACTAAAACTGTTTTGTGTATTGTCTCATGAATTAAGCATTTTTACTTAGATTCTGATTATTTTTCCACCTTTCAGTACTAATGTACTATCAAATCATTCTCTCGAAAAAACCAGAAGACTGATAAACATTTAACTTCAAGAAGGTGTGTTTATTTATTTATGCTTTTTTTGAGCATAGAGATACTAAGAGTACTGACAAATTTCATGTTTCATTGACAAGTTACTTTGCATTTCAGAATACACAAGTATTTAAAACAACAATTTACTCCAAAATGTTTTGGCATGCCAAAGAAAAATGTATCGTGCATAAGTATTAATAGTGTTTCTGATCTGTCAGTTCTGCTTTATCTGTTGCTCCAGTGGTTTAAGTTGGAATAGATTGGATTTGTTTTAATTTTTAAGTATTTTCTTTGAAGTAATTAATCACATCCACATGTACCAATACCTATTCACATGCTGTGATCAAAGGTGATAGCCTGAGCAACCTGATCTAGTTGAAGATGTCACTGCTCGTTGCAGGGGGGTGATTAGATGATGTTTGGAGGTCCCTTCCAACCCAAACTATTCTATGATTCTATAACACACCTCATAATAAAATCTTGCAGTGATATTTACCTAAGGATACCTTAATAGAGAATGGTAGATTTTCTTTTTCAGATCCACTAACAGAAAAGGCTGCAAACGTGCTACGCAGTTTTAATGTAGGTCCTAAATCAGCACTGTCTTCCCATGCCATAATTCTGCCTGATGTATTTCATGATCAGGAGATGATGGTGATGATTTTCTAATCAAATACAGTTTGTTCATTAAATACTATCCCATAATCACACTGAAAAAATATGTGTAAATGTCAACAAAATTATGAATTCTTTGATTAATAGAAATAGATGAATCCCACTGGGAAGACTTGAAAATCAGGCTTTTTTTTCTTTTTTGCATGTAAGTCACTTAATAATTCAGAAGTTTCTCACAAAAGATCACTCCACTTAACAAGCTGCTGAATGAGCCAAAAGAATAGCATAGATTATACTGAAGGATAATTAGACATTTCGCACAAGAAAATTAATACTGAAAAGCATAGAATAAGGCAGTACATGGCAAAGCAACTGGAATTTTATTGAGTCACTTAATAGAGCTGGATAGCCATTTCTGGATGCCTTAGGTTGCAGAATTTTGCAATATGCCAGAAGTTTTATTGATTGACCGTCCACTGTTATAGGTATTAAACTTCAGGAATTTGTTATTATTAATATAAAATGTGAATTTTCTTCTGACTGTGAGTGGTGATTGATTGCCTCTGTTTCATGGTAATGTTGTCTAAATATGACTATAGCAAATCTTATTTGGGAAGCTTGCTCATTTACCTTATATGCTTTGGCAATGTGGGACGATCTGTGCAGAGGAAAGGCACATCAAGTGGCACAAGCAAGAGGGCAATGAAATGTGAAATGATTGGATATTAAATATAAGAATTTAGATAGCTCTTGTCCAGGATGGCAGGTCAACTCAATGTTTCAACTCTTCACTTACATTGTGGGTAATAATAGAAAATAACAGGAAACATTCTGGGGCGTTCACAGTGGGGAAAAATACTGAATTCAAAAGAATTCTGGATTTTCCTTTTATTAATTATACTGCCTCTCCATCCACCCCCTCGTCAAAGTTACTGTACAAAACTATCTTTTTTTTTTCCATCTGTGCAGTGTTCATGCTTTGGGCTCAGTTCCTCCAAAGGAAGCGAAGGATTATTGCACAAGATTAGCAACCTTGCCTACTAATGATTATTTATATTGCATGTGGTCACAGATGATGTTTAATGGCAACTATGTTATGAGCCACTTTTGAGTCCAATCTTAAAGTAGAAAGATTCATAGAGGAAACAATTCTGATTTGGTCTCCACAGATGAAGGCCCCCAGTTCTTAGCCAGGGGGCTTTGGAGAGATGCTGGTGTAGAAGTGGGAGCTGTTTCAGCTGCCTCTTGTCCATATTTTGGGTATATTTGAAAAGGAATCCTCGTGATACTAAGAAGGTAGAATTAGCTGATGGTAAAGAAATATTTTGCATCTCAAAGCATAAACACAAAGATTCAATTCCTAAGTAACAACCACAAACTTCTAAACCTGCAAAGTTGATATGAATATGAAGGATGGGAGATTAAACTTCAGCCAGAGTAGGTTTTTTCTTGTTATTTGTCTTAGCAGGGAAGTTGCTATGAATTCTGCCTAAAGAAAGCAGTTTGGGGAGAAGAGGTATCCCATCTGCAGACAGGTGCTGCTATATCAATTAGCCAAATGTGTAGAGAAGTATACTTAACAGTGTATTTATGATGTGAATTTGTTGAATTTAGTTTGTCTCTAGACATATTATAATACTCCAGTAAGTGTAAATTTTCACATTAGGATTGTGGAAGACCCATCACTATCCATTTCCAAACTTGCTTCCGAAAGTGTTTATTTCTTTGCTGTTTTATACTACTCCTCGAATGGTGTAGAATTTTTGTAGTTTCTGAATTCTAATTTTGTCTCCTTCAGATGTCACCTTCTGAAAAAAAGTTTTTCTATTTAGTTAAGCACAAGGTTAACAGTAGCTTTGATATGTGTGTGTGTGTATTCTAAGTCATCTTGTATGAAGACGGTCTGCCAACAATGTTTAAGGATGACGGTGTTTCATTACAAGGCCTTTGAAGTAGCAGAGGTACCACGAATGACTCTTACTGAAAATTTTCCTTGATTATTATTTTTACTGCCAGACTTTTAAACCATACAATATCAGCTTTCTTTCGACTTTGCTTCTTAGTTCCTTTTATGGTAAAGCTTAATACAGTGAACATATGGAGCAGCTGAAAGGCTGCCAAATGTTTAAATGACAAGGTTATAAATATAGAGACAGCATGGGTTTGTCTTCCCCCTTAATGTATAGTCCTGTTGGCTTGAGCCAAAGCAGACAATAAATCAGAACCTGTAACTTGTTTTGCCACTAACTTTACAGATTTATAATGTGTAGACGGTACCTTAGTCTAGTAGAAAGAAATAGTTGCACAGAGTTTATGTAACTGTGAGGGAATGCTAAGCTAACTTCCAGGGAGGACACCTATGATATTAAAAGAAAAAATTAGCCTTTGAGTTTTGTTTTACAAAATGTTCCTAAAAAAACTCAGAGGCTAGGGACATCCCTTCTTCCTCCTGCTTTGGTCCTCAGCCACAAGCTATCCTCGTTCACTGACCTGCTTCTTTGGGTGGAGAGGAACTGCCTTCTGCTTTGTCTTTTTGTCTGTGAGAAAGATGCTCTGTGTGCCTGAAAATAGAGAATTCATCACTGTGCCTTGTAGTTTCTTCTAAGCAGCCAATCCCTCCTTGCTATAGTCTGGTGTTCTCTTGCAGCTATTGTTATTTTCCTGTAGCACATGAGGAGACATGACTAGTACCTGTTACACTGCTTGGACACTCAAGCATTTTGTTTTGGTAGGAATTAAATTGCTGTTTGTGTGAGTGTTGGAGAAAGCAAGGTGGTGCAAAGTACCTTGCATGTGAAGGGAAAGGGATACTGCTTATGAAAGCCATTTTTCTTTTGCAGTAATCTCAGTAGGAAATATTTAAAACCTTGCAAGCAAAAGCTTCTGCATACTAAGATCCTGTATACGTCATCTGCACCTTTGCTTTAAGGCACTATGTTACTATTTGTTATCCAGATTTTGTGTTATGTTTAATAAGAAACTTGTGAATGTAAAGCTCTTGTATTTCATCAGCAGGATGCATTAGAACTATATAAAGTTTTGTGTTTCTGTTTTCTACCAGAAGCAAATGCTTTTTCTCAGCCATCCACTACTAGAAGGGAGCTACCCTACACCAGAAATATAGCTGTGACGGAATCAGCACTCCTAAAAATAATAATTTGGATTATTTGCAAACAGATGGCTAGAAACACAAACACTTTATCTTACAATCATCACTTATCCCTTTGGCTGCCAATACTCCACTGCACATGTCTTTGTTGCTTTATGCTAATAATATCAATTGAAAAGACTTGGAATGTCAGCCCCTACCTGCTGCACTCAGCAAGTGAAGTGCCAGCTGGGCTATTCGGGGAAAAAAGAATAGCTTTGCGGTTAAAGCATTTGGTTTGGGCTCTGGAGACTTGTGTTCGAACCATGGTTCTGCCATAGATTTCCTGTGTGACCTTGAACAAATAACACTTTCATAATCTCAGCTGCCCATCTGTTAACATAGGAATGGTAATTCTGATGGTAACGAATTTTGCCTTGTAACAGTTCTTAAGGTTGTAGACCCTTCATCAGAAGTGTAGCTCAAACCGTAGGCCTGAAGGCGGACTCCATGTGAGAACTGGTAGTGGAGGACAAGGTGGTTTCTGTAGCGTGGTCCTTTCGGTTACACTGATTGCTAAGTAGTGACAGGAATATAGTAACCTTAAGGCTGAGCTCATTTTCCAGAAGTCCAAAACCAGGCGTCTCTGTTCTGCCTCTTGACATAGTCATTGTACTGCTGCTTCCCTCTGGAGACCCAGTATTACTTGTTCTTCAGTAAGTTCATCCCAGCTCAGGCTTTGGGATTTCTCTTGCAAAGAGTGCTGTTATCTTCATTCTTTCCTCTGGCCTTTCCTCGCTTTCCAGGTGTTTGTGAGGATTGCCTATTTCCATAGCTGCAGCTGTTTACATCACAAAATGAACTTTTTTTAGCTGTTTAATGCATCTGAGTACTTTTGGGTGATGGGCAACCTTTGTTACTACAGCTGCTGCTTCCTGGGCTCAGGAGGACCATGGGGGACAGAGCAAAGAACACCAGGAATCGTTGCTAATAAATGAATATTCTATACAGAAACAGCAAAACACAGTCTGTAAGAGGTTAACCACACTGGTGATTCACACACCCACTTGTTAATTTGTCTGAATTGAACAGTCACTGGCCAGATGTCCTCTTTGGTGTGAGACACAGGCTTTTTACTGATGGTCCTCCCCCGCTTCCCAACAGGAGTACTGTCTTGTGTACACTGCCTATGTGTTAACTGTCGACAGCTTCTGCATGCATGTGGCTAGTGCATCGTCCGCTTATCAGGCTATGTATAACTGGCAAGACACAATGAAACCATCCTAGTTTCAAGTCACCTCTTTCCAGTTTCCTATGAAAGGTTTTCATTATAGACATTCTTTTTGTTTTCTAAGGAGGGTTTTGGCAGCATTACAGCATTTTTGGCTGTGCTTATCACTGAGGTATCACCATGAAGGCATGGATCTGGTAGCCAAGAGCAGGAGTAAGATGGTCATTATGCCCCTTACCCAAGATTTCCTTAAAACTGAGTCATCTTAGAGAGGTACAAGAAATGGATGTGGACAGTGAAGTGATTCTGGGCATGTTCTGTTTTTCAGAGGCAGCCCACAGATGAAATCACAGCTTGTAGAGATGTTCACGGTGATTATGCGACACCCTCTATCAAAGTATATTGTATGGAGCACCAAGACTTTCTCATTGTCTCTAAATATACTTTGGGGTGGTTAGATGCTGTACTACCTTTTTATCTTCCTTTTCTGTATGTAAGTGAATAAAGAACTGTTCTGAGCTGTTTGCCTGCTGGATTTTAAATAGACTGAAGTTCAATTGGGTTTTGGTTCACAAGTCAGTTAGCACTTCAGGGGGAAACTGTCTGCATATGTTTGCATCTCCTGAGTTTTGCTTAGAGTTTCAGATTCAAACAAAATTGAAAGCTCAAAGGAGAACCCAGCTTGAACTGCCAGCATAGTCTGACTTGGGGTTGGAACTATGCAAAATCTCTATATTTAGACTGGTTTCAAGTAGCTGCCATAAATCCTTATGCAGATCCCAGGAGGTGCTTTAAAGTTCACTCAGTACTTACCCCAAGTTCCCTTGAAATATTTGGTAATTTCAAAGTTTTCTATATTGTCTGCCAAAACTTTAGATTTATAAGAAATCCTGATATAAGCATCTCTCTCTCTCCCTCTCCTCCCTGCCCCCCGCCCCCTCCCCAAATCATTCCACTCAAGCAATACAGAAAGAGCTAAGAGTGTGAGTTGTAGCTTTCTTTTAAAGACAGATGTGGAGTGAAACCCTGAGAGACTACTGCCCCAGTTCCTCCTCCCACTCCTACACCAGTTCTCATCAATTTCAACAATATTTTCTTAAGTAATAACTGGCTCTGGCCTCTGCACGAAGTCCTTTGGAAGTTTTTGTCTGGCTCTCTTTACAGAAAAGTATCACAAAATAGACTGTGATGTGAATAACTATGGAATGTTTTTCTTGAGCTCGGCTTACCACATACAGAGCTATAGCAAGGCACATACATTACTAAAAATAATAGCCTAAAACTATTCCAGTGTCATTTGTTCATTATTAAGTCTATTACCTCTGAAATGAGGCTGCGGTACTCAGCCTTTCTTGTTCTGCACAAAGCAGTTTATTAATGGTCCCTTTGTTTAAGAGGAATGACACAGGGAGCCGAGCGGAAGACTTGAAGCTGCTCAGCAGCTATGAAGCAGCTACTAGGTACTGTTTAATGTCTTAAATGACTCCATGCCCATAAATCAGCCAGCTGTAAATTATATTTAATGCTGAAAAATAACCACCAACCAAACAGATCTTTAACCTGTAAATGTTAATTCTGTTTGTTAATACTTAGTGGCTCCAGCAGTGCTCTGAGGCTACACAAGTTATTATTCATTTTGACTCGACTCCAGCCTTTGCAGAAAAGCCTCTCTGAGATCTTCCTAAAAACGGGAGCCACCGCAAGGCACCCACCATCGAGCAGAAGCACCGTGGGAATGATATGGTCAAAAATTCAGTTCCTCTCTCCACTGCCCAAGACACTGTACCACAGAAGTCCTGGAAGATGTGTGAATGGGGCAGTTCATATCCTAGAAGAAATATTAGATGGAAGCTGAGTTAGAGCTAACTCTCTGCTTGAGCTGCTCACCGTGGGATGACTTTGCAGATGTTTGGCCCCAGGATGCAGCAGCTACAGAGCGTTTCGAGCCAGCTCGGATGACTGTGCTGCACCACAGTGTGCACGATCATCCTGCCTGTGACGCTGAGCACAGCCAGGGCTGAGCACGGGTGGGAAGGGCTTGAGAGGGCCACGCTTGCGCTTGTGGGTGCCCTGAAGTGGAAAGTAGGATACAATGTCAGGCTGAAAGGACAAGGTTTATTCCCTTCCTTCCCTGTTTCATTTAATATCAGTTCTATGTCCTCCCCTTCTCCTGTGCACTGTTAATCTCGCAATCTGCAAAGCTACAAAACCCTAACATTTTCTGTATTTTTGGCTTTGTGGGGAGGGGGTTAACTTTCCTTTATATCAAGAACATGATTTCACTCACTCTAGGGTGGATGTAGGAGAGGACTCTCAATTGCAGGATGGAGATGAGGGCAAGGAGGAGCAGAATACCCCTGCCAGGGAGTCCTTCCTCACCGTCGGCTACACTTAATGTGTGACTAGATCCTGTTCTGCTTTGGTGATGCACAAATTGTTCTGTGCGTCAAATCCTATCCAACTGATGCTCATTTAAATGCTTCATTTTTGTTTCAGTCAGTGAGAGTGGACGATTCAAAAACTTCAAGCACATATCATTAGGTGTCTATTTACCTTTAAAAGTCTACTGCTGAAATCCTTAATCTATATCGTGCAGACTACTTTCCACTTCCAACTTTGTCTATTGAAATCATTCCTTGAGTAAAACTAATTCTTGCTATGAATCCTGGCTTGCTTTGTTCTTTCTAGGCTATATAAAAATCAAAGCGTTTCTAATGTAAAATAATTTTGTACATCACTAATCCAGCTGGACATTAAATCTATTTTGCATTTGATTTATTTTATTATTTTGTCCATGCATTTCACTAAGTATAAATGTTTGGAAATGAAGTTAGTTAAAAGATGGTAAAGATCTGTTGGAACAGGTAGTGGACTTTATAATTAAATATTTTATCCACATTTGAAAAACCTTACGAACAGTAGCTAATTCTGCATGTGTGTGTGCATGTGCATGTATGTGCACACTTTGTTCTTATGTTGGTAAAGTACCACTGTCTCGGGGAAATGGTCTTTTTCCGATTTCTTCACTGATGATTAGCAACAGGTCCAAGCTATGAAGCTGAGGTTTGTCCCTTGTTTAGCTGTAAACTGTATTATCTATATACCCTCTAATTCAGTCTGATTTTATTTGTGACAAAAATTGACACTATATATTAACTGAGGCATTTAAATTCTGAAAGTTGAAATATTTTCATTAAAAAAATTATCAATACAGTTACATATCATTACATAAGATAAAATGATGTTGAAATAAATATTGGCCTTGATCTAAGCTGCTGTCCAACAACAAGAAAAATGCATTTGTATTTCTCTTTTCTAAGTATGGCTGTTGAAAAAAATAACACAGAAGAATGAATAATACAGAAACTGGGTAGACAATAAAATGTAAGTGGGAAACAAATGTTAACATTCTACTTATCAAGCTCTTACAAGCAGAAGAGAGCATGTAGAATGGTAATTAACACCCACTCATCACATTCTTCTAGAAGATTAAAGAACAGGTCCTAGCCTCAGTACTTACCTTTGCAAATATAATCTCATCAATTAATCTAATTCAGAAGAGAATGAGGTTTTTATTTTAGCTCACTTAGCCAGGTTTTTTTCTCATTAGACTGTTTTTCTCATTTACCACACAAGAATCCATATCTCACTTAGAGGTGAAAATTCCTTGACCTTTAAATGCACTCAGTTAAGTCTTTACAAAAATAGATGAGATATCACAGATGTAGGAATTATGAGAACAGGGTTTATGACGTATGATAAAGCTGAATTTTAGCTCCTGCAGAAATGTGTTGGTTGCATATAAAAATCTAACCATGGAAGCAGAGCTTTCCATTTTTGGCCCAGGGTGCCACATTTCTACATTGCTAACAGTGCTAGCATAGATCAATAGCTGTTTTCATCAAGACACCACAACTTGATCTCCTTTTTCTTATGGAAATTCCATGCAACATTGTTTTTAATTCAAATCACTAAAAATATATATTTAGTTAGTTTTTCAAAATGCATAAGTTACCTAATGGCTGCCTAATTTATTAAAAAATTTCTTGCACAGCCAGCAGACAAATATAGAAAAAAGTTTTATCCATGTATATATAAAAAGAGGATGTATGTGTTTTAGACTTTAAGAATATAAAAATTTATCCTAAAGAAGAGCCCTTGCTAGTTTTAAAATCTTTTTTATTTTTGTTTTCCAAGCATATTTCTTTAACAGACTTCAGGTTTGGTGGTTTCTGCTATGCTCTGAGACTTTATAACTTAACTGGTTTTATTAGCTGGGGAATCACATTCCTTTAATCTACAGTTCATTTAGATCTGGCAGCATCTATCCCTGCAAGCATCCTCTCAGTCATGAACCTTTTCTTGGTGGTATCATGCAAATACTTCCATGTACTCTCTTGCTAAGACTTCAGCAGATGCAGATATTGTGGTTTCATTTTTTAATAATTTATTAATGGAGCTGAAATATGCCTTCCATGTGAGTCTGGTGATAGTGAAAACACCTTACTAAATCCACTTTGAACTGGAATTGCTGGTTCTTGGCCAGGAGGTATTAGTTGAGCGCTGGTAGAAGCAGATTTAACAAGGCAATGAAGGTGATCATTAATGATATTATATACGTTTGCTGGAGCAAAAATGAAAATTTCAATTTCCACACCATTAGGACTCTGAAGAAGTATAAAAATGCATTTTGCAATCTTCACTCAGATAAATGATTGCTGCTCTCAAACCCTTGAATAGTTTTAACAAACGATTACTGTCTAGATTCCACTGTTGGACCGTAGCTTCAGAAAAACTGTAGTATTTAAATACATAAACACAGATTGTTAATGAAACCTTTCTCTATATCCCTTCCACAGTTCCTGGTAGAAAACATTTAGTTGAATATGACTGGAAAATTGAACTGATACCAAGGTTCTCTAATCTCTGTTCTGTTGAATTTATAGATGTACTCATGTTGATTTATTATTGAAATTTCTTCTCGTAAAAGCAATGGTATCATGAAGATAGAATGACACATGATATGTAGTCCAAGGCAAATTAAAGTACTTAAACACAGTAGTTATCGTCTGATTATAACTAAGTACATTAGACAGCTCAGTATCCTTGCAAACACTTAATATATTAAGATGATCAGTCATCAGCACATTGCTCTTCATCTTGCTGCTATTATGAATCACTTTTATAAGAAAATGAGCTCTTGATTTCTATCTAGGTAGGGAGAGTTAAAAAAAAAAAAAACAAAACCAACAGGAATTGTCAGTGCAGTTATACCAAGACACCTATTGCTTGATTCCTTCACTGAATTGGCGGTTACTACAATAACGTGGAATAAGGAGGCATTAATGTGACCTTTGTGAATTTGAGTGTGCGACACAGATACCTGTGAAAAACAGTAGGGAAATACGGACTCTCCGGTTTAAAAATTACATAATTGCCAGCAGCACACACAAAAAATATTCTTCTGTTCCCATCAGGAAGAATGAAAATCTTGTTTATGATCAAGAGGTAAGACAGCAGGACTTATCCTACCTTAAAAGAGTAAAATCACCTGGTATGTTTCCATGGGCATTGTAACTCCATTCCACGCAAGCATCTGGTACCACAAGACAGTAGAGAAACTTCCTAGAAACATGCCAGCTCCTGCGCCTTCCAATACCATCCATGAAACACTGCTATTGTTATTTGGGTTCCAAATGTATGAATCCCAGAAAAAAGCAAAGAGAAAACGACAAAAATGTTATAATAACACACCCCTTCAGAAACTTCAGAAACTGTAGGTTGAACTGATCTGATGCCACTCAAACAGGTTTTATACTTACTGAACTTTTCAAAAGACAGGAGAGTAGACTAAGAACTTCTGATTTGTTGCTGAAATTTCAAGGCTTATACCATTCATTGCAATAAAGTTGTATATGCTCTAGAATAAAAGAGAAGATTGAGTCATCAGGGTTACTTTCTTCTTTTCTCCATGGCTTCATTTTTAGCAGCTGAAGGACAGACCTACTTCTTAGTCTACTTTTATCTGAGGAACAGCACAGCCATCATAAATGTTTAAAATAATGTTATAATGAATTGGAAAATTAGGAATGGTGGAAGAGAGGGCATAAAATTGAACTTGGAGTCTGAAAAGAATACTTAACATTAAGAACAGTATAGTATTGCAGATACCTTGGAAGAAACAAATGAAGAAAATGTCATTCAGCATATAAACAACCCTTTCAGATTTATATTCTGGAATGACAATTCTCGGGAAGAAACAAGACTCCACCTCTCAGAAAATACAAATTAGAGGTGGAACAAGTACAGACAGTGGCCGACCAATACATGTTATATATTACACATATTATCTGTAGTACTTGCCTGAAAATTAGAGTGTATTGGAAACCACTAACTGTGTAAACTGTGATGAGCTCTGAATGACACATTCCTTTCAGCCTGTTCTGAACTCAGAGCTGAAAGCTGAGTCATGGCTGCATTACAGCATATAGCATATGTGTTGTTTAAATGAATGTACTCTTTGTTGAGATCATTATTATCTTCCGTGTTTTCTCAGGGGTTAAGTACAGGCTAAGGGCACGGGAAGAAAAAGTTTTCTGTTCTTCCACAGCACATTTTTACAGCATCACAGTAATTGACTGGGCTGCATTCAAGGTTGCTGAAGAGGCACAATTATCACAACACATACAGCATGCCTGATATGCCAAATGGGCAAACCACTTGAAGCAACAGAAGAATTCCAATTTTATTAAAACCTTTCCTTTCCTTATTGATAGTTCATCACAGATAAACCTAACTGATACTACAGTTTGATATTGCAAAAATATACATTGCCTTCTTTCGGCTTCTGAGAAAAGACTCAATAACAGAGCCATCAGAAAAACACAAAAAGTAAGTCAGGTTTGCAAGACACAAGAGTATGTTTACTAACCTGTTACCAATAATTTAAACTTCACTTGTCAGAACAGAAGCTGGATGTATATGCTGGTGTGCATTTTCCTTATGTATTGCATTTGCTAATCCACTACGAGTCTGCCAAACAGATTTTAAAGGTTTTTCCACTTCTGAAGGAAAATTTCCTCAAACTTTTAAGGTCGAAAGATCTTTAGAAATTGTGAATTTGTCAGTGTTAACTTACGCTGAATAGCACACTAATAGAGAGACTAAGATGTTCGTTGTTTTTCTGTGGCTACAATAGACTCCACTGTTGTTTTCCTGCTGGCTGGAAACACCTGGGAACGGACAAAAGTGAATGTGTTGCAGCAAGTGCTCTCCCTGTACTGTTTAATCTGTCTGACGTTGGAGAATGCTTCCAGAAAAAGTTCTCTGCAGGCTGCTTTTGAGCTCTGCATCTTTTTTGAGTGAATTCCAACGAAAGCACTTTGTTAAGGAAATTTCAAGGGGGATGTGTTGCAGCTCTCCTGTACATAAAAATTATCATCTTCTGTGAGTTGAAGGTGATTGATACGTTTGTCAAACCCATAGGTAGAGCACACACTACTGCAAAATCAGCAGTTCCGGCTGGATGGCTGTGAAACGAATGAGGGGAGAAATTTTAGAAGGCACATTTTTAGGCATTATTTTTAAGGAATAAAGAGTACATGAATGAAATTCCTCCTCCCAGATGTGCACTGATGTCTGATCCAAAGGGACTGCACAGCTGGAAACTACCACAACTCTCTTCACATTTCTGCAGTGCCCAGTACTATACTCAGCATACCTACTTCTGCTTTTAAGTCAGTAAGAATTGGTTTTAACTGTTATTTTCCCTTACATCATTACAGGAGAAGGAAATCATTCTAATGACTATCTCAGTAGATGTTACCCTCCTCACTAGTGAAGACTACAGGAAACCAGAGTGTTGTGGGGGACGTGGTACATTTTTGGTATATCTCCTCCTTACTCCCACCTGACTAGGATGCAGTATTAGGCAAGGAAGGAAAAAGTAGAGGGATCAAAAGGTCACCCTCTGACTTATGCGCTTGACCTAGTAATGATTTAGCGGAAGGCGCTCAGACTGACTACTGAGTGTTAGCTGCATAAACAGCTACACAAGTAGTCTCAGCTTCTTTTTGTCTCTCACACTTCAAGTGTGCTCCATGTATTTCCAGGCTATGGAAACCATACTGTTTTATCATCCAGCAGACAAACGCTACATATTGCATTTTTTTAATTTTTTTTTCCCCAAAACTGAGTAGTCTGCTTTTGTCTGACAAGGCTCACAGGTAATCCACGACTGGGATGTGCAGTGGTTCCTCACTGAGAAACAACCAACCTTTATTCCCCTGCCCCAGGGGCGTAAAGATAAGAGACACAAAATTTGAAAGAGGCAGCATCAGCCCATAGATCATGGTGGTGAGGGCAGAGTAACATGCACGTTCTTCCTCCCAGCCACTCTTCTTCCCAGGGAGCAGCTCTGTGTCCCAGACAGGCAGATCTCTTGTAATTTACAGATCCCTCTGTCCTAGGTCTGACCCTTCCTTTGAATGGTTGCAAGATGACCATTAATTGCCCAAATGACTACGAGCTAAGAACATCAGATGACTTTAAGCAGTCAGCTATCAGACAAAGAGATTTTCATCAATATTCACAGTACTCAGAGTGCAACGGAGCAGATATGCAATGTGATACTGGTCTTATTCTGGCACAGATGAGCACACAGACTTTTAGAAGAAAGGACCCTTCACACCAGCCATGCTTTCTGTCTCAGGGTATAGAGCCTAACCTTGGGAAGGGTGTAAACACTTGTTAAATATCATTCTCTGTGGGAGGTGGCAAGACCATAATGCTGTTTGTTTACCTTTTTGAATGGAGATGAAATTTCAAGACAAAAGATTTTCCAGGTTGGTGACTGTCATTTTGAAGGAATGTCTTTTGCATGTCTGAATTTGCTCAGTAAATTAAAAGGTAAAAGAGAAGCATAAAACTAAGACAAAAGCCTTACTGTTGCATAATGTTATGCCTTTTTAACCCTTAAGCTATTGGAGATGTCCTCTTTCAAGTAGATAATAATGAAGAAGATGGCGTAAAAAAATATCAAGTAATGATTGGCCGAGCATTGAAAATCAGATAGCATAAACAAAAAAATATGCACAGTCAGTATTCGTGTACCTGTCACAGATCAACACATCTCATTAAATCTCTGTTTCTTAGCAAATCACCAGAAAAAGTAATCAGGAAAGGATAGTTGGTAGAAGTCTTTTCTTTCTTTTGCCCCTTTTTAAAAATATTTAAATTTCTTTTGCATTTGAATTGCTTTATGTTTGGATCCTGCTGCAAAACTGACACCATTTCTACTAAGAAAGGGGCAAGTTTTCCAGATTGTTTAATGTTCCTTAGGTGGATTTCTTCAAGACGTAACGTACTTATGGGTGTTGTCACCTTCAGCAGATCTGAATCATTTAAGGGTTCACCCTCATCTAGTTAAAAACCAGTGTTTGAATATGTATCAGTATGCAAAACATTCATTTGCTACTGGAGTTAGAGCTCCTTATTATACCAGGAAGAATTTAAGTTTTAATTAGCATTTCCTCTGGTGTACTAAACCCGCTGAGATTACTACACTTAGTAAAATTTAATTAACTTGACAAAAGATCCTAATTGTTTTCATGCCACTAGTCCTTAGTGGGACTAAAAATAATACCCTTCAAATTAAGTGTCTACAACCAACTTCCTTTTGGTTGTCCTATATATATAAAATTGGTTGGCCTACATATAATTATAGTTGGTAGAAAGTCTTGCCCAATATGGAATCAAGATTGTTTGCTCAAAGATGGAGATTTTTATGGCAATGCATAATGATAAAAACTTATTAGTCAAAAGACCTCAGCTAAAATTAATTCTTCCCACCATCTTATTAAGTTTTGCAAATGGGAGGTTTATTGATTTATCTAGGTGCACAGACTAATCAACGAGATATAGTATTCATTTAAATCAATGTAGTAACATAATATTGGCAAGAGAAAAGAAAGATAAAAGTCTCAATAATGTAACTATGATAAACAATACCTATCTATATCAAGTGTAGCATGCCTAGGAGAAATTTGGCACTAAAATAAAAATATTTCCTATTCAAGACACTTCTAGTATCTTTACTTCTTTCTGAAATAAAGCTGCCCACATAATTCCAAGGCTTTATTAACTCTGAGACACTCATCTTGAAAGAAATATGAGCATGGAAAGTATTCATGTGCAGTCTTAAGAGTATTAGGTACAGTTTTCAGCTCAAGCGATTTGTTATGGAAGTTTATATGCAGAATACAAGTACTGGAGTCCAGCGAATCCTTTGGCTCTGGATGTCTAAAGAAGAGATTTTTAAGAAGGGATCAAGGAAAAATACCTAAGCTCTTCTGCCAAAGTTGGGATTTCATCACGTGCATCCTCACATTACAGCGATCAGGTATGTTTGTCTAATTAGTATTTCCAAAATTTAAGGAATTAATCAGCTTATCATCCTAGGAAATCAAATCAATCCCTTGTTATTCCTGTACTGAGCTTTGTTGGGACTCAATATCCTTAATGTTCTTAGAAATTACTGCTGTAACAGATATGGTTTTGGCAACATAATCCATTACGTGGATACTCTTTTTTGAAGAAACCGTGGCTTCTGGAAGGCTTAAACTCCATCCACTCCTGAAATAACTCAGTTCTCTCTGAGGTTTTACTATTGAGAATGCAAGAGAATATTAACTGTATGCATTGTTAAGTCCTTATAGTACTGGGTGGAAAAAACCCTGTAAATCTGTCTGCATCTAGAGTTTTCAACTTCTTTTTCTGCCCAAACATCTGGCTGCTTTATAACATTTGAATACTAAGAAGATTATCTTGGCTGATGATTCATCCAGATTGGCTGTTAAACACCTCTTTTCTGCTTCCCTTGCCAAGTTCCTGCTTTGTTTCCTTCCCTCTCAATTTAAACCACAAGGTGCTCTTACAGGCCTCAATCTCCATCAAGATTTAGGGATGGAAGCTCAAGATATCCGTCTATTCTAGTTAATTTATTAGAATCTTCTGAATATATCTAAACAAAATATTTTTAATGGACAACTGTATAGAGTTCACATCAATAACATGCCCTAATAAATAGAATGTTTATGATAAGCCTTTCACTCAAAACCACCATATATGTATGTGTGTTTAATCATAGAACCATAGAATCATTTAGGTTGGAAAAGATCTTCAAGATCATCGAGTCCAACCATCAACCATGCCCACTAAACCATGTCCTGAAGTGCCTTGTCTACGCGCTTTTTGAATACCTCCAGGGATGGTGACTCAACCACTTCCTTGGGCAGTCTATTCCAATGTCTGACAACCCTCTCAGTAAGGAAATTTTTCCTAATATCTAACCTAAATCTCCCCTGCCACAACTTGAGGCCATTTCCTCTCGTCCTATCTCCAGCCACCTGACAGAAGAGACCAGCACCCACCTCACTACAACCCCCTTCAGGCAGTTGTAGAGAGCCATAAGGTCTCCCCTCAGCCTCCTCTTCTCCAGACTAAACAGTCCCAGTTCCCTCAGCCGCTCCTCATAAGACTTGTGCTCCAGGCCCCTCACCAACTTGGTTGCCCTTCTCTGGACACGCTCCAGCACCTCCATGTCTTTCCTGTAGTGAGGGGCCCAAAACTGAACACAGTACTGAAGGTGCGGCCTCACCAGTGCTGAGTACAGGGGAGCAACCACCTCCCTGCTCCTGCTGGCCACAGTATTTCTGATACAGTCCAGGATGCCGTTGGCCTTCTTGGCCACCTGGGCACACTGCTGGCTCATATTCAGCTGGCGGTCAACCAACGCCCCCATGTCCTTTTCTGCCGGGCAGCTTTCCAGCCACTCTTCCCCAAGCCTGTAGCGCTGCATGGGGTTGTTGTGACCCAGGTGCAGGACCCGGCACTTGGCCTTGTTGAACTTCATACAATTGGCCTTGGCCCATCGATCCAGCAAGTCCAGATCCCTCTGTAGAGCCTCCCTACCCTCAAGCAGATCGACCCTGCCTCCCAACTTGGTGTCATCTGCAAACTTGCTGAGGGCGCACTCAATCCCCTTGTCTAGATCATTGATAAAGACATTAAACAGAACTGGCCCCAACACCGAGTCCTGGGGAACACCACTTGTGACCCGTCACCAACTGGATTTAACTCCATTCACCACAACCCTCTGGGCTCGTCCATCCAGCCTGTTTTTCACCCAGCAAAGAGTACACTTGTCTAAGCCATGAGACGCCAGCTTCTCAAGGAGTATGCCATGAAAGACAGTGTCAAAGGCCTTGCTGAAGTCAAGGTAGATAACATCCACAGCCTTTCCCTCATCCACTAGCGGGTTACCTGGTCATAGAAGGAGATCAGGTTGGTCAAGCAGGACCTGCCTTTTGTAAACCCACGCTGACTGGGCTTGATCCCCTGCTTGTCCTGGACTTGCCATGTGAGTGCTTAATGTAGACAAATATTTAAATTTACACTCCCATTAACTTGCTTCCACATGCATAAAATACTTAACTCTTCAGAGTTGTCAAAGGCTTAAGTTTAGTACATAAAAATTAAAGCAAGCCAGGTATAGGGTTGATAAAATGGACATTACAGGAAAAGCAGTCCACAAAAGATTAACTACAGAAGACTTTATGCGTTTGGAACAAATTAAGTTCATGTTTCCAGGAAAACGGAAATACTGTTCATCTTTGTTCCTGTTGATAATATATTTAGAACATTAAAAACTTTAAGTAAACTGTTGTATCTCTTCCCATCTCTGCCTTTGATTTTTTTCTTTGCATGGCTAATGAATCATTGGCAACATTAGATAAAACATAGGAACTTTATCTCTCTGGTTTAACAAACTGTGAATAGCAGCTTGGAATACTCTCATACTTTCATCATCACTTATTAGAATGCATTGACTTTTAAAAAGACTGTTTTCAGCAGTTTTTGATGACCTGACCTACTGTTCACCTCAAGTATTTAGATACTTAATATCTATAATGAAAAAGAAGGTATTTTATAAAACAATTAATTATGATACAATTTTCTGATCCAGCATTTTCACACACCTTTGGAGTTTTACATTATACCATAACAATTTATGCATTTAGAAAATTGAAGCTTAATTGAAAATTATAATGTGTAAAAGCAGTTCTGATTAACATAAAGGCATGTAATAGGAATGTTAAAGACTCAGGAAAGAAAATAAAATATTTCAAGCCTCTGAAGTTTTAAGTGTCTCTATCCAGAACATAAGCCACCAATAACACAGTGATTTGTGGGAATGCTGAGAACATTTACAAAATCATCTCATTATCTTTCATAGAGAACACTGATAATTTCATTTCGATCTAGTTTTGCTCTGTTCTAATAGTCCTTCTTTTATTATGTAGATACATTTTTTAAATGATGTATTTTTAATATTTTATTTTAAAATTACTTGTGAATTTTAAAGGAAAAATAGGTCCTCAGAGCAACTAATAGTAGATTCAGAATGGTCCTTTTGAAAGAAGTCCTTTGAGAAGAGAATGTATGCTTAATTTTAAATGAGTATGAGTGTTCTTAAGTACACTACAGTTTCTACTTTTCTATTGCAAATTTAAGGCTTGACTCTGTCTGACTCACGCAAAAGAATAATTTATCATGGAGTAATTTAGCAGATTTTTTTTTTTTTTTTTGCTGTCAATAGCTGATGAAAGATATGTCTAGTACCATTTCCCTAAATAAATGGAGTGATAGAAAAATCTGAGGTTTGGTTTGGGGTTGGATTTTAGGGAGGTAAAGAGAAATATTGGTGGGATGAATCTCTGATATTTGTCCATGAAAAGACTTTGTATAAGATGCTTTTAACCAATTTATTTCAAATGTCAGTATCATGAATATTCATCTCCTGCTGCTTACAACAAAAGCATTTTCAAGAAAAACCTGAAGAAGGTAAAGCCTTAGCAAGTGTTAACATCTCTCTCTTGAAATCAGTCAAGCTATGCTGATTTATACGACTTTTAAGGTCTAAAACACAAAAATCATACCTTTTTTTGAAAACAAACCAGCTTATACTTTCTTTAACTATCAAATTACTTTTGAATTCTACAGTGACAGATTTTTCTGGAAATAAAACATAATAGTATCAGGCTGGAAGAACATCAGTGCCATGAGGTAGGAATAGCTATTTCATAAAGTTTTACCAGCCATAAGCATAATATACAAGACTGAAAAGACAAGTTAATATTTTGGTAGGAAAAATCCCAAACTGATGGAAAAACATCTGCTCCATTTAAAAACTAATGGAAAATATCAGTGCAATAAAAAGAAATAGTGCAATTAAAAGAAAGGAAAATGCTGAGGGAATGTAATTTGTGGAAAATGTTTATCAGCTTTGTACATCTATTGAGGATTACTTAGGCACTTCTCTCCAATCAACAGAAATCTAAATAATGTTACAGTATATGCAAACAAACTGTGTGATTTTTTAAAGCAGATCTACAAACTCAACAAAGTTAACATTAAGTCATAGCAAACATTACAGCCGCAGTGTTACTGTACTTTTCCTCTTGGATTTTTCAGGAAGTAGAAGAGACAGACTATATATTTATGGGGGAAAAGTGCACATTACTCTTTTCCAAGAAAGTATCCTCTTGTTCTCTGAACCTAAAAAAGTAATAATAATTTGGCTTTATATAATAGCAACAGCTATGAAGCAGTGATATTTTCTGACTATGTTGGCCAAAATTGTAGGATTCTCTTCCAAACTTTGTAGAATTCAGTAAGTTTTGTGTGCATGCACAGTCTGGTTTTAGTTACAGTGTGATATAGGATTGAAGAGAACTCATTTCACTCTTGATTGTATTACTCTCTATACAACTATAACTCCATAGACTTCAGGTAAGAAAGGTTACAGAGACGAAATATAAAAATGGTCTGAGGAAAATCCATTTAGAAATAGATCTGATTATTAACCCCAAGTTATCCATAATTAGATTGGAAGTCAAAGCTGATAGCAGAGAGTTAAGGCTGCATTTCAACTCCCTGTCTTCTTTCAGAGGTTGGAAGTCCTGAAGACTTTGCTCATTTGGTGATCTAAGCCCAACATTGCTCTGGGTTCCATGATGAGACCACACCATTTGCCCCTCTGGCCTGAACCACCCAGTTTCTGATTTATGTTGCACAGCAAGGATCAAACCTCTCAACTAAAAGCTTGATATACAGCTTGATATTCTTAGTAAACATGCGGGCCTAAATCCAGAACAACTTAATTCCCACTGGTTTAAACCTGCTTGACTTGAGTCAAGGCACTAGTCAGTGACGTTAGTCACTGTTTCTGACTAAAATCCTGGCACTGACTGGTTCAAAAGAGGACTTGAAAATCAGCTGCAGAGGTTACAGAAATACCTTTAATATCTAATCTCTAATTAGGTTTTAAAGGAAACTTAAGCATACAGAAAACCAGAATTTTCTAATAGACATAATTTGAGGCACCTATCTGAATTTAGGAGTACTGCAGTAAGTATCTAAATATTTTAACCTGCAGGGAAAGTTTTAGATGAGATTTTTTCTCAAATAATGTGACATCAGATGTCCTATTCAAACCTTTAATTGCATTAGATGATAAGCATATTAATTAAAATTTCTAATTCAAGAAATTACTTAGTTAGCAAAGTATTCTTTTATTTGTAAGACCTAATTAGACTTCAGTATTAACATCCGATCACCACAAATCAGAAGAACTCTGATTTGTGTTCATACGTTTGTTTTGGTCTTGGTTTTGCACAAACGCTGCTCCATGTCAGGGATGGGGAGACTCATACTGAGATCACATATACTCTACATAGGCTTTTCTATAATTTTTACTAGCAAATAAAGGTTTTGTGGTTTAACCCCAGCCGGCAGCCAAGCAGCACACAGCTGCTCACTCACTGCCCCCCCACCCAGTGGGATGGGGGAGAGAATTGGAAGGGTGAAAGTAAGCAAACTCATGGGCAATAAAGAGTTTAGATAAAGACAGTTTAATCGGTAAAGCAAAAGCCGTGCGCACAAGCAAAGCAAACCAAGGAATTAATTCCCCACTTCCCACGGGCAGGCAGTGTTCAGCCATCTCCAGGACAGCAGGGCTCCATCACGCCTAACGGTGACTTGGGAAGACAAACGCCATCACTCCCAACGTCCCCCCTTCCTCCTTCTTCCCCCAGCTTTATGTGCTGAGCATGACGTCATATGGTCTGGGACGTCCCTTGGGTCAGTCGGGGTCAGCTGTCCCGGCTGTGTCCCCTCCCAACTCCTTGTGGCCCCCCAGCCTCCTCGCTGGTGGGGTGGGCTGAGAAGCAGAAAAGGCCTTGACCCTGTGTGAGCACTGCTCAGCAGTAACAAAAACATCCCTGTGTTACCAACACTGTTTCTAGCACAAATGCAAAACATAGCCCCATACTAGCTACTGTGAAGAAAATTAACTCTATCCCAGCCAAACCCAGCATATACTTTCAAGGTACAAAGTGTCTTCACATCAACTCAAATGTAATTGGTGAGGAGAGAGGAAAAATTTTTTCTAGTGGGAAATAGCAAAAAAAAATCTTGTACCTGGAGAGGAAATTTTAGCATTTTTTCTCATTACTTTAATGTATTTCTACAGTGCTTGCAGTGTTAGCAGAAAGATTTGTCAGTATGCTGGCTTTTTTATATCAGTGCCTTGTCTCAGATGTTTCCTAGAGAATATCTTGTTCTATCATCATTCCACACAAGAAATTGTCAGAAATTCATGATAAACAGACTAAACAAGATTTTCCATATTATTTTCATTCCACCCTGCTTTTCCACCACTTTGCAGTTCCATTAAACTGCAAAAATAAAACCTTTGAAAGACCTATATGCATTAGGTGGGCACATGCTGACCATCTTGAAACATTGATTCAAAAATGCTGAGATCTATAGACCTCAACACGGATACTAACATCACTCAATAGGCATCAGCTTTATAGATATAGGAAACCGGAATGAATATTATAAGAGAACTTATGTGCAGAGCTAGAACAGTAGGGTGTAGGAGCCCAAATTTTTTGTCCTGTCCTTGTCACCTGATGATGTGTGACCTTATGCACATCTCTCTGGAGTTCAGTATTCCTAAACCAGCCAAAGAAGTCCTGCATTCCGTCTTGTCTCTCTTTTGCTCTGGTTGTACCAGCTCTGAAAATCAGTTCCTTTGTTGATCTGATTGATCTCTCAACTACACACAAAGAGGGTTGTGTGACTCCTGGCATTTAGTTTCCAGGGGGATGGTGGCTCAGCATTCTTTAGTCGCCCAAGATCCAGGCCCATAAAACAGTTAGACATGATGCTTACTCAAATTCCAGTTTTAAATGCTTTGCTGAAAGACTAAATATGGAATCTAACTCATGAAGAGTTCCCATGAAGATAAAACTGGGCCTGCTTTCCTTGTTATAACATTGTTAAGTTTATCGTGCTGTCTATCTGTCTATATTAAAAACAGACTTCCCTGGTAGAATGTTGAAGTTAAAAAATGAGCTCATCAAAGTCAGGAAAAACACAGATAATTCTCCGCTTAACTTGTCACAATCTAAGCTGATCCTACCATTTGCCATTCCTTAAAAGATACGGATCTCACAACGAGCTGTTGTTGCTGCCAGATGGGCAGATCTTTCTCTGTAGATAAGTGGGTGCTGGAAGCCTTCTGCCAAAATAATGATGTCTGGAATGCTGGAAAAGGAGAGCTCCACATTGACTGGGAATGAGACCCAGCAGGCGCTGCAGGGCCATCAGAGCTGGAGAACTCACTCAGAACTGTAAAATTATTTCTTGGTTATGCAGAAAGCCTGTTCAAGTTTCTTTTACAAGAAGATCAAATGTTGTGGAGGGAAACGCAATCTGAACCAAAATAGACGAGAGTGGGCTATGTTCAAAGCAATGACACTCTCAAATGAGGGTGCCTTAGTTTATGGTTTAGTTATACATCTCATTTTCAGAGATCCCAGAAAGCCATGGGATGTCATCAGACCTCGGTTCAGACTCCGGTGTTTTTTTTCCTAGGTTGACTTTTTGAAGCTTAATGACAGATCAAGAAAGGAGTGGGCACGAAAATTAATGGTACCTATGGAAGCAATTAATTCATACGCTTGGTATTTCATGTCTAAATTCATAATTCTAGGTGAAATCAGCCTTTCTGAACAGCTGCCCAGAACATTTATGTAGGGCATAGACTTTATGCTGGCCTGCACAGAAGAAAATTCTTATATGCAATAGTGTTTCCTTGTTTGGTTTATGTAGATCATGTAGCCAAATACTTTGTATTTTTTGCTGACGTGAAAAGACTTTCTCAGTACAATGTGGTTTAGAAAAATCCATTCAGTCAGGAAAAAAGGTTGTGATGACCCATTAAGGAAACATTCCTTAAAACCCAGCAGTTTAATTTAAAAATGTCTTGTTTCTTCAGTCTGTTAATCCTAAACAAGCTCTGGACATTTTTTAACTGTGCAACTAATCCTGAGAACGCTCACTCATGCAAATTGTTGCTTAGAATGGGAATAAAAGATTATGCTGTCAGGTTTCATATCTAGGATATGTAGGACTTCACATTTTAGATTATAGAAGTGTCACTACTCTTCTGGGGTAATGAAGCATACTTTAAACTGCGCAAGTACTGCTTTATTATCATTAAGGTAAATAGAATGAATAATAATAGTAGTATTTGGCCTGCTTAGGATGGAAGGTGGTATCTGTACCAAAATGCAGTTCATAAAACTGAAATTGGCCTACTTGGTTAAAAATCCTGCAAGTGTATTAGCATCCCAAATGCTATAAAGAGCTCATGGGATTTTTTAAAAGCTTCCTCCAGCATGTTCAACATTTGCGTGAGTAGAGGATGCCTTTTGGTGGAAGAGACCAGGATTGATTTGCTAATAGAAGTTTCTCCATTTCTTCTGCCTCTGTATCTATGGGTCTTCCAGCCACAAGCTGTCATCAGACACGGTGGGTCCTTACATTTCTTGTGGGAAGAGGAGGAGAGTGAGATCATAGCTCTAGATGATATGGTCATAGTAAATTATTCATTAGTGTGATGTATATATCGCATCTGCCTTAAGTGGTACTTCAGCAACATGAAACATGACAGCTTGTTTCTTTGTTTCTAATGGTTAAATAGACAAAAAGCCTGAGACAACTTCTTTCTTCTATTTCACCTTTTTGTGGTTTTTCCTCTTCCTTTTTTTTTAACTTCACAAACGTGCGCTTTATATGAAATAATATGACGAAAGAATGAAGATGGCATTTACAGCAGGACAGAACTCCTTTTCCAAGACCCTCTGTAAAGCATCTTGCATGCATTGACATTACTCCTCTCATATAAATTTAAAATATGTACTTCAAAACTCTCCCATGCTTCTAAACCATAAATATTTAATTCTCAGTATTATCATCAATCAGGTTAGATGATCTATGAAAGATATTGTTGGTAAAAGCTTCTTGCGCTGTTTTCTCTAGACCTCCAAAAGCACTCCAGGTTCAGAGAGAGCTTCGAAGGAGCTGATGGCAGAGGGGGGCCATTGATTAATGGCTCCCTGGGACACTCTGACACCTCTGCCTGGATCGGAGAGATAAGAGAGAGCTGGAGTCTGCCAGAGAGCAGTGCTTTATACAAGCAAGGCAAAGGTTAGCAGCACAGAGGAATTCCTGCAAGAAACGTGAGATACGAAGCTTCCTCTGGGGCAGGATAATGGTCTGCAAAGGGGAATAATAGAGTGAAGGATCATTTTGTAGTACTCAAGCAAAACCAAGAGACAAGACAGATGATGTTAAAGGGTTAGAATAAAGCAGGAATAAGACTCCACAGAGAAGTGAAGCTTAAAGTATGTCAAGTTTTGGTGTGGTTTTTTTAAATTATACTTTAATTTATCATCCATAGCAGAGGGCTTTTGTCATAAGGGTTTTGTTTATTCATTCTTTCATATCATAATACGCCATGCTAAACAAAGTGCGCTTCTCCATTGTGGAAGGAGTATCACCAATACACCTAACAGTACAGTCCTTATTTAGTTAATATAATGTTCACATTATAGTGGTGCAAGGAAAATTCACATAGATTGGCTAGAGTAGTTTGGTCTGCAAATGTGTGTTATTTGTGATAATTGGCACAAAACATCTATTGTAGCAAGGCAGTTTCCATGACCCAAGAACATTAATAGCACTTCTTCCTTGTAAAATAAAACGGAATGCAGGCATTTGCAATGTTGAGTCATCCATTTATCCCAGCACCGTGCCTTTGGAAGTATCCAGAATGTGGATGCTTCACGAGAAAATGGAAAAATTGTATTTTAAGTTAAGTTTTTCTTTTCCCTAGACTGTGCTTAGAATTCATGGTACAAAGCAAGTAGCCTTCTTGTAATCAGTTTCCACTTGAAGTCATTGGAATATTTTTCTTGAGTAAAATGTCATCACACAGGTTGCATTTCTGACCAAGCAGAGAGCTTTGTTATTTACAGATCTAACTATTAGTAAATGCCGTGCATAGAAATAAAGGTGGCTTTAAACTTTGCAAATGTCATTTGCAAAGAAAGGCACAAGACGGCCTTGGGAGAATTCTGTAAACAGGGTTTGATTCAGAGAACCTGGGAATCATTGGAGGGAAAAAATAATTTGGCTTTAATGAGCTTTGACTTAGTATTCAAAGTAGGAAAATTTGATGCATTTGGGAGTACTTTGCATTAGCACAAATGAGCCAGGAGCACAAATCCTTGGAATGGGAATTATTTCAAAATTATTGTAGACTGACATCACTGACTGGGTTTAACTGCATCCTTTTCAGTGGGAAAGGTAAGCAGGAAAGGTCCATCAGTGCATGATAATATAAACTTATTCTCACCGTGGAATCTGAAAAGGACAAACATCTACAGCATCTCCCAGATGTGGGTGGGTGAAGCCTAGAAACAGTTATTAGAAGCTCCTAATCCCATGGGTGCTCTGTTACACAGTAAACTGTATCAACTGGTGGCCTTGGAGAGCGAGCCGCAGGTGAGAAAGTCGAAATGTCAGCTATATACTGCTTGGCATGGAGGTATGTACCTAAGTGACAATCACCTACAGGAACCCAAGAAGAAGTGTTTCTTTGGGCCAAAAGGAGGACTTAGAAAGCTCCTCAAAGAGCTTTTGTCAGAAGAGCCAATTGGAGAGATCTTTTGAGACTACAAGGATACCTTTCAGTTACATCACGTGCATTACTCATAAGAGATCCCACACAACCCACATGCGCGGCACTCATTTTCAAAATACAATAGGAGAACAACGAAACATAAACTTAGAAAATAACGTAGTTTCATTTGGAATTTGTCTTTCAACAACAGCTGAGGATTACTAAATGTTATTTTGCAGAGACATATCTTTGATGCTTGAAGCAGCAAAAATGAAAACATTGCATTCTTTCACTAAAAGAAAATTATTTATTTAACACTATTGTCATTACTGTAACTAGACAGAATGGCCAGAGGGTACTGTAAGCAAAGGTCTTATTTGCTATACGGCATAACTAGGCATAACTTCAGACAATGATAGTTTATGCCATGCTTACTTTCTTTGCTACAATGGCTCTGAGAGGCATCGCTATAATCCAAAAGTACAAGATTTTTAAAAAGGCTTTTAAGAAATTTTTTTTTAGGTAATGGGCATCTAGTAGAATTTTGTTGACTGTAACTATTTTTAAAAATCCCACTAGATAACCTACACCAGTGAAATAGCTTAAGAAATAACACTTGTAATTCCTTAAGTTTTGAAGTCCACCTTCTTATTCCCTACATCTTTGAAATGTTGTCCTGGTTTTGGCTGGGATAAAGTTAATTTTCTTTCTAGTAGCTGGTATAGTGTTGTGTTTTGGATTTAGTACCAGAATAATGTTGATAACACACTGATGTTTTCAGTTGTTGCTAAGTAGTGTTTAGTCTAAGGATTTTTCAGTTTCAGATGCCCAGCCAGCAAGAAGCTGGAGGGGCACAAGAAGCTGGGAGGGGACACAGCCAGGGAAGCTGACCCCAACTGGCCAAAGGGGTATTCCAGACCGTATGACATCATGTCCAGCATATAAACTAGGGGTAGTTGGCCTGGAGGGGATTGCTGCTCAGGAACTAACTGGGCATCCGTCGGCGAGTGGTGAGCAATTGCATGGTGCATCACTTGTTTTGTATATTCCAATTATTTTATAATTATTGTTGTAATTCTATTATTGTTGTTATTATTGTTATTATTTTCTTCCTTTCTGTCCTATTAAACTGTTCCTATGTCAACCCACGAGTTTTACTTTTTTTCCAATTCTCTCCCCCATCCCACTGGGTGTGGGGGCGAAGTGAGTGAGCTGCTGCGTGGTGCTCAGTTGCTGGCTGGGGTTAAACCACGACAGATGTTCACCGTGCCTTTCTTACAGACTTAGGCCTTTAATGTCAAGGTTGTTACAACTGAAAAGCAAATCTGTGAGGGGAGTTTTGTTAGTTTAAAAATCTTAAAAGTACAGTCTCACTAGGGAGAGAGGTTTGGAAATAAAGGGATAAGCTAATTATTTATAATTAGGTCAGACTGGGTAGGCTGATTGCCATAATTAACATTGCCTAATGACTGTCCTCAGGGATTTTACTTGGATATACCAGGTGAAATCTGGTAGAAGTGGATATCTATTCTGCTCTTCTAGTGTGAGAGCATTTACAGCTCCCGACTAAAGCAGGCGCGTGAGCAGGGACGTGCATGGGAGGCTGGGAGCCCTACAGGTGCAGGGCGCCGTGCACGTTGGAGAGTGTCGGGGAAATGTAGGTTAGTGTGCTGGAAGGCTCAGCAGACTGGGTTAACGCGAGCGCTCTCGGGAGGGAAGTACGTGCGGGCTAGGGAAACGCTCCTGAGCTAACAGTGAGGGATCTGGGTGAAGCTTATAAGTAGTTAGAGATCTGTGCATCAAACTGCAGCATTTCTTAATTGAAAAGGAATCTCTAGAAAATAGAGAAGGAGTTTTCATGTGGCTCAAAGAGCTAGGGGGACTTGTTACAGATTGAGTTAACCAGAGGTACACAGACTGTGCACGTAAATATTTCACACAGTAATAATGAGTCACGAACATTTCCCTTCCTATAGCTTCTCGCAGGATAAGCTCAGACAAGAACCTGTGGGATCCCCTATTGAGTCTGTGCTAACAGCACAGCATTCTCCTACCTGCCCTTGTCTCATGTAGGAACATTTTCTTCCTTTAGCCTGGTTGCTTTAATCCTCTGTGTGACACATACAAAATGAAGCTGAATAATAGCCAAGTGAACTCAAGAAATAATTAACGGCAAAGAGGATAGAAAAGAACCAGAGACTGAGTTACTTCAAGCCCACTTTAGGAAGAGCACCATACACACCTCGAAAGATAGATAGTATGAGCGAAAATCCTGACATGGCCCTCATGCAGCTTTCCATGTGCGTGTTCAAAATTTCAGGCTACACCCAAGCCTTGGCCTTCACAAGCAGTATCGTGCCAGTAGTCCTCGTTTCTACTATAGGGAAACACTAGCTCAAGTGCTTTGTTGACCAAATGGTAGTTGCCTGGTGAGGAGAGAGAAGATATAAAAATGACTGGTACAAATTATTCAGTGAGTAAGAAAAGACAAGAAAGTTACATCACAGAGAGACTGACAGGGAGGTAGTGGAGGCTGATTGGTGTTACTCAGTTTTTAATATCATGTGTAGATCAATAAAAAAAAAAAAAAGCTTTTCTGTCTCCACTGACCTCAGGCTCCAATGCTTTTAAGAAGGCCTTCAGATCTCCCATAGGTATTCGGTGGTATGATGAGAGCAAATAAGTACACCCGACTGCATTTCTCTGATTTGAACAATATTGATGGTTCTCTACTGCTTCTCTGGAAATGTGACTGGGTGTGGAGTCTTTTTTATTCAGAGTTAAAGTGGCTGTCTGAGGTAAAAAAATGGTTAGAGGATCTACAAGACCCGCAGCTACCAAGATGCACAACCAAAAGACAGATTATAACTAGAACAGTGTGAAAATTGCAGGCACTTGACATTGATGTGCATTTTGAAATCAAATATTGCTTTCATTGTATTATTCATGCCCCAGAAAAAAAAACAAACACAAAACTTCACAAAAATCAAAACATTTAGTTTTGACAGATTTTAAACACATCCCCCCGTTTCCATTTGCATTAGATTTCATTTGGAAGTTTATTTCAAGTTTATGTAAACTTTCTCTCTGAACCCTACAAAGTGTTCTTAAAATACTGCAATCCAAAATCAAGTGTTCATTGCAGATCAAAGTAAATGCTTTCATTCTCCAGTAAGCTTCCACTCCATTCCTGACCCCTCCCCAAACTTTAAAAACATTGTTCTAACAAATCTAATATTTTTTTCAATTAAAAAAACCCAGCCAACCACTTACTTTGTAGCCAACATGGGCAGCGTCCTGATCAAACACAGCCAGACGCTCATGGCACCACAAATTTTAAATGGGCATCTAACAGAAGAACGACTATTAAAAATGACCTTCATATTGCAAATTTTGTTAATCAACAACTACAGTTAGTTAGGCACTCACAGGGCCTTTTTATCTCTTGTTTCTCTGACGGTTACTCTCCCCAGGTTACCATCAGCCTCTCACCCATCTATTTTTTGAAGTCAGTTTGCACCTGTCTTAATTAGCTTCATTTTGCCTCCCACCTGTGTGTGTTAAACATTCCTGTTCAGGATACCTTTTTGCAGGAGATGGCTGTTGGGGTGCAGAGTTTGAATTACTGTGTTGGAGAGGGCATTACCCTTGACCTGATGAAAAACAATTCACCATTGTCTTACACTTACAGACCATGTTAAAGAGGATCATTGTAAATCTGCAATTTGCAGGTACGGCTGTCAGCCTGGAAATCCCATGCTGACACCAAGGGGTATGTAGCAGCCACCAGAGGAACTGTGAACTAAATGAATGAATTCCATTGAAACTGGTGCTAAAAGAAAAGACTCATGCACTCTTAACCAGCACAAGATTGTTCATTATAAAAAAAAAGTACCTCCACATTTTAAACTAATGATGACTTTTAGGCATGGTGTAATTATAGCACCAGTGGGAACCCATATGTCACCGAACTTTCAAATGTAAAGGTTGTGCCTACAAAATGAAGCCATATATTCCCATTAATTGAAGCAGTTGATTTCCAGTTACACAATATTAGTTTTAACGGTGAGACTATTAGAAAGTCTATGAATTTCTTTTTGCTATTGATCTGTAGTGTTAAGGTGGCCCACGTTGATCAAAGTTGGTAAGAGGGTGACTTTCATGCCAGCAAAGTTACAAATATAACTGACTCTTATAGTTGTCGTCTGTAAGTTAGCATTAGAATAACCTTGGAGGAATCGTAGTTTTGTGCTGTCAGCACAGCCTGCACAGCTAGAGCATAAAGGATTAGCAAGAGAAATTTTGATGAGGGTATTTACTACTAATGACTGCCTTCAAAATTGCCTTTTATCTACAGCTTTTCAAAGCATTTTCCATTCATTAAGCCTTATAAAACCTTTGTAAAATTGGTAGAAGATATAGAAATGCAGATATCTTTGTGCCAAAACACACAGCAATACTTTGACAGAAAAGGGCAGCAGTACACACTAGACATTATTTAAAATAGGAATTGCACAATTTTACAGTGATGCTATCACTCTGTTAATTACTTTGACCAGAACAGGGGAACAGTCCTGCTCTTAAGAAAAATGGTGCGAAATAATCAGTAAATAGTGCTCAGGGCTTCTGTTTTGTGTTGTAGCAGTAAGACAGATGTATGTTATGCAGTGATATAAAAAAAAAAAAGTTAAGAATATGAATGGCACCTGTTCTTTTATTGTAATGAAATCTGCTTCTCAAACTGAGAACCCCAAGAGATCAAAAGCAGTGAGTCAGGCCTACTAAACTGATGAGCTGGAAACCCTGAGATTTAAAAAATAATAAATGTAGGGCCTTTTTTTTAATTTGAGGTCTTTTGAGCCTTTAGAGTCAGATTTCCATTCCTCTGCAGCCTCAAGGAATACAAATCAGAGAGAAAGAGAGAAAGCTGAAGGTATATCCGTAGATGTTCAGTCTAGGGCTGTACAAGAGATGTCAGAGCCAGAAGTCAGGCAGCTGCTTCGGAGTGCGAGAGCTGGGAAGACCAGGCTTAGGCTGGTAGTGCTATTACTGGGTTGCAGTGGGTGAGGATATGAGCTCAGCCTGGCTTCATTAGCAGTACCTCAGGTGTGCAGACAACCACTTTTTTTTTTTTTTAAGAGAAATTAGTAGAGAACGGCACACGGACCAGAAGTGAAGCCAGTGGCCACACGGTGTGCTGCCCAGTGACGCAGGAGCCAGTTCTGATGATTGATGGATTGCACCAGTACAGGAGCTTGTGTCTCTAACCCCTTACACCGTTTTTAATTTGGGCAGCTCTAGTGTGGTTAACACCTTCATTAATGACCTGGGTGATGGGACCAAGTGCACCCTCAGCAAGTTTGCAGATGATATAAAAGTGGAAGGAGCAGCTGATACACCAGATGGGTGTGCTGCCCATCCCAGGGAGGGGGGAGACAGGCTGGAGAAATTGGTATTTGAAGACTCTGTTATGGCAGAGTCATGATAAGAAAAGCTTTAGGTGGGGGGGTGTAGGTAAGTCCTTCCTTTTTTACTTTTCCCCTTTTCCTTTTTCCTTCCTTCCTTCCTCTCTTTCTTTCTTTCCTTTCTTTTTAACTACACTCATTATTATTTTTTTAATAATGGGTTAACTTTCAGTGTTGCTGTTTAAATTTCTGGTTACTTGAAGCACCTCAAAATTCAGCAGTTGCTATAGGAGCAATGTTTAAGGGCTATCAATACAATTAGTCAGTCCTATAAAAACACAAGTAATTTAATAACGTGTAACTGAAGGCTGCCAAAATATACAGTAATCTGTTGGAAATCTGAAGTTATATGCACATGTGTCGGTGTGAGTCAATGAATGATAAGCACATTAAAAAAAAAAAAAGTAGAAACATTTTTGCTTGGAAATTACTTGTGGACCAAGCTTCACAGTATCTCTGAATATTTTTAAAGGGAAAGACTTAAAAGACAATACACAGGATGACTTGCAGTATCAGCGATGCACGGTTCAAAGGGCTACAGGAGTTTTTTGCATCAGTAAGTGGTAGCACCTCCCTGCAGTGATCAGAAGACTTGGTAAGAATCAAGGGTCGTCGTCACAGTGAGTAAAACATTGCATCCAATTTGGGTAGCTTCCAGGAAATTTTGTTATTTAGTTTTTTAACATTTCAGCTCATTAAACCAGCCAGAATATAACCCCGTCTAAAAAAAAAAAAAAAAAAAAGGATTTGTGCCCGTTAAATGATGCAGAAGAAAGTTGGATAAGCACCAGAGATGGTACACTGAGAGTGTGGGGGGAGGCAGCAGGAGGGTGCAAAAAGGCTCTTTGCAGCTCCCCCCATAACTTTCCTAATGGTTTGGAGAGGGAACCTATGGAAATCTGCTCTTTAATTTTTGGTGGGTGTGAAAATCGCCACTAACCTAGCGTAAAGGCCTAACCATGTCAATAATGATTATAATAAGGTTGTTATAAAAAATAAATGAAGTTTTTTCTAGGTAACTCAGCTTGTAAGTGCTTATGAAGTAGTCAGGTCTTTTGTTTCTTAGGGCTGTAAAGCTGTAAAGTTATTGATTAAGGAATTACTTGTTCGGTGAGAAGCAGCACTCATTCCTGGGTGGAGTGCAGCAAGCTAGATTTCAGTTTGCAGTGGTCATGCTGGTTAAAATATTCCCATTCTGCAGTGTTAATCTATTCTTTAATAGCCTGGCTCTGGTCATTGAAATTCACTGTAGGATTTTCTTCTACCCAGTTTGATTCACAGCATTTTCAATTATTTAGATAGAAAACAAACAAGCAAACAAAAAATTGCTTAGTTCCACAAGAAGATGGAAACTTTCAAATAGGTTCATGGAGCACAGATCCTTTCACAAGGAGGATCTCGGGAAATGCTTTGAGAAAAAGGACACTTCAGATTTAGGGTTCTTTTGAAGCCCGCACTAGGCACCAACAGAGCTTTGAACTCTTTTAAATGCTGCTTTTATATACAATTGGCACACAGCTCAGTTAAAACACTCAGCTAATTTTTAATCAGAGATATGAAAAAGCATAGAATAAGCATGTGGATTTCTTTTATAAGGCTTGTTGGCTATCGGAGTGCCATTGAAAAAAGGCAGCTATATTTCAGTGCTTAATGTGACTGTAATAACTGCATGGCTACAAACCATTAGGTTCTTCATCCGACAGGTGATTAATTTCCAGGGAACATACTTTAAGAGAATAAGATATTTCCCCAGACCTCCTCCCCAAAAGATTATCACAAAACAATGTCAATGTTTTGCATTTACTGACAGAAAAAGGAAAAAAGGAGATGAATAGTTAGAAGAATAAAGTTTAAAAAATTATTCCAGCAAAACTAGTTCTAGTGTTTTGGTCACAAGAGGGAAAACAAATATTCCTACAACTCCTGGAAAGGTCTGTAAAGTAATACAGTGGTCATGAGGAAACAATGATTGCGATGAGCTTACTATGAGCATGAAAAGTATCGTTGCTGTTCCCTAACTGCTGAAACTGAGTAATGCAGGGTCACAAAATGACTATATTTTTTTAAGAGAAGAAAACTTGTTTAAACTCTTTTAAAATACACAGAAATATCACAGTGTCGACCCCTCCCACATCCTGTTTTAAGCGTCCTTATAGGCAGCTCAATGCTCAAGCTCATCCGTGGGGGCTGATGCTGAGCCTGGGGAGGGCAAGGAGAGGACTGGAAAATCTGCCCAGGCTCTTCAGAAAATTTGGCTGCCAAATACTAACAGGTCTTCACTGACCATCTGCAAACTGAGATTTCCACCCCCTGCCCCCCCCCAAGCTTATACATTTTCTACATTTGGATGGAATTTCTTAGGGAAAGCTAAGTGTAAATCAACGACGGCATGGTTATCCTCCTGCCAGTTTCCACATTCCAGCTCTAAATCTTAACAGTGCTGAAATTTCATAACAAAAAGAGTTGTCTGGGTTCTTTTAATCTTAGCTCTAACATTTTCACTGAAACTTTTCACCTACTCTGTTCATCCAAAAACTTAACTTTTTTTTAAACTAATCCAGGGAAAAAAATTAGTCTAAATAGTTTCTATTTGACAATTCATGAATGTGTGTATGTTTGTGTGTGTGTGTGCATGTGTGTCTGTCCAGGGTGGATCTCGAAATGTGAAGTTACAGTGCTATCTATGGTGTTATTGTGTAAGGACATTTCAGCGGGGTTTTCGAGGGTGTCTTATGTCAATGCAAATGTTTGAAAAATAGTGAGCAGCTAAGTCTGCCTTTAAAACTCCCTATTTACTGTGTAAGCTTTCAACATATGGACTTAAATATCACTATCAAAGTCATCTATTTCACCTGTCTCATTACAGAAGTATATGTAACAGCTATAAGAATATAAGGGTTATATAAAATTGTATCCACTATTTATGTATTATTATATCCAACACATATGTCCTTTCCATATGGGATGTTCTCACTGTACAGAACATGGTCGGTTCCAAGTATAACTCAACAGAAGCATTCAACCTTTGATTTTAAAACTGTTATCATCTCCACTTCAACAACCCACGTTGAAAGGAGATTCCAGATTGTGGGGGGGAAATGGCTGCCAATCTGAATAAGGAGGAACATTGTCAGATGGCAGGGAAGTATTTGTACTAGTTGTATTAACAGAAGCAATGACCTTTACACACTCCAAAACAAGCCATATGGGCCTTGGATCACAGCAACCGTTTGTCAAGCAAAACTCCTGAATCATTTCAAGCAGTGTTCAAACACAGTCGTAAGAAGCCGGAATACAAGATGCTCTTCTAAAATGCATCTCTGAAAGAGGGGAGATGCACCAGATTTTGAGGTAACTGCTATTTAAACCTTCAAATCCTAGAGCGACTTTTTTTTGCATAAATTTTGGCCTATCCATTGTTGGGGATGGAAAACAGATGGGCTGCAGTTTAACATTGCAGCAAGAATCCAAATTCAATTCTCTGGCTTGTTCTTAGGAGAGTTAATGAAAGTTGAGTAACATGCACTGGCAGCCCCTAAAACCCTCTGTGTTTTTCTTTTTCTTTTCTTTGGCAGGGTGAGACTATTCTACATTAAATTTGCATATGGACACCTTTCTCACTAGCGTAAGTCTAGTGATTCTTCTGACCTTATTTCTGACTAATACGGGCCCTAGACTTTACAAACTTTGCCCTCATTTCTTAGGCTGTCTCTGTGCTTCTTATAGCTTCCACAAGTGAACCAGAAGGACTTGCAGAAATGAGCAATGCTTTAGTATTATTTACCCTATTTATTCATTAAACTGGTGAGAGTGATATTATGCTCCTCCATGACAACACTGATCTTTAACTGAAACAAATTAAACCCATACCATAAATTTTCTTAACGGAGAGTAATACACTGAGTTCTGGATGCTTGTGGCAAGGATATTAATGGAGTACTCAGGGTGGCAAGCAGAAAACATTTTAAATGTAATCTAAAAGAGATCAAGAAAGAAAATACCATCTTTCAGAGAAAACAAGAACAAAAAACAGAGACCAAATTGACCATGTAACGTTTTCTGTGAGTAGCACGAATAGAGTAAAAAAGCATGCTGAACTCTGCTTGGAGAACCTCAAAGAGCGGGGGAGTTCATGTGTCAGAAATCAGGTCTAATAAAGCAATGCAAACAATGAAGTCTTCTGAGTTTAAATGATAATGGGATTCAAAATGACAGACAATGACTAATTCGGAAGTTTCTGAGAGAGACAGGAACTCTTTGGCAGATAAGTAACTTTTAATTTGGCCCATTAAGTGCAACAGTCTTTTACCTGCTGGACACCCCATTGCACTGCCATTCAGCTGTGAACAAGGAAGTTTTCATGAGCAAAGCACTTAAAGGATATATCATGCTTTAGAGCAATGCTCTGACCTGACTCCTCCAGTGCTATGACAGCAGAGACGTACTAAACCAACAGGGGAGTCCCGGAGCACGACACAATTGGCAAGGAACCCAGCAGAGAACGGATGAAAGTTTGCTAGGGGTCTGTCACTATTCTTAAAGATCAATGGGGTTATGACAGAAAGGGATATGAAGAGCTGCAAGGTTACATGTGAAGTCAGCGGTGGTCTAGATTCTTTAAAATGTCGCACCCTCAACAGACCCCCAGGGCCTCCCGAATGGAATTGTTCCCATCCGCCAGCCCTCAGAGCAGCCCTCTTTCTTCTAGCAGAGAAGCAAATCTTTTTCCCACATTGATTTGTCTCCCCTGTTTGTGCTTTGGTGTCGGGTCTCTGTCACGGCAACGAAACCAAAGCGGTGGCTGGAGAACGGGGGGCTGAGGCGAGCATTGAGAACCTTGTCCTTTTTACGTCTTGGTACGTGCTCAGATTATCTTGCTTGTCTTGTAGACTTATATTTCTCTCCCTCTATGACATTGTACCAATCAGCCACAAAATAGTTTGCCTGAATCTTTGATCCTCCCACTCTTCCGTGAACCAGTTTTCAAGACAAATAGTGAAGTAAGCACAGGGAGACGAGGCTGGCTGATGGTGAGCTCCTCCTCCTTCCCCAGCTGCGTTTGCATCAGCACCTCTTCTGTCGCCTGGCCTTTATACGCAGGCGGCCTTCCTAGGAACGCTTCTCTTCATCGGTTCCCTGACTCCCCAAACTGAAAAGCGTTTTTCTGGCCGGAGGGGTGGTGGGGTTTGGTGGTTTGGTCACGGCACATTGTTCTCTCGGCAGCTGCAGCTCGGCGGTTGGCACACCTACGCTGCTCCCAAGACAGCCCAGGTGCCCCTTGCGCCGGGCAGGGAGCCCTGAATCTCTTGTCTGTCCGTGACTATTCCAGCTTGTGACTCCCGGGAATATCTCATAAATTTTGCCCTTAGACTCTGCAGCCAACACAAATTGGTAGCAAAGAATGATAACGCCTGAGGCTTATGAGGGAGGTCACAAGAAAGGACATAGTCTGGGCTCTTGAAGACAGATTATTACAGTAACCTTCACGGTGCCAAATAAACAGAACAGCTGAGTGTTACTGAGATTTGGCTCACCTCTTGTACGTGTGATGGGAAGGGGCCACTTCTGCAATGAATCGCTGGCATGTGGCTTCATGCACTGCACTGGAAGGGTTAGTTTAAGTTCCAAAGTTTATAGGTGCAGTGGGAGTCTAATGCTTTTTTATTAGCACAACTCCATACTGACCTCCATGCTAAAAAAAGCAGGGACTTTCATATTATCTCTTAATCCACCAAGGGCAAATACACATTCAGAAATTCTAGTCTTTCTTTTTTCCCAACTCTCATTAAAACTGTGGTCTCTGTTATTATCATGCAGACATTTTGCACCAGCTTTTTATTACAGTCAAGTACAGATGCCCTTTTTATTTTGAAACAGAGTTAATAGCAGAGCTTTTTTGCTAAATTTCTGATTATCCGCTATGGCTGAGAGCAGTTTACCAGCAATAGTCTCCTTGGAATATTCAGGGTTATGCACAGCTTTTAATTCTTTAAAGAGTTTGGTGATAAATAACTTTTTTATATTGTGACCTCACTTGAAAAGCAGCCAGCAGATTTCTGAATGTGCTCGTCCACTTCATCCACCACCAAGCTGCTGGTCCAGCAACAGAAACGTGAAGCTGGTAATGCAAAAGCCATGCCATGTATCTACAGACCGATCCAGTGGGTATCAGGTGGTTTTACAATGCACCATTGCGCACATCGAAAAAATGCCCTGTAACTACGTTCTAGGTGCTGGTGTGGTTGCGTGTTCAGGAAGATGGCTTCTGGCCTTGCATCTCTGCACTTGGAGCAAGTTTATTTTTGCAAGTGAGATGGGAAAGGGGAAGAGGGGGCAGCAAGAAAGGCAGACTTCTCTTTTGATCTACATGTTATGGAGGCTCAATAGCAGGTGCTGACCTCGCTGGTGATTTGCAGTATCTCTCAATACAATGAATTCTTGCTGTTTTCTTCCTGCTTTCTCAAAATGTTTTAAAGCAAGTCCTATGGCTTTATTTATTTTCCTCTTCTACTTTTTCCCCTCTACTATAGTTGCATATTGTTACTTACATGAATGAAACATACAATCAGTTCTCTTTGGGTGGCCGTGACAAAAAAATATGCCATTTTAGCAGTTCATAGTGAGATGCTTAGGTGTTATTGGAGGAATTTTTCTCCATGAAAGGATTTTTACATGACACCGGCCACTTCAGAGTAGTCTGCAGTGCAGCAGCAGTATGTGTAGGCACATAAAGGGTTCATATTCTTTCATTTAACAATGTTTCAACACAGTGCAAGATATTAGCTTCCAGTAGTGTGGCAGCACTTAGATTACAGTAGTGTTACCTCATTATACTTACTATTATGAGTGCTACCATTTAGTCACAGTAGTAAACACTGTGCTAAATAGTAAGTGCGTACAGGATCTAGGCTTTAGAAAATAATACAAGTACTGAACAATCTTGAGAGATTGTGTTTTGTGAAAAGCATTTGCTGGAGCATTGTGTAAAGCCACAGAAATAGGCAGTGCTCGGCTGTCAGAAACCTTTCCCTTTGAATTTTTTTTTTTCCAGATAAAATTCTGAAAGAAATTAAATGTCTGAGCTTAAATATGATTAGCGACCAAAACTGCAGAACCTAGGGCAGTCAGCTATTCTGCCTTTGACCTCTTCTGAGACTGTTAGCAAGGGTGATAGATAGTTGCATGAGGCTGGTTTTTGAAGTGTAGATTTCTGCTAAATCAACGGACAAGATACGTCAAATTTCTAGTAATTTCCAAGAGCTTCTGCCAGCCCCCCATGAATAGCTACTCTTTCATTCACTAGAGCCACATAAATTAACACGAGAGAAAATTATGTTCTGTGAGGTTTTATAGCTTAATGCATCCAACTTCCCATTTTAGAAAGCAAAGAATGTAAACAACTGTTTTGCTTGTATGTCTGGGTAACGTACAACAGCTCCATAATCAATAATAGAAAATGTTACTGAAAGGCCCAATAGACCTCAAAGAGATAATGTGACTCGGCCATTAACAGTAAGTCATTATAGAACTTATTAAGTGAAGCCTTGGGGCTGTCATAGAGCCTAAAGGTTGACATAAATTTTTCATACACATTGAACTTTGCTAAATGTGCTTGCATTTGATTAATGATGACTTTCTTCAGTGCGCTAATAAGAAGAAGGAAAATATGAGCTTGGGCTGCAGCAGGGAGAATAGTGTCCTGGAAGGAAGGCCATCTTTGGCAGCGGGGGAACAATGGGGCTTTGTAAAGATGCCCTGCCAAGTACCAGGGAGTTTATTACTCCCTGAAAAATTGCTCCTTACCACCCAGAGATAGGGCACTGAGCACAGCATGCGAACATGGAAAGCCAGTTTTGTAGTTGTGGAAGTGAAAGCACGATAGCCCCAAAACAACAACAAAAATCCACCAGCCCCCCGGCCCCCTTAAGACCTCCATATATCACAAAGAACAATACAGAAGCACTTCATATTTATAAAGCAGATCTGTGAGAGGAGTGGTATGTCTGCAAGGCCTGCTGGTGATAGAGCTGGAGGAAATTTGCCTTGGCAGCCAAAGTAGTGAGTCATGGACTCATGGAATGATTTCGGTTGGAAAAGAAGACAACAACAACAAAATAAACCCTTCACTTGCAGAAAGGCCTGGGGAACAGCATATGGATTTGTTCAATTAAAATAAACATGTTTTTCACTTGTTTAAAAAAAAAAAAAGGAAAGCAATGGGTAACCTCAGTCCAAAGGAGTCAGAAAGTCTAAGTCTCTTTCACTAACCACCAAAAATGCTAGGCATGTCTTAAAATTCAGGGGATAGTTTTAAAAAAACTACAGAGTAAGGGTTTTTTTTTTCTTTCTTTTTTAAACCTGTTAAAGGTCAAACTATTACGCGTTTGTTTTGATTTATTTTAAAAGAGCACCCTTGTAATCAAGAGTCTAACAAACAGCCCTAGCCAAGAGGACTCAGGATAAACCAAAAGTCTTCTTGTACACTTAGATAGAGAAGTAATCAGGTATTGGTCCTGATTTTACAAACGTAAAAGGAAAAAGAAATGCTGAAAAAGAGAGATGTGTCCATTCCTTCTTACCTCCTGGCAGTATGAGGTTGAAGGTGATGTTTTATTCCCCATCACTACCAGCTATGAATTTGCTGCTCCCAAGTTGCCAGTCCAAAGCAGATTTCCCCTCCGGTCATGGAGTGCTTTGCCCACCAGCCTAGCTGGTGTTTCGGCTGTTGCTGTTCTTGATGCAGTTATAAGCTACTGCAAATGGACTAAACAAGTACCAAAAAGAAAAGAAAAAAAAAAATCAGGTTTTGAGTTTGACAGTTAGAGAACTCACAAGGACTTTGATGATCTCAGGTTCAATTCCCTGCCCCAGTTAATATTTAATCATTTATAGAACACAAAGTGGCTTCAGTGGAAAGTCTGAAAGGCTCTTGAAAAGAACACTTCTCTGACCTGAAAAGAGGTCTCAGAGTCACACACAGTCCAAGCAAGTCTCCCCCTCTTTGGGCATCTGCGTTCTCTTTCTTTCCATAGAGAAACCTGAAATGCTCCATGTACTCTGCAGAAATCCCCACATGGGTAAGCACTTGCCCCTGGCGCGTACAACCCACCACCTCTGCCCAGGAGACAGGAGGTCTTGGACATCAGCCACGTCCCTTGTGCGTACGCACACATGAAGTTACTGTGTCCCACATGGCAAAGCTGCTGTCCGTGCGTGAGGTTGTAGCTTCTGCACTTCCTCTGCTGTGAGAAGGCAGAAGACCCGATTTTGGAAGCAAGGTGTGCAGTTACTAAGGGAGGAAGTAAGAAAAACAGAGCTAAAGTGGGTGAGCACACAAGGCCCAGGACTTTGTGCAGAGCTACAAGCAGCATGTTTTTCAAATGACTATGAATCTATAAATGGCAGTTAGTTAAAACTGTTCTTCTTGTGACTTGGGCATTTGTAGCTAGCCCAGCTCGGTCAGTCAAGGATTTGAAACAGCCTTCCTTATCAAATACTGAGATTAGTGAAATTAAATAATGGAAAACTTGTTCACTAGCATGCCTGGGTATGGAACTGGGTCAACCTGGTTGATCCCCAGTCTCAGCCCAAATTAGTGAAAACAACAGCAAAGCTCCAGAGACCTGCATCTAACTAATTCTGACAAGCTCACTCATTCCCTCTCACAAACCATTTCTTTTTCTTCTTTTTTTTTTTTCCAATACAGAATGTGATTCTGGTGCTGATTGTTCAGCTTCGATTACAGTAGCTCAGTATTTTGATCAGTCACTAAAATGGAAACCTGCACAGGGTCTACCTAGATTTTTGTTTACTGAGCCTTTCAATAAAAATATGTAATTCTGAGAATTCTGCTGGATGGGGAAGACATAAAAGAATTCCAGGCTTTTGGGTCCCAGAAAGCTAAGGTTGCCTCTTTGTGAGCCTGATTTAAATTCCTATTCTTCACTTTTTCTGCAAGCTTATCAGCATGGTAAAATTCAGCATTTTATTTTGTCAGTCAACAATATGGAGCAAGAAAACATGCAAATTATTTAAAAGCTTTTCTCATCTGTGGGCACATCAGTTTCTGAGGCATCATCTCACACAAGATGAAGCAAATGTTGGGGGCAAGCTTGTACCCCTTGACATGGTATCAAAAACTGCTTGACGTAAAGGCAAGAACATGACAGAGGCAATCTAAAAATCCCAAACAAACCCTCACCTTCCATATCAGTGCAAGTTTTGAGAGTTCCCTTAGCAACCAGCACTAAACTTGCATACCTAATTGCTTCTTGCCGGTGATGAGAGAAATTGTGTACAAATGCACTGTGGATATATGTGATATGGGGGGCATGTCAACCTTGCTCCGATGCAAGCTCTCCTGGTGATGAGCAGCTAGACAAAGAGCTGTGTATTTTTGCCAACTGGAGCGCATACATGTACTTGGGTCACAAAATAAATATCACTCCTGATAACGTCCCACTGTCTGTTACTGAGGGTATTTGGAGGGGGTTTGTTGTGTGCCCCCAAATGTTGTCTCAGGCAGGACTTACAAGAGGGAAAAGAGAGGCCAAAACATCATCTGCACTTGCTACTGTCCCTTACCTTACCTGGCTCAGTTGCGGTGATGCTCCTTTTAATGAGGGTTTGTCTTCAAACCCACCGAAGCTGTAATAAACCTTTCAGTTGCCATCCACGGATGTGAGGCTCAGTCCTTCCCTGAGCCCAGTCAGGAAGAGACAGAGACTATGCTAAAGTAACTCTTGCGAGTAAATCCCTTTGCAGGTTGCTCAGATCCTTGGGAGCACTGCGACAAACTACAACCCCAGCCCACGGTCTTCTCTGATTTGTCTTGGGGACTAACCCAGTACTGCTGCACTGGGCTGGTTTTTACACTCTCGGATTATAAGCCTGAGACTCCAGTGACCACTGCTGTGAAGTTTAACACGAATAAACGTCCTGTTGTTGTGCCAAAACAAGCTGTTCATTTGGGGTGCTGCAGGTGATACGTAATGAGTATAATTCCCAGCATTTCAGAGGTAGTGTTGGCTGAGATTAGCAAGACTAACTTAATAAAGCACTATGATAATCGCATATTCGCTGGGAAGGGGGAAAAATAATCAAATGAAAAAGGACAAAAACAGCAGGGAAAGAAAATTTATTTCCAAGCATCTACGAGTGTGCTACAAACAATAGAGACTAAAACTCAAAGCATTTAAAACTATTAAAAAATGTAGTTGACAATGTCCTTCTTAAAAATTAAACATAAAAATGTAGAAAATGCAGTTATTAATTCTAAAACTTGCTCAGAAGTGAAATAAACCCAGATAGCATCAATGAGAATGGAGTCCTACAAATGAATTTTTTTTACTTTATTTCAATTTGTTAATTTGTAAATTGATACTCGTTTCATTTTTAAATGTTTATTTAAATTTATAATGGAGAAATGTGCAAATCTAGCAAAATATTCTTTGGATTATAAACAGAGAAAAATCAACAACCAAAGAAATTTGAACTGAGTTAATAATAAACTATAGAATTATATAGAATGCATACAGCTATAATAAAGTGAAATATTACAATAAACACTGTAGAGCAAATCTGCTGATTTAGCAAACTCTGCCTTATAAAACATAGGGATATAATGGGACAAGTGAATATGTTACAAATATAGATCTGAAACATCATTCATAATTTTAACGAGTTAAATTTTAATCTAACTACATATATGGGGGTCTTCAGAAAAGCAATACACCAACAAATCAGATTTCCTCTCGGATCAAGCAGTTTGGTACCTGACTGCAAATGAAGGACAGGGTCTGTAAAATGAACGGTAGAAAAATGTGTATCATTTCTATTTATTGCCTCTTCCCATATTGCAGCTGCTGATCTCTGACCCTAAAGAGCAAACTATATTAAATTTAGCAGAAGTAGAGCTGTACACAGATGCTGAAAATGTTGATGCGCAGAACATATTCCAATCCCTTGCTCATTCTGAACTAATATAAAAAAAGTTATAGATCATTTTTCGATTAAAAACATACATTACAAAGAACAACTCTGAAAGCACTCTGTATTTCTGTCATCACAAATTAAAATGTCTTCCTATCAGTAGACAACGCTATTCTACTGCAGTAAACGAAAAAAAAAAATCAAAAGAAAAAAAAAAAGTAAGTGCCAGAATCTTAATTACTACTCAGGTAAGGTAATTGTCAGGTAGAACAGTCTTTAGGGAACTTATAGCTAAACTGGGTCAGATTTAAGTCTCTAGAACCCGCAGAAGCTTAGCACAGATAGGGAAATTCACAAGCCTGGAGCAATTGTAAGTACAGAGTACTCCTGTCCACTAAGTCATTTCTGAAACCTCTGGAATTCCTAAGATATAAGATAAATGCATATTACATGGGAAATATTGAAAAGTATTACACTTAATTTAATCCAGAAAACACAGTAGTATTATATGAAGATTATTACTGTGTTCTGGGAGCAGCCACAAGCCGTAGATAGAGAGGGTACAAAATGTTCACCAGACATTACATTTTTTTAATCTAAAAAACATTTGTAAAATGTACTTGATTTTTAAATAATCACTTAACAAGGCAACAAACCAACTACAAACACATAATAAATAAGGCTATTAAAAGGTCACAATTGTAGTAAATTAGTCAGAACTATAAATGGGACATTAGAAACACTATGTTTTTCCTTATATGCTTAATAACCAGAACAAGAATTAAAAAAGAATCAGTTTATTTCAAAGTCTGCTTCTTATATTGAAGCACATATTAAAGCAACAGTACAATGTTCATAAAATATAAGTGTGATGCTGTAACATTTCTTACATGTCAGAATACTGATATTTGTATGTATACTAAAATAAGAATTTTAAAATTGTACAAATAGATACATTAAAAATGACATAGAAATAGGGCGCCTCCCACTGCAACAAGACAGAGTTTTTATATCTGGCACGTATTAGTTCAAGATGAAAGTATAAGCAAAAAGATTTACAAGAATCAGCAGTAACAAGTTTGATGCTCAAGAGACATAATAATTGTACATTGTACTGTACATACATCATATGGGTTTAAGCTGGCTGAATATTATATATTTCAAGTTTAAAAATGCACTACCATATAGAGTGTCCATAGTTTAAGGCGAAATTACAGCTCAGAACTGTTATCTTTTCTAATTTGTGGAAGCTTCTTTGACATAAAAGATTTAGATGTTCATAATACATAAAAGATTTCCCTTATTTGTAGGTTCACTTTTAGCATTTTCCTTCATTTAAATATTTTGTATTTCTTAAGTGGGTTTTTTCCTTTAGTGAAGTTGGCAGCCAACTTCTGTATTTGCCTTTTGTAGGAAAAGGTATTTCACAGTATTTACCACTTTTATGTCCTTTTTTTAATCAAAGGAATCCTCTCTGTCAAACTTAAATGTTTAAATGAGATTTTTCTTGATTTTTAAAAAAATACCTGCTTACATTTCTTCTGGATTCTTCAGAACATCGGACACAGTTCTTAAGGCCAAATCTTAAACTTTATTGTTAAGAATCATCATCGAAAGTGTCTTTGGAGCCATACAAGTCTGCAAGTTTCTTAAATCGAGGTCCCCAATTTTGTAGATAGTCGTAGTCCAAATCAGAATCTGTTGTCACTGACTCTAATGAGCTAAGTGAACCAGCCACTGAGCCTCTTCCTTCATAGCCATAGATCTGAATAGAGTCGTAAGGAGGAGCAGTTGGATCATTATCAGCCTCTTGTATTCTTGTGTTGATGAAATCATCAACATCAACGCTATTAGGAGCTGGCCGAAGCCCTGGTCTTGGCATATACTGATACTCAGGTTTTATGTCTTTACGAGGAATAAATCCATTGATGCCATCAGGGTTCTGCAAAGTAGCTATGTCAAAAGCTTCAGTATCTTCCTCTCCTCCACCTTCATCATCATAAGTAATAATGTTCTCTCGGACATCTTCTTCTTCAAAAACAATCAGAGGTTCTTTTTTCTGCCGTTTCAGTGTTACAAACAACACTACGATGACTACAGGAAAAAAAAAGCAAGTTAGAGCGTACTCTCAAACAGTAGCTGCTTTATAAATAGATTATTGCATTCACTGAAACCTCAGCTTTTGTCTGCAGTTCATCGTGTATTTTTGCTAACGTCTGCAATTTTAGCATACCTAGCTAAGTAAAAGCATTGATGCTTGTACACAGAATTGAACATACTGATTTGAGGTTTTCTGTTTGGGCTGAATGCCATTGCTCTTACTAATTGCTCATTACAGCAAGACTAATTCAAGAAAAGCATTTGTGGGCACCCAGTGCTGCACGGACACTGTGACGCTGCCTTTGAGCAGTCCAATCACCTGTATATCTGCAACAAAACAAAGATGAATCTTTACTCTCTCCTGTATGCCCAAAGCTTAACTCTAATTCCATGTTTCATTTCCATAAAAATAGAATTTTTCTTAAGTAACACCTCAAGACACATGCCTCTGTTGTGTTCCTTCTCACTGCAAGTTTCTATAAAATAACTTTAAAATACATAAGAAAAGAAAGACTATAAATTACTATGGGCAAATTAAAACATTTTGTATAAATATTTTCAAATCATCAGGAAATGCTTTACAGCACTTTGTTAAAAGCAGGTCTTCTGAGCCATTCATTTGTCTTCAACACAAGAGGAGTTAGAGGGAAATAGCTGGCAGGAGCCATTAATCCTGGCTGACCTCAATAAGGAACTTGTCATCCAGGGAAGATCACAAAACTTAAAACTGTATGTCATGACCTCCTTTAAAGAGTGTCCCTGATTAACTGATATTAGGCCACAAAAGGACATTCTCTGAGCACACCTAGACAAATTCATTGGTGTTTGCTATTGCAGTTATCATATATTGGATTTCAGCCAGGGAGGTTAGTACCTCCTATAAAAATAAAAGCTAAGAAATTAAGATTCATTTATCCATCTTGGAGCTGAAGGCAAGGTTAATTTTTTAACACAAACAAGTATAGCAGAGTAATAAGTCAAGAACTTTTTTACCTAACAAAATCACAATGCAAGCAAGAATGGCAATTAAAGCTCCGGTGCTTAATCCAGCATTGAGGATGTAGGCTTCGGCGTTACAGGAGAGCAAGGAGCCATTGCTGTCACAGCCGCAGACCCGAATGGTGAGGGTGTTGGTGCTGCTCATAGGGGGAAGTCCACCATCACTTATTACAATAGGGAGAAGGTATAAATCTTGCTTTTGGCGACTAAATCCTTCACGTCTAACAAGAACACTTGCTGTGTTATCTGTTTAAAGAAGAGAGATAGTCATCAGTATTTTTTCCACAAAGTCATCCTCTTAGTAAATATTGAAAAAACATATCTTGCTACAATGGCTCTGAATTTTTAGATGCCTTAGCGTTATTTGTACAATAAACCGGTACAAAGTATCACCTTCCTAATAACCCAAGAGCAATTACAGTATTGTGTTTCATTCATACAGCACCACACTCAATTTTAATTATTTCAGGGTGATGAGGGTAACACAAGAACACAAAAAAATCTCTGTTAGTACCTCCTTTTAGCACCACACTAACTTTCTGGGAAACTCACAATACTTCTTCAACTACCAGAATGACTGGACCTTAGTACTGCTGTTTGAGCTGATTCTAGTCTCTTTCCAGAATTAAAGCCTTCAGTGGAAGAGTGAAAAAGAAATCGCCCTGATTTATTTGTTGTTCTTGGTGTCAGACCTACAGGAATGGATGGCAGAAATCTGTACCAAAATGGCCTGTGTTAATGACACTCCCCGCAAAATGAAAGCCAACATTTACTATTAGCAGATTTGCACCTCAGCGTTGACCTTTCAGTGAGAAACACCAAAGTGAGCAGTATTTTATCAGAACCTGCTTTTCATCCAGACTCCCAAAGCCAGAATTCAGAAGGCTTGATCATACGTGCACAGTACGCCTGGGCACATTTTGAATTACGTGGCTGTGAGGAAGAGTTAAAGCATTGCTCCAACACTCTTCCCAGTTCTCACGGCGTGGTTGCCTGCCACGGGCTTCCTGGTGCAGGGGATGGAAACCAAGCTGCCACCTCAGCACAGAAGGTCATTTTGGATAGTCCTTCACACTTTGTGGGGCAAAAGCATTTGAAAGGGAAGTGCGTGACATGAAACGCTGGGGTGAGACGGCCAGTGCTTCCTGCTCCAAGCCACGCCAGACAAAAGCTAGGAAACACGAACAGCATTTCTTTATTGTGCTCCTTGTTTCTCAGTTCTCAGACCGAACCAAAGTTTATAAAATTGCAAACACGTTGAAGTAAATAAAATTAAACAATCATATCCGTGGTTTTCAGACCTTCAAAAACTAGTTTAGGATGAGGACTTATTCACATAACCTTTTCTGTTTTGCCATGTTCTTTATTTTTCACTATATAATGGAAAGGAAAAAAAAAGAAAAGAATGGTTCTTTTATCTACTAAGGGAGGGCTATTCACCTCCACCGGTACCCATTTTACTATTGCCTCAGGGTACTGCAGAAGATTAATCATTTTCCTGTTGAAGAGTCAGCATAAATTCCAGAATTTAATAATGCAAATCATAAAACCTCTCTTAATGATCTAATCACTGCTATTTCCATGAAAGTTTGTGAATAAATTATACTGAAAGAGAAGTATTCTTGCCTTATATTAACCACGCTGGCAGGCGGTGCCCCCGATGTAGGACGAGGCCTGAAACTGTCCACAAATTTGGTGGACACAGGTCAATTTGTGAGATGAGAAGGATGTTTGCACTAGGGCCCTGCTTATCTGACTCCCCACTAGTAGCTTCTGCAGATCACACCAGAAAGGATGAAATTTTTTTAGGACCGTCCTAGATAGGATCTGTTTGCTACATGCCAAATTAGTTCATCTCCCCATATCTACACCTCTCCTGCCAGGCCCACCACACCTGATGCCCAGTGTGGTTACCTCAGCATGACAGAACTGGAGTCTTTCTGATACTGAAGTCTCACAAAAATAACATCTGGATAGTAATCAGCTTGTTAACTTCTCCTTTACATGATGGTCATATTGGCTAGGGACAGGGAAGCTGATAAGGATGTGATTATATATTACCTGTGGTTTTTGGAGGTGCCCTTCATCTCTTTTCAGAGACTTTCTAACCTCCTAAAGGTTTACAGGCAACATTTGCCCAACAAATGCAAGGACCTTAGTGATATCAGTGTGTGACAGGAGTCTTATTTTAGGACTTTAAATTAATGGGCTTGTAACAATTTGGTATAAATAGAAATGTAACATCTAATATCTATTAACCCATCAACTAATACTTGAACTAATATATATTGATATAGAATAAAACTATTCCACAGGGTTCTCTAAAATGCATTTAATCATTCATTTTCTCAATATGAGAAGAAAGATCTGCTCTATTAAATGAAAAATCACAATAGGACAGATTACTCTTGTAGCAAAAAATATGAACATTAATAGTGGGCTGAGCTACAACTGCCTAGAGGCTGCAAAGGCAATATGGAAGGAAACGCAAGCAATATCATATATTAGTATATTTAGTCTGTTGGCTACGCATTTTTATTATATTGTATTATATTATATTGTATTATATTGTGTTATATTATATTGTATTACATATTATTGTATTTCACTTGAATTTTGGCAGCTTAAATAGTACTCCTAACTCAAAATAAGAAAAGGATGCCAAATTATTCAGTTACTATACAGACAGGCCAATTCCACTGCAGTCAATTACATTACACTAAGGCTGAATTTGATCCAATGGTTGATTTAGCTGGCTTAACTTGAAGTCATTTCCAGTTTAATATAATTTTAAAAAAAAAATAATCCAATCAACATGCCTGGCTAAAGTTTAAAAAGGACTACCATGTATCAGCCCTAAAAGGTCATTTTAAGAACTTTTTTCCTGTTTATGTTCACTTCTCGCATTTAGAAGAAACATAATATCCATAAGAGTAAAAAAACCTCTTTTACCTAGATAAAAGATAACATATAATCCTAGCTAATATTATCATCCTTGCTTTTTCATTATTTTCCAGTCCCAGGAGTATAACTATAATCCAGGTATAATGGCATTTTTTAAGCCAAGAAACAGAAGTTAAATGTCAATACCAGCTTAAAACTATTACTTAACACATATGGGAGCTACCTGACTGACAGTCTTAACGAACACAATGGGGGTTAACACAAGACAAGGAAGAAAATAGCCATCTCAACACCATCCAGAAAAATACACACGCTCTCATTTTTCCAGCTGTTATTGTCTGGGATATCCAATATCCAAAAGTGTTGTAAGTGAAGATTACCTATACTCTCCATGAAGTCTTCACAATTAGAAGTTAAAATTGTATTACTTTATGGTGATCTTTATAGTGATCTTCCTGACCTTTGGTTTTCATCTTTTTCTCTGGTGATCTTACCGATGGTTTTCCAATTTTTCTTCTGCATACAGGCAAATGTAGCTTAGCTTTTGGGTGGTTGTTAACCTATATATTGTGTAAGGAGGCTTCTAGATTAAAGAAGCTGACTGCAGCGTGAACATTATCACCTATATCAGAATGTGAGTGCTGCTTCAGCAAGAAACCTAAACAATTTCAGGGATCCAACTGTCTAAAATCATTACCAGGCAGTGGCAATTGCTCTGGATAATCAAGGCAAAATCCCGTAACTTTATTGTTCCTATGTTTCAAAATGTCTTGATTAAAAGGTCTGAAATTGAGAGCCAGAGGACATGTTTCTATTAAAAAAGTGGATTTTAGTCCCTGATTTTAGTGGACTCACAAATTTAATTTCAGTCTTTGCAAAGCACTATCTTGTGTATTTGAGAACATCACTACACCTCGCTTTTGACATTGCGGTGTAATTCGTCCTTGTGCAGCATGATAAAGCAAGGTGGTTGCAATCCTCCCAGCAACATTGGCTACGTGTGAGGCCTCCACACGAGGTGAGTGAGCCCAAGTAAAGGGCATTTCGGTTTAGGACAGAGCAGGATTAAAAGCAGGAAATCCGTTTGCTAAAAATCCGTCTCTCTGCTGTGAAGTGCCGTGAGACTCTACTGCTCTTTTGAAGCTTTGACTTCAATAGGAGTAAAATTGAACAGAGCCTGGGCAAACACAGTACTGTTTATTTACGTGATATAATGTAAGTAAACAGCGCAAAAGTAATTCAGTGTTTTATCACAGCATGTGATAAGCCATTATCTCATGTTTTCTATGGAAGATAGTCTCAGCTGAAAAACTTGGTAACACAGTAGGCTATTAATAGGATGTAGAATGTGATTACGTTTTTTGGATTACTGCAGTATGTGATTACATTTAGGAGTTGGTAGAAAGAAACTCTATTAAATGATAATTATAGGACTGTATTCACTTTAAAGTTCTGTAATAGACCCAAACATTGGAGTTTTCATTAACTCTCCTCCACAGTTAATAAAGCCATTTTTTTTGAAACTAGCAGTTCCCTCTGAAAGCGGTGGCATGGTATATAGACTACTCGGATTTACAACTGAAAAAACCCCCAACAATTTTAAATGATTGTGTAAATTATTTGACTTGCAAATGGTAACACACTCTCTCTGAGAAGTTTTTTTATATGGAAGTACCTAGAATTTTAACTTTTTTACTTTGCTCTCTACCATAACTTACTTAAAAAAACCCCACAGAAATAGTTAAATTAACAACATCACTGCACTGAGGATTTTACAAAAATGAGGAAAAGACAGGATGGAAGTGAATGGATTTCCTTGCACTATTCAGTTCCCAAACATGAAATTATACAGGAAGATTCAATCCCTAAATACTGTCTTGTTGAATAACCTTTTGCAGTATTGTCAGGTTCACTGCATTCAACTGACATCATCATTTCAATTACAAAACATTTTTATCTGGGTTAATTTTGTCATTAAAAAGAAGAATGAATTTGCTGCATATGAAAATGAAAGATTAGTGGAATTGGCTGGAGTCAGGAACCATAATACCATTTGCCTGCAGCTGTATCAGAGCATCTCAATTCTAACCTATGCTGCTTCTGTTAGATTATAAAATCTAATCCATTTTCAGTTTGATACGGTGACCGTAAAGTATCTTTTAAAGAGAAACTTGGCCTCAGGGTCTCAAGCAAAGAATACGTTTTTATTTACTTCCCTCTAAAAATACATTCATCAGTTTTTCAAATATAGTGTTTTACTACTTTAAAGAGAATAAATATAACCCCTCCACTGGATCCTTTATGAATTGCTTATGTATGTATAAGTGTCAAGCATTAGGCAACAGTATTACTTTGATCCTTCAAGCATAACAGAAATTTTGTTTGAGAACTCTGATGATAATTACCCTCACTTCAGATGTCGATAGAGATATAAAGCATGCCACAACATAATACTTGAGAGAAAAATGTTTTTACTGAAATCACATATCTGGATTATGCTGCTTTTTGTACTTCTGGCAATCTAGAAGAAATCATTTGGATTCATTATTTAAACCAGTTCAACTAAGTTCTACTTGCCAGAAAACAGTCACATTTCCTTCAAACATTAAACCTTGCTAATGAAAACCAATTTCTTAGAAGCTGAAGCAGTTTTTTCCTGTACAGGAAAATAGCAAATTAACATTGAATGAGAATATTATATTGATTATTGTTAAATAAATAGAAAAAAAATATGTATAATGGCTGAAACTGTCTTTTTTCTGTTTACCCCACTCTGGCCTCCTCAACTGCTGGCAAGTTAGGTTCAGCGATGCTATTATGTTAGATGTTCAAATCCGTTTTGATGCTCACCTATGCCTGTATTTTTTTTTTTGCCTACAAATTTCTTACGTCTTAACATCAATCTGAACGTAAGGCTATACTAGATTTCATGAACAGAAAATAGGCAAAGGGATCAGGATACCCATATCCTGAGATACACCCAATCTGGGTATGTTTCACAACAGAAATCAATATTTGTATTTCCTACAAAAGGTTAGTGTGGCAGTGATTTTATTCCATTAGGAAACTAGTCTATGTCTCTTGTGATCCATAATTTAGAAAAAACTAGCAAGCAGAGTAAGGTGAACAAATACAAGCAACCTAATGATTTATCCTGCCTCAGCTAATTTTAGCTTAGCAAGTAAGTTTTCTCTGAATCAAGGAGATCTGCCAATTACGTTTAGTGAATGTTTTTGTCAATGTTTTTTACCCTCTTCCTGGGAGACAAAATGGCAGTGGATTCTTCATGTAGGATATTATTATGTAATTTAAAATACATATTCAAGAAAATGGAAGTGAGTTAACAAGCATTACATTATTCCAAGAACATCCTTGTATTTGAGCTATATTTTTTCCTGCCTTCCTCCTCTAAATCTCTGGAAAACAGATACTCCATCAAAGTTAATGAAAATGCTGTTGCATGACATTATGTTGGCCATTAGTTTTACTTTGTCATTTCTTTGGACTCTAGTATAGAGGAAATCTTCACACAAACCTCTGTTGTCTCTGAGTGTAAAATTTGGATTATGAATAATTTCAGGTGGTAAACTGAAGATAAATCTTGGTCCATTGGCCGAGTCATCCTTGTCATCAGCACTAATTGTAATAAATTGCTGTAAAAGAAAAGTACTCTGTAAACAAACAGCTCCTTCTCTCGATACATCACATATAGACAGCATTCTGAGAAATCTCTTGAATACAAAGAATTCTGAAATAGCAGAAACCCCCCAAACACCTCAACAAATGTATGCAATTATAAACACAGAGTAGACTCGAAACTAGAACAGGCTGTCTTTATTTGCTATTACATTTAACCAACACACAATTATAGATGTAAAAGTATATATCTCTATATACATTCTTATACACAAATATGTGCTAATGATGACTTAATAGACTAAATAAAATTCTGCAGAAAATTCAGCAGGTCAGAGGAAGTTAAGCGCAATGTCCTTTTCAAACTGCTACACTAACTGCAAAAGTGCCGATAATGTGTAGAGCTGTATTTCTGTATGATACTAACCCCTCTTCCTCACAGATTGTTCAGGGATAAATCTGTAGGCTAAACTCCACAAGCACTGTACTGTGATTCTTCCCATAAGATGCTGAGTATTTCTGCAATATCCAAAACAGGCTCACAACTGGGAAAGCTGCTCCCAACCAGCTTCGCTGCCCATGTGATGGTGGATACCCAGTTAACACCAGCCATATTCAATGCACGAAAGCACTGTATCTATAACTGTTGATAGCAGTTCAAAATAAAAACACAGGAAATTGCCTTTCTGTGTGCTCTAGGCATTTTGGCCCAAATTTCAAAATAAACATTCATTTACTACCACTCATTTGAGTTGCCAACATGAAACTGGGCTAACACCCTGCAGAAAGAAATTCATGCGCAGGGAAGATGGTGGGCACAGGCATACCTGATTGCTTCGAGCATTCTCACAGACAAATGCTTCATAGGCTGCTGCGAATTTTGGAGCATTGTCATTGACATCAACGACCTTAATTGCAACTGGAACTTTGGCTTCCTGGTGTTGTTTGTCTATGGGAGTAAGCAAAACCAAATCAAACAGAAGCAGGAAAACCCCTCAAAACAAACAAAATCCCAGCTGTATCCAGGTAAAAATGAAATAGGCTAAAGTATTTCTATTGGGATTTATTGCAGCTTATCAAATTGAGACAATGAGAAGACTACAGAATTTATACCATTGATTATAAAATACCTCAGTGAAATACTTACGGACTTCAACTGCAAAGACAGAGATATTATGCCAAGCAATTTCTTCCCTATCCAAAGCTTTTATTGTCTTGATATTGCCATCTTCTGCATTAATAATAAAATATCTTTCAAGGTCAGTGTGACGATCAATGGAATATCTAAAAAATATTGAAAATCAGTAATTAGATAAAAGGAGGACTTACTAGTTTCATGTATCCAAACTTGTCTAGATCGTTATTATTTTTAAATAATTGTAAGTAGTACACTTATTGTTACCCTTAATATCATTGTCAAAGGGATGATATGTGTTCTTTTAAAAGGAGATTCATCTGGTTGGTTTCTACATTTAGAAAAAATATTACATCGGAGTGTTTGTAGTAAGTGAAAATTTTTGTTCTTTGAAGTCTCTATATTAAAGCTGCCAAATTTTCTTTATTTTCTTCTCTTAGGAAACATGATAAAAATGTCTAATGTGATATTTATGTTTTCTTCTGTTTCATATTAGTCATGAAGATCTTTTAAGTCTTCTGATATTCAGATTACTCAGAATGTTAATTGATCATACCAGATTATTAAACATTATCCATTATCTGCACATTTGTACAGCTTTATACAGCTCCAGTTTTCGTATCTTTACCTTGCAATTCTTTGAAATGTTAACTATAGCCACAAAACAGAGTTTCATAATTCAGTTTACGCTTAGAACGTGACAAACAAAAATAAATGAACAGAAGACTAACCAAGGTAACTGCAGAAAGTAGGTGTATGTGCTTGTCATTAGCAATTAACGCTTAACAATAACCCAACATAATCTCTAATCTAATGCGTAGACTTCTATCTTTTGAAAAAAAACATGATGTGATAACAGCATAGGCTATTTTATAGAAGATATAATTTAGAACAGAGTCTAACACAGATGTCCTTAAGTATATTTTAGTTAGACATAGCTATGGTATGCTTTCTTAGCGATGCAGGCTTTGAGAAACTAGTAGCTTATGGAACAAGACATAAAAACAATGCTGTATGGTTAAAGTTATTAATATTCTGGGTGAATTTAGAATATTACTGTGCTTGCAAAACTTGCATAACAATTCTAAAAGCTAATGCTTAGAAAGAAACAGCATGCTCTAATGAAGCATACCTTATAGCACTGTTTGCAGCATCAGGGTCTTTGGCATGTACTTTTCCAACCACAGTACCAGATGCTGCATTTTCTTGTACTTCAAAAATATAACTTGGCTTTAAAAACACAGGTGGCTCATCAGCATCTTCCACTGATATCTTCACTGTTACTGTGTCCTTGAATGGCCCATTGCTGATGAACTTAGGATCAATATGTACATTGGCTGCCTCTACCTTCAGACTGTAGGACTTTTTGGTTTCAAAATCTAAGCGCTGCGAGAAACAAGACAATGCATCCCACAATTAGGAAAACTAGAGTGTAAAAGCACTAAGCAGTCCCCTAGTATTCAATGACATAAAACAAATGTGAGCATCTGTCAACAAGCTTGGACTGAAATGTGTGTATTTAAAAACATAAAGACTCAAATGGAAGGAGCTACATTCTATGTATGGAGCAGCATAGGAAGGCACTCAAAATATCACGACAGAGTCCTTATCTTGCTCTTTGCTTGCTGTATCACTCAGGAGAGCATCTTTACTAGGAAAATTAGCCTTTTCTTCATGCAGCCTTCCAGGTAGCACAAAAGAGTGATGGATAGGAAAGGGGTTCCCATGGAATGCCAGGCTTGGTCGATCCCAAGCTGGCAAGCTTTCCTTTAGAGATATGGATGTGGCTTGAATTGCTAATGGGTGCACCACGAAATAGGACACAGAGAAGTTAAATTATTTAAGTAGTAGGGGAAATACAAAGATGCTTTTCAGTGCTTTCATTTCTGTAGTTCTTTCCATCCATAGATCTCATAGCACTTTACTAAGGGGAGGTGAGACAATGCCCCATGAGGTAAGTCCCTTTGGGAGTTTGATCAAAGTCACAGCATACCTGCATTGTCGTTGACATCAAATGGCTGCAGTGTTGCGGTATTGGTAGCCTCAAAATGATCACGCAGGTGCCAACCACAATTCACAAAGTACACTAACACCATAGACTGAATGGTGTGACAGTTCACCCACATTTTAAAATACACAAAAAATACACTCCCACCTCTGGAACAGCTACAGTAACTGAATCACAGTGTAGTTTTGACTAGAGGAGACCTTTGGGTCTCTTCCTGAGAGACTGCCCCAATGTGCAGGGCAGGGCTAACTTTGAAGTTAAGTTGCCCAGGCCTTTTCCTTTGAGTTTTGATTATCTCCAAGACAGATGAATAGCTATAGAGATACAAAGGGCAAAATAATAATGCTTAAATAATGAATAAGATTTATGATTACAATTTGTAATTCAAAATTCATTTTAATAACACTTTTAAAGATCACACTGATGGATTGTATATGAAATCACCTCAGTATTTTTGCTGCTTTTTGCATAGCCTGTGGCTCCTTCAGAACAATATTGTGGACAATGCACAGCTGAAGAATTCAAACTATAGGGCATGAGGCTATTCAGACTGAACATAAAGCAACAGTGAATGTCTGCTACTTATCAGCACTAGGCAAAACTTCATTAACAATGAAGCTGATGGCATTGTATTTTACCGTGACTTTTTATTATGAATTCATTTAGTTTGTGCAATTAATCCACTGTACAGTATTTATGTAACTCTTCTTGGTTATTTTCTTCCATTCCAATTCAGCTAATGGGGAAATGGAATATTAAGAGTTAATCACAGCTTTAGAAACACACATTTACTGATATTTTAGCTTAGGTGGTAATCCTTTATTACCAAATATTCTGACAGCAACAAAGAATTCTACACATTAGTAGGTATTACTCACCTTCTTAAGCTTTACAACACCTTCCTGAGTCTCATAATCTGTTGTAATTTCAAACATATCCATGCCATCTCCATCAATGATGCTGTAAGCTACTAAGCCATTTTCCCCAATGTCTGGATCTTTGGCCTTCACTCTTCCTACTTCCTCTCCTGGGACAGCTGCTTCCGACACTGACATCTGGTACACACCTAGTGGAAGAAAAAAAGGCACTTGCCTTAAGTACACAGTCTGCTCTCCAGTTGTATATTTACTCATTTAACTTGTAAGTTCCAAATAAACGCAGTAATTTTTTACGTTTTCAAATCCCCCAAAGCAATGTTATGTTATAAAGAGCTCTGAGAAGCAAGTCATCTGTGAAATCTTAAAACACATTGTTAATCTATATAACATTACCTCCTCACTGATGTTTTATACAACATCTGTGTATCATTCTGTTCAGGGTGGGGTTAAAAATACAACCAATCATTCAGAATACAGAAATTGTTGCGACATCAAGGTTAGCATTCATATCAAAAATGTTATTACAAAAATGGAAGAAAAATTCTCTTTCATATCACTCATGGTATGACCTTCAACTCTGTAGAGTCCAGAAGCATTTCTGCCCATTCATTCAGGAGCCACAAATTGTATACAACGAATTGGATAATACCTCTCTGCTCTGCTGGCTAAAGAATAAACCTGCTGCTTTCTGTGGCTTCAATTTGGAGTGTGAACATATAGTAGCAACGAGTATTAAAATTTAACACAACAGAGAATACATACCAATTTGTATGGGACCCCATACTGAACAAAAAATGGCTTTCCCTCATCAAACTCCAATAGGAAAACCATCCCCAAACATCCCACAGATGTGCTGCCATACAGGTTTTTCCTTCCATATTCAGGGACACCAGAGGAGACCAATACTGTTCCTGGATAAATCTCTCTCCAACAGTTGTCTCTTAGGCAGCACTGATTCCAGGACCTTCCCAACCCGCTCAAGAGTTCAGATAACATAACCTGATCCTAAATGTACAAATCTATGTCAGCATTTTCTGCCACTTCATCAGTATTAATAAATTGGGGGAAGAAAAAAAAAGCATGAGAAAATAATCTAATTTATCCCACCCTCCATGATTGCTCTTTGTTGCTATCCAAGCACCCTAGGAACATCAGGACATCAAGAGACTTACACCAGGCAGGGACTTGGCTCATTACCCATAAAAACAATTGGCACATGTCATCGAAACAGGTCATTAACTCCAGTCACAAAGAACCCCAAATTTAAGCACATAACTCATAAAGGGTTTGAGCAATGAACAAAAAAAAAAAAAAAAAGGAAAAGAAGAATAAAAAATCAATCACTTGGATATTTATATAAACAGGTCAAATCCTGGGTTTGAGTTACAAAGCATTCTGATTAAGGTTTTAAGTTGAGGGTGAATGATTGAGTAAGTGCTACTTGGTGTTTCTGATAATTTTAAATATTCTCCCAAAATGCTCAGTAAAGTGTCTTGAATTTGTAGAGAAAAATCCATCATTTGATGGAGTTACTTAACAAAATGCCATATACTGGGGTCCCAGGTTATGATTTGGAGTGAAAAGGTATGTTTGTGAGGTATGTAAAGCCTGACATCATTAGGGTTTAATACTTTCCTATTAGAATGGTAGAAAAGGCTGACATAGATTTTTACATTTAGGGACTGGCTATGTAATTTAAGCTCTTGCATGAGGGTGCAGGAAGCTGCAACATTGGAAGAGCTGTTAGAGAGACGGTCATGTCTAGGACATATCAGTGTCATAACGGTCACTCAGAGGAGAAACAGGGTGGGCTGGGATGGTGTGTATACTGCACTCCAAAAAAAAAACCAAACCCATGCAGAGATGAGATGCAGAACAGATGTGTGGGTCCATTAATGTACTTCCACCCAACTGTGAAGACTGAATCTGTTAGTGTCAGCCCTGATTAATTTTATATCTGAAAAATAAATAGCACAGGTATAAAAAAATGACTTTATTTGACCACCAGCAATACCCTTCAACTGTCAATTTAAAAATGTAATTGTACTAAATTTAGTCTGTATTGCCATGGTAAATATAATCTTGAGGAGTATCCAGTCTTAACTTTTATCCTTATGGACATTCGCCATTCACAGAGAGTGTTTACAGAAGTAAAGGATCAGGCACCAACCCTTAAAATGAAAGGCTATGTGAAATAAAAAATGATGCTCATTCACTTGAAGGTCTGTCAAAGACCTGCAAGGGCATAATCAGGAGCTGTTAACAGATTGTGCAACACTTTCATCAAGGGCCAAGAATAGCAAGACACTTCAAGTCTGAGATATACAGCTGTAAGAACATAAAGTAGATCTCCTTTCCATTGTCCATCTTCATCAAAAAACAAAGTGGGTTTGTTTATTGAAAATGACTATCTTAACTATGCTTGCAAATAGCTATGAACATGGAGTACTGAAAGGCATGACATGAGGCCACTTGGAGACTTCTTTCAAACACTGTAAATCTACCTGGAGAGCTTTCTGCTGCATACACGTTATGTGCCTACTGCATACTGCAACTCTCCCAACACAGAACAATCTGTTCCTACACAATGCATGCAGGGATTTTTGTTTTAACCTCCTCCTATCTCCATGCTGCAATGATTTCTTAAAGTTCTTGTGGTCTGAGCAGAGTAGTAAACACCACTTGCTTTTTTAAAGTGTCTTTTACATCCACACTATAACTATGAAAATGGGAAAGGAGGTAAACCAGCTTATCCCAGCACTGCTGCAGGGCAGGTATATTTTCTGGTATTTTTGACAGACTTGGTTTAACACACAAGACAGTCCTCAAGAAATGGGGCTTCTTTCTCCGTTAACAGAGAAGACAGGCTATGTCTCCCTGATCATATCATAGGTATATTTCTAATATAACATGGTCCAGTAGTTTAAAAAATGAAGTGTAAGGTTAGGAATCTTTGTAATCTAATCTTGACCTCAAAAGGTCTCACTGCAACACAAAGCAAATAATTCAGATACTAAAGCTCTATATGTTTGTCCTGGTTTTGGCTGGGATAGAGTTAATTTTCCTTCTAGTAGCTGGTATAGTGCTATGTTTTGGATTTAGTATGAGAAGAATGTTGATAACACACTGGTGTTTTCAGCTGTTGCTAAGTAGTGTTTATACTATGTCAAGGATTTTCCAGCTTCTCATGCCCAGCCAGCAAGAAGGCTGGAGGGGCACAAGAAGTTAGGAGGGGACACAGCCAGGGCAGCTGACCCAAAGTGGCCAAAGGGATATTCTATACCATGTGACATCATGCCCAGTATATAAACTGGGGGGACTTGGCCTGGGGGGGGCAGATTGCTGCTCAGGAACTAACTGGGCATCGGTCAGTGAGTGGTGAGCAATTGCATTGTGCATCACTTGTTTTGTATATTTCAATCCTTTATTATTATTATTATTGTTATTATTATTATTGCTGTTATTATTATTACTATTATTGCATTTTATTATTGTTGTTATTATCATTATCATTTTCTTCCTTTGTATTCTATTAAACTGTTCTTATCTCAACCCGTGAGTTTTACTTTTTTTTTTTCCCCCAATTCTCTCCCCCATCCCACTGGGTGCATGGTGTTTACTTGCTGGCTGGGGTTAAACAACGACAATGTTACTAGCAAAAATGTGCAAGTGATATTTATCTATTCATGTGTGCTGTGATAATCCATCAATTACTGCTTTTTGAAGTTTTGAATAAGTCTGATACTATACAAATACTGGTACTAGTAGTAAATGTGAGTAAGGATTTTGTTGTTACTTACTCTGTGGGAACTTTGGTGGGTTGTCATTGACATCTGTAAGTGTAATTGTCACTTTGGTTGTCCCTGAGAGGCCTCCCATGTGTCCTCCCATATCTTTTGCCTGTATTACAACGTGATACTCTTCTTTAGCTTCTCTGTCCATATTCGGAAGGGCAGTTCGGATAATTCCTATAAATAAAAAGAAAATATGGCACATACAAATTTTCACAGGTTCACATCACAAAAGATTGGATACTACATTTTTAGCTGGCATTAAAATACAGCAATATTTGCAGTGATGGTGCAGATTGTTTTCCCTACACTGTGCATCATGCTATGCAAGGAAAGTAGCCCAAATATTCAACACAGCTGAACATAGAACAACCCTGGAGAATTACAGTTCAGCAGAGAAACTGCCATTTCTATCATACCATATCATACCACAAAAGAAATAGTATCATCTTTCTAGTGTAGCGTACCCAGAAGCTCTACCAAATGCCAGGGGATGAACCTGCAAAAGAGCTTAGCTAGAATCAAGAGAGAATGAAGGAAGCTTTGCTCAAACACATCAGTAGATATACGCAACTGTACTGCTTCAGTCAATATAATTATTTCTTCATTTTAATGTATTCCAGTTTATGAGGTCCTACTGAAATAAACTGCTCAATGATACCTGTTTGAGCTTCCACCGAGAAGTACGGCTGACCTTCAAGAATACTGTAAACCAATTTGGCACTGTTCCCATAGGTAGGATCATCAGCATCTGAAGCTGTTACCTGAATAACTGATGTACCTAAAAATGGGAAGCAAACACAGAAGGAATACAGTCAGAAGCAAACGCGTCTGTAAGAACCTTGCAGAGATGCTTTCAGTCATACAGCATAACTATTTCTTAACTTTTTTATTTCCAAGTCTGGTAAATGAAAAAAAATTACATGGCAATTTATATACGACAAAATAGACTCATACGATCCAAAAAGATTTATCACCAGCTGTGATGTGGATTAATGTTCTAAGCAGTGAAGATATAAAAGTCAGCAGTCACTCTGTACCATTATGTTTTTTTCCTCAGTAGTTTAAGCGTTATATTGCTTTTGTTGTTAGACAGCTAAACAATAGAGTTTTCTTTTTACATTTTCCTTAGTAAGTTTCAGAGAAACCATTCCTGTAAGAAATCTCTGAGATAGACACAAGCTCAAACAGGAGATGAAAACGAAATAGATAGCGTGGCAGTAACTCCTTAGTTTTATTACCCAGCTCTGCCAAAGGAATGATCTTGATGTTTACCCCAGAGGATTCACACTCCATAAATTCCAGGGGACCCTCACGTTCCTTCCTAGGAGGAAATAGGCCTGTTCTAGGAACCATCTAGAGACACTTCAACCGTGACAGTCAGTAACTGTGCGGGGTTTGAGTTGGTCTGCAAATTAGATAAATTGACTGAGTCACTGGCTGAGCAGGAAGTAAATTTTACTTCCCCAAATTCTAGACGATAAGAATTAAATAAAGCCAAGACCTACTGACAATGCAACATCTTCCATAAGGCCAGGAACTGAAGTGCATTTATGAGTACTTACCTACATTTGATCTCTCTGGCACATTGGCATGGTAGTTTTCATGAAGAAACTCGGGCGGGTTGTCATTTATATCTTGAACTTTAACAATGAATTCAGAAGGTGGTTCCAAAGGTCTGTTAGTGTTCCTGTCTACAGCTTGTGCCGTGAGAGTGTACTGAGCTCTCTCCTCCCGGTCCAGTGTCTTTGTTGCATGGATGTTCCCTGATTTGTCATCTATAACAAAAATGATTCCTGCTCCTTCACCTGAGAGAATGTATTTAATGTTTCCATCTCCAGAATCAATATCTGAATGAAGCTACAAAACAAGAAACAGACATACCTTAACAAGATGGTATACAGTTCACGTACATGTTTATGAAACAAAAAAAATGCATGAAATTACTATCATTTCACAGTTTTCAAAAATCTTGTCTTACATCAGGCAATAATCCATACTAGGGCACATGCTGTGAACACATCTGCTCTGCATTCAGAGAAGCTGCCTGCACAGACTTGCATGCTACCACACGTAGGGTGCTACTGAGACCCAAGCTTAAAGATTTAAGGAAGAGAATACATGAGAAGACAGTTATAACAGGTTCTTCATTCAAATGAAGTTGGAAGGAAGAATCATTTTCACAAAGATTTTCCACACTTTTTACTAACCATATTCTACTAGGTTGCATGTTAAGTGACAAATGGGAAGTAATGAATGAGCCAATCAGTGACTGCCAACTAGTTTTTAATTACAACCTCTTTAATATAAAAGAAGTAACAACTGCTTACTAAACATTCTTACTTTCACAACCAATGCACACCTTGGTTTGATGGATGAGGGAAACATTGAGCCAAGTTACAGATTCATTGATTTTATATTGACATCTACAAATTGCACAATACTAACCATCTTTTAAACCGGAATACCCCGAAAGGTATTTGCTGTCATTGATCCCGTTCTCTGCTCGTTTTGTGCTGGGGTTAAGTCAACGCAGTTCTGCTGACCATTTATAAACTGGCAAATATAGTGTTTTATTTATGTATTTATATTCTGTTAGTGTTAGACAGTAATAGAATAAAAAATTAGTCCAGGATGTGTGTACGTACACATGTGCACGTAGATATGTATCTCCCTCTAGACATAACCGTCATATATTTAATTTTACTGATAACTTGAAAATGAAAGGAGGAAGAAATACCTATTGAGCAGCACACTTTTACTGAGCTGCTAGGTTAGACAATACATTTTTAATTACTATTTTTAAAGACCCGGGAATGATACCAGATATTCTTGAGACATATTGTTGCTCAGGTGGTTGCTGTGGTTCTTGCTGTTGTGTTAAATAACAGCTTGTATACCTTCATGCAAAGGCTGCTGAGGTCAATGGAAAAATTTGTATTCACTTAGGTAGTACTTTGCTTAGCACCTTAACTGAGCTACAATAAACCGATTAATTTAGGTTAGTAAGCAGCTGCTGAAGAAGCAGCTAATACAACAGAAAAGCAATGGCAAGAAAAAAAGCAACTCCCAAAATATAAATATAATATAAATTAATAATATTAATCAATGAACGAAAAAGAAATTCTTTCTTACCCTTCCTACTAGTACAGGATCTGGTCCTGTATACTCTTCTATAACAAAGAACTGATTCCACACCCAGCCTCTTTTTGAACGATGCAGAACTTGTCCTTCTTTTCCTTTTTCATGGTGACCATGAAGTGATGGCCTTGTGTGGTTCAGTTTTTCTGCAGTTATGGCATGGCTGTAATATAGCATGCCCAGGCAGATAAGAGCGGCATGTAAACAATTGTCCTCCTTCATTTTTGGTTATTTTGTAGGCACAGGAGTATCCAAGAATCTACCCCTTCCACCTTGGAAGTCAAAAAGTTTGGGGCTACTGAAAAGTTTCAAATAAAACGTTCTGCACATAGGATGCCACCACACATTAAACACATCACTTTAATGCTCTGCAGCTTCCCAATTTAATTCCTGAAAGAAAGTAAAAAGGAGAAGATTGTCAGTTCTTTTACATCTTTGAGGTGTAATAATTTTTTCATTAAGCAAAATCAAACTAGGACCACCTTGGGAAATTTCAAGGTAAGAATAAGATTAAAATATATTAATAACTCTGAAATACTGAGTAATGAGCATATTTGGTGTTTTGTTACATGCAACTGCCGCCTTATAATTTATGTCTCCTGACTTGCTGGTTAGGGCACTCATTTGGAAGTGGAAAGATAGAGACTCATATTCTCTCATGATCCTTCCAAATGGATTTAGCCCAAGATGCAAGGTAACTCTAGAAATACCTAATTTATATCTAAGCCCTCTTTGGAGCTTAGATATAAGCCTTAGATATAAGCCGTTAAGCCATAGGTTTAGCTAGAAGATAGATACCAAGATACTTGCTTATCAAGAACGGAACATTTCTACACATGCCTGGAAAAAAGGCCTTTTCATGACCAACAGATTTTCGTGCTGAAAATAACTACCTATGTTTTTCTGGGCAGGAGCAGTGGCTGACAGAACTTCGAGGACCTACATTTTGGATTTAGACCCTTGAAGTAGCCCTTCTACCACCCTCTGAGGGTCAAGTCATCAAAGCGGAGAAGCAGCAATGATTGCCAATTCTGCTGTCTTTGTGCTGGTGACGATAAATGCCACAAACCAATAAAAAGATATTCAGATACTTTTGATAATATAACAATTGATTGGGCTATTTATTCCTACTTTCCCTGTGATTTAAATTACCAGAATTATATTGATTTTTTACTTTCTAATAATTCTTAAAACACTAAGTCAGAATTAATATTTGAAGAAGAAATTATAGAACATAGTGAAACCTGAACTAAGGTCTATACTTCCAGCAGCTAACAATCTATCATATGGGCCACTTGTGACTTATCCCTGGGGTTTCCAGTATATTCTCCTTGAATCTTTACAGAAAAACCAATTTTTACAAGGTCCCTACGATGTTTGTTTCAGCTTCCAGTGTAATTCACTTTACTCTTCTGCAAGATACTAATAAAACACTCAATGCTATATTCATACAGGCATATATATAAATATATGGTACCATCTTCTTTAAAAGAGTAATTTTTTTATGAGAAATAAGGAGATCTTACACACAGCATTTGTAGCAGAGAAAATGTGAATATAGGGAAAAGCTTGAACCTACATCACATTCTATAACTGCAGCAACAGGTAAACATCTGACTAGTACTAAACCCACTCATCTTGGGATGTCTTTCTCAAATCCTAAGCAGTCATGTCCTCCCATCCACGTCCGTTTGCACAGTTACATACAAATACACACCCAATGTTGACAGACAAGGGTTAGTAAATAAGTAATTCATAAATAAGGAATGAAATATTTGGGTTTATTTCCTCAAAAAAAAAAAGATTAGTTTTTATTTTTATTTTATTGAAAACTGAAATCACCTCAATTACACCACCACAATGGCTCCAGCATAATGAATTAGTCATACATATAAATGCAAATGCAATCTGGCTTCCCTGAGCATATGTATTAAGTACAACATTTGGTTTATCCATTCAATTTTTTACTATTGTTATAGGATGTCACATCACAGATGACTCATACCAGCATGGCAGACATGAAAAAGAAAACAATCTTTATTATTTTGGTCAGAAAAATGCTTTTATTCTGACACAATATATGTGTGTGAAATGTGGAGCTTTAGGTCTGTGGTTTTAAAGCTTATTTCATATCCCCATTTTGTTGAGGGGTAAAAATAAGGTAGGGCTTAAAGGACCTGAAAACTGAGATTTAACCTATTTTGGAAGTGGCTTAAATATGAAAGGCCTTTCAACACTAGTTATTATAGTGGCTTTCTATGATAATAGTTAATTCTAAAAAGAAAGGATACTTTTCCCCCCCCCCAGTTTTGCAGAGAAAAAAAAGAAAACTGAAGCCCCTAGTACGCAGTATTTACTTGCCAAACTTCACTATCATTTAACTTTATTAAACCATAGCAAGCCTTTTTAAATACAATTCAATTTCAAATTCCCTACTCATCCCGCAGATGTAAAATGAGTTATTCTGTCCTGTTTAGTAAACACCTGTGGATTTACATCTTTATGGCAGGTGTAAATTTCACCCCACAGCAAGTAGCCTCTGAGGTTACCTCTTTTGGCTGCTTTGTCTACAGAAATTTATTGATGTAACCAAATTCTACATATTAAAGCTAGTTCTGCCTGCTTCATAATTGCATTCAGTTAATCAATGATACTGCTGTTTCAGGTATAGTTTGCTATGGAGTGTCCTTTGAGCCAAATAGTCTTCAGTGCCATGCCCAGTATAACTAATTACGCTGGACAAGTACATTTGCTATAGGAATCTATAGCATGTTACTCATGTGCAGCAGTTAGAGGTGCTCAGGCTCTTGGACTGGTAAATGGGGCCTACATGCTCCAAATAGAAATGAAATAGGAAGGTACGCCTAGACAGCTGTGCATTTTTAAATCTGCTGTGAAAAAAAATGCAAGTAAACTGTTTACATTAATAGATTTTGGATGCGTTTGAAAATTAAACTCACTGATAATTATTCTTCATTAACATCACATAATGATCTCAACAACAAAAATAAGTAAACAAATATGACCATTATTCCCAAACTTCTCAATACTGTTATGTAAATCAGTAAACACTTTATGAAGATGCTTAACAATAATGGAAGAGCCAAGCTGATACATACACTGCTTATTATCAGCTACTCAAGTGTGAAGAGCTGGAAACAAAATATTAATCACACATCCATGCTTAATTTACTGATCAAGATTTAAAGCAAATTTTGCTACCTTTTGTTTTATCCTCTGCATATACATGTATAGAGAGAAAGCAATAAGGCTACACATCTTCAAGATAAAACTATTATCTCTCATCCGCTACTTCGGCTAAAAAAATAAAATCACGAAGGCTGTTTATGGTAATTGCTTCTGGTTTGAGTTATAATGTGACTCCATGCTAGTAATACCAACTTGGCTCTTTAGTAAGTGACCTACTGCTAGATAGGCTGCAATTAAAGCTAGAGCTGCAGGCAATAAGGTCTCCCTGGCCTCCTCGTGCCCCTCTTGCCTTCTCCCTTCCTGAAGTTCGTACTCTCTGTTCAGTTACATAGTGGTTGCCAGAGCGGTAAGCTCTCTGACTCCTATCGGCATAAGAAAAACTAATAGAATAAATCAACAGGGTTCCACTGACGTCTATGAAATTATTTAAATTCAAAACAGCTACAGTTTGGCTTTTTATTTATAAACTACTTCCTTCCTAAAAGGCAAGATACAGAAGATGCTCTTACGTTAAAGGTAAAATAAACTTCATTAAAAAAACAAAGCAGTATTATTAACAAGTCTTTTTTTTTCTTTCTTTCTTTTCCAAAGCAAGCTACTTAAAACCTTTCACACATTTTAATGTCAACTTAGCTGCTGAAAGCTTACGGTTTCCTACTTCTTCAAGCAGAAGAAGTAGGAAAAACAGCTAAACAATTTATAAAGCAATTCCTTTTCTCTTGTGGAAAAATACCTCATAATCCTGTAAGCATGGAATACAGATCTGAGGATGGCCATTGCTGCAGCTGACTGGACTGCTGCTCTGGTGAGTGCCTGCAAATTCTCTGTGTGCAGCACTTTCATTCAGGCACTGCGCAACACTAGACAGATAGTGAACTGTCAGAATCATTTGCTGTGAACATTTCCAGCCTTTTTTTAAAAAAATCACAATCTTGGAGATATCCTTAACATTATTGTGATTTCTGCACATAGATTCTATTTCTCAACTACAGCAAAGCAAATGTCAGTGGGCAGTTAACCAAACTGCAACATCCTGATTTTTTTTATTGTTGCTTAGAATTGCACAACATATAATTTTGAAATCCCAAGTTTTCCTAAGAACTCTGTAAAAAAATCTGCTTCCCGCTTCCTTAAATATAGTGGATGCCAGGTTTGAATGAAGGTGGACTTTTTCTCAACAGGAAGAATGCCATTAACATATTTTAACTGCATACAAACAAATGATGGCAATTTTGGTACTGAATAATAGGTCTGGAGTTAACCAGCCTCCACACACGATCAAATCACCATCAGAGAGGCACATGAACACAATGAGATTCCCAAATGCTGCCCACATAAGTTGATCAGTTGAGGTATGCAGGACTGAGAAATGTTAAACCAATATCTAGTCCGCATTTTTGAAAAAGAACATACACGGTGAGGTGTATACACAAAACGTTTACAGGGAAATAGAATATCTCCCTAAATAACTGTGAGAACATGCCTTCAGGGCACTTCTAGCTACATAGATAATATGTCTGTTTTGTACTTGTAGTTGCTACTTAGTCCTGGAAATGCAAAGCTAATAAGTTTCAATTTTAACATAAGAAAAGTCTGTTTTCTACCGTTAGGAATGAAAATCCATCAATATTCCTAAATGGAAATATGCTATTCAACTAATTAAGAACACATCTATCATAAACCTGGAAAAGGACATAACCATGCCCACAGACTACGGCATGGAGTAGAGCCAGGGTCTTGACTGCTCCACAGCCCATCAACTCCGCTCTCCCTGAGCACCTCGCACTGAGCCGGCGACGCGCACAGACTCTCGACGTGCGGCACAGCGCAGTAGGGAGGTGGTGGTATGGGCTTATCCCTCCTCTGGTGGGCTAATCTAAAAAGTTAGTCTGCTCTACAAAACTTCACACACAAATTTGAATGAGTGCTCATAGATGACTAATAGACAAAAATAAAGAGCCAGCAAAGACTATTTTAATGACAAGACCAGTCGCGGAAGTGAAGTCTGGCCAATTTTGAATTTCTTTCTTTTTCTTTACAGCAAAAATAATCCCAAACATTCATGCTGACTTCCTGTGTGCTATTAAATGACCATATGCCAAACTATAATAGACTAAACAATTTTTCTGATTTGTCTAGGCCATAACTTCTGGATGCTACATTAAAATAGCAATTGTTCTCAGGAATACACTTGGCAGAGAGCACTCAAAAGCACAGTGTAGCAATATAATAATGGATGATTATGTTCTGAAATGTTTTGCGAAAGTATCAAGTAAATATAGCAAACTCCCAGTCCAAATGAGGTTTTAGCTGTAATTAGAATTAGCTGAAGAGAGGAATGATTTATTTTACAATAATTTTATCGTCAGACAAGGAAATGAATAGTTTTTTAATGACAGAATAAATATTGGATCATATTAGTTCTGGAGTTAAGAGTGCCTGAGTTTTGGGCATGAGGCCGGAGCAGTGGGCACAGCTGGCTGAGCCCCCCGCTGCCCGTGGAGGCAGGGAGGGACCTGCCGCGGCCAGGCAATGCACCCAGCTTTGCAGGGGCCTCTCCTCCGTGTAGTCAGGCAGAGCAAAGCTAACAAGAACCTGGGCATTTTTTCTGCTTTTGGGATAGGGCTGTTGTGAGCAGCCTCCAAGCTCATACTCCATGGTGTAACTCAAATGGTTAACTAAGAGTCTCTTTCTTCCTTGAATACTGTCTTCGGGTCATGAAATATGAGCAGTTCACATGGAAAGAAGGCAGGAAAAAGATTTCCAGATCAAATTTCCAGATCAAATCATCAGTCGAGTCCCACTGAGCCCACACTGGCTAATCTTTAGGGCATACCATGAATTTAACTGCTTTGGGAATTTTTAATAAAATACATGAATTGAGGAATGTGGAAAAGTTCTGTGCACAACTGTTTCGCTACTCGTGTGCACTGGTGAATGTAGGCATAGCAGTGTGAATGCAGGAGTTCAGTCTGGCATGTATTTTTATCCTCTTCTAGACTGTTGTATTCAAATACCTGATGCCTAAGTGTTTTCAAGAAATTTATATAAATTAATATGAAAATATAGTTCTTGCTGCAGAAAGCTGTTCAGCCCTAACCTGTACGTTTCACACATCCCGATAACCTAACATTTTGTTTTAATTTAATTTTTTCCTGTTTAACAAAATTTTGTTCTTTTCCTTGACTCATTTCAAGATAACGGTACATAAAAGTAAACAAATAGCCTGGTCCCTTTTGTTTATGAAGCAAGATAAAATACCAAGGAATCAGTACCTTCCACATTTAACTTAATACTCTCAACTACTTTTTGGTTTTAAACTGTTCTGCATTATCAGACCAATCTTTCAATAGTTTTTAGCTTAGACTCACTGTACAACATACTTGTGGAAAATAAGGCATCTGATTTTATTTACGTGAAATAATGTTATGCAACGCATCAAGATCTGCTGTTCAGCATATCTAGTTTGCATGACACATATAGCAAAGCCAGTTCTTAAAAAATAAATCTTTTAGTCCTGAAAAATGCCAAACTTTCTGAGAGATTCTAGGTACCCTAAATGTGGACAAGACCAGAATTAGGATTATTGCATTTTTCCACTGGAACTAGAGCATGCCTGAATTTTCCTTGATAGAGCTGCCTATATGATATGCAGAACTGAGGAAGGTGCAACATTGGTGTATCATCATTTGCAAGGTCTACTTTAAATGGAACGAGCTGAACTGGAGGATGAGACAATATCAGCTTTTTTTAACTTTCAGCTGCCCCCCAGCAGTTAAGGGCTTTATGCATGTCTTTCTAGTTAGGAAATCATCCCATTAGGAGATGAATTTTTCCTTCCTCAGATGAACGTCTTCTCCCAGGGCAGCATTGGGACATAGAGCTCTATTCATACACCAGCAGAGTTCCCTCTCCAGGTGCCAGGACCATGGTCCTTACTCATCACATACAAAATAGGAAAATTAAAAACTAAAGGACTCCATACCCAGCAAACTGACTTTATGAATATGACTAACCCCATTAAACTAGTCATGTATACATGTATCTACTGGGAATCAAGCATTAAAGGCCCATATGCAGTAGTCTAAAGTAAAACATTTTGTCAAAATGACAAGAGCTCTGATCTTTGATACAGGAAAAGATTTTCATGCTGTATATGTAACTGGTAAATCTCATTTTTCCCTATGTGTAATTCTAAAACAGACCACCAGCAACTAACTCCCTGTGAGCCCTTCTGAAACACTGAATCTCTCTTCTTGTTGAAGCATATTCCAGGTCTCACTGGAGTGAACAGCAAGTAACCCTCAACTGAATGCAAATTGATATAAAGTCTTTTGTGTCATTCACAAAACATAATTAGTCTTATGAGACAGAAGTATTTAATCCAGAAAAGGAAATTTTTCATTTTAAAGATACTTGGGGAAAAAAAATTCTCTTTGTTATACCACTGAATAATGAGACCCTCGCACTCCCCCAATTCACATTCTGCTGTTTTGCATGGGAGACTGAGGCAATTGTAATCTGAGGTTGCAGTTCTGCAGAGCTAAGTAGATATATAACTTTACATATGGTGTGCAAACAGCCAAGATTCTAGGGGTATCCTACAACAGAGGGATTCTAGGTCATGGCAAGATTTGTATGTACTAAATACATAAATACAATCTTTACAGAACTGGCGATTTTCACCTTTAACAATAGAAGTTGCCTTAAAAATGCTAAGTAAGTTTTATAGAATCCTATTCTGAGTTCTGTAGAATCCTATGAAAGGAAATCTTAATCCTTTGCAATTTTAAATTATGTTTTATAGCACTGTATTGGATTAGTGAGATGTTTAAAGCCAATAATCCCCCGCTGCTCCAAAGAATAGTTTTTTTAAATGTAGCCATATTTTCCTGTAGCAGCTTTGACACTCAGTATTAGGAAACCATAGACAAAACCATAAAATGATGGCTCTTTGAAAAGAGAAGTCATTTTGCAGGAAAGAGGAAGAAAAATAACCTCCTGACTAATATGATTTGATATACCTTTCAGTATCCACCTCTGAAATCATCATGGAAGGAAAGTATTTTCACCAGGCTTTGATTTAATTTGTACTCATTCAAGAAGAGTGAAATTGCCACTTGGTGTATCTCATACAAAGCAGTAGAAAGTAGGAAGACAACTTAGTACATTTTGAAGTGAATGACATAGAAATAAGCCTGAGAGTGTGATATTAAAAGGCTTGGGAAATGAAAAATGGCTGTAAACAGAGTTTTTTACATTTACTTGCTGCCCTGGGGAGATCCACTTAAGATAAATGTGACAGAGGCTGTCTGTTTTTAAGCATAAACTCTACAGGAAAACAACTAGCATAAGAAAGGTAGTCTTATTAAAGAACATGGTGATTGATAGAGTCATTTGAAGTAATGACTAAGCTCTTGGTAGAGTTTATTTTAAATAGTAAATGTGTTCTTGTGCATCTCAGACAAACTGGAATTCTTATAATTTCCTGTATACTCAAAGGCCAATATAGCTGCAGCCTATGTCCATGCTAGTTTCAATATAGTTTGCTGTTAAGTAAGTGGCTATAAATGACACCCTGAGGAGGAAGTAAATGACAACTAAAGTCAACTTACGTCCAACTACTAATGCTGTACTTACATGCTAAGCCAATCCTGAATATTTTTTTTCTCTAAGAATTTATACTTATGAATGGCTAAATAACACTTGTGCTGTGACTGACGGTCTTTTTGGTTTGTGCCAAAAATGAGACAGAAAGTCAAGATCAAAGAGTGATAAAACCTATCAAAAACTAACGACTCCAGGCAAGCCTATTCAGCTACGAAACCAAATCAGAGAGAATTCCGACAAGCAATCCATTTCTGTTCTGATTTATAATCTTTTGCTGAAGGGCTGACAACCTCCATGCAATCAGAAATCTAAACTCAATCTGTGGTATTGTACTTACAACTTCATTTCTAGCGGCAGCTTCAGCAGTGCTGCTGAAATGCCAAACTATCAGAGCATCTTGTGTGGTCTTTATAAAACCAATGTGTTCCTCTACAAAACTACTACTGGATCCCCTGGTCCCTGTCAATTTGGCCTTTCTCAAGTAGGAAAGTTTCTGATAAAAGATTGCCACTTCGGAAGCACATGCAAGCCACCCCGACAGCAGTTTGTTAAGTCCAGCAACCATTGTGACTCTCATTTAAAGAGATTCACATAATTAGATTCTCTGTAATACTTATCTTTATAAAACTTGACAAGTTAGTCAGTTACTAAGAGCCTCTTTTTCAAACACATTTGCTAGATAAAGAAAGGTGAGAGCGAAATTTCTAATCAAAGAGCCTTCTCCCTTTCTCAGCTTTCTTGGAGCTGCAGAGGGAAGAGTTCAGATCCTTCAGCCATGCACACGTAAGGTTCTTTTTGATAGTTTGCTTAACTGTTCCAGTTTAGTGCAAATTTCTTCCATAAAGAGCATAAAAGCCACTTTGAGATTTTTTTAATGAAAAATTGAATCAATAATTAATTTTTTCATAGGCAGAGATTGTCTGTGAAGAGACCTATTTTTGCTTGATAGCATGAGATAATAACATTAGAATATTCAAACACATTTCTAATACAGCGTCAATTGCTCTAATAAAGGAGACCATCACTGTTTAAGTACCTAATGGGAGGCTACAGTTCAAAGGACCAAACCTGCAAATTTAAATTACTATTTACAATCCATTAAATCACAAGATTATAATTCAAACAATATTTGCAGAAGTATCTTCTGAGATGTCTTGTTGTAAGTAGTCATTATGAAATATTTCCATTTAACTTAAAAAACAAACACACAAACAAACACAAAGAAAACATTAGATACAACCTTCCCTTTGGCTTCCTGCGCAGCCTGACCTGTTCTGAGTGCAAAACAGAGGAACTATCTGTATTTTCAGTGTTCCAAAGCTATAAGGACTAAGACATAATTCCCAATATTATGATACAAAACCAAAAATGCAACAAGAGGTGCTAAGGTGATGCAATTAGATACTAAGCATATAAATAACATAAAAAAGACAGGCTTGTCAGCTTGCAATTAAAATTTGTTTTTCATGCAAATGATACATTTGCAAAAAAGGGCAAATGATTCAGTATATTTTGCACAAACATAGTTCATTTTGAGTTAAACCTGTTCATTACGTATTTCTAACTGATCATATGAAAAACTAATACATCCCAGAGATTACGGATTGGCACTATTTCTGACCTGTAATTACAGATGACTGCAACAAAACACTTCATTTCTATTCTTCTGATAGAAACCATTAACAACAATAGTTTTAAGGCAGTGCCTTGCTACAGTTGAAACCATGTTTGATGCCATGGTATCCTGCAGAAGAGGCAAAATTTAAATACCTTGAACCTGTAGCTGTTCTTGCATAAAAGCCCTAGTTTCAGAAACTGATGTTCCACAGAAAGCTCGTCAGGGGAAATTGGCAATAATGGGCATTTGTTTAATTAGCGTTATTCATAGCTGAAACTATGAATCAGCTATAAATAAATACACTGTGGAAGTGCATTATATGTTTTGGAGATATAAATACTCTACCTTTTGCTACCATTTCTCTGATGGCAAGGGCAAGTCTTGACCTTAAGAGTGCAATAATTAGGACTTCTGGCATATATCTGCATCTTAGATCAGCAGTCTTATAGTTCTGCATCTTAGATTGCCAATGTCTTTTTTAACCAACAGGACAGTGTAAAAGTACTTGAGTATGAACGAATGTGTGTACAGTCAGGTAAAGCTTTAGCTTCCAAATCAATAAAAGATAGTTTTCTCCCTAATGAAGACCCATGAAGTATTACTTAAAAATGAGCTTGTGAAAAAGAAAGAGGAAAACAACCTGACACTTGGTAGAACTGCTGGATTGATAACAGTGTAATTTTGGGATGGAATGACCTCAATATGAGACAAGTACGGGGGAAAGAATTTATATTCATAGCAGAAAAATAGAGGCCAATAACAATGTTAAAAAGAATTAACATACATATATATATACACACATACATATATATAAAAGATGGAAAGCTTCAGCCAAAAGAATAGGATTAGGCTTTTTTTTTTTCCACATTAAATATACCCTTACATTCAGCATATTTTCTACCAAAATGTTCTTTTAAAAAAGTTGCTAGGGTGATATCACTATTTCAATCCAACCAATTTCCTTTGAAGTCTTCCATAATGGTAATTAAATAAATTGCTCTTGGAGTAATTATGTTTTTTCTGGAAAAGGAACTATTAGGGTAAAGAGAGATGAGAGAGTCTGTCACCAAACATAATCTTTCTAAATACATTGGTAGTTGCTACATTTATTGGAAGAAGGATGGAATACTTAGAAACTTTGGACCTTTTTAGTTTTTATAAAGGAAATGTCGACTTGACAGTTGAAATAAGAAACAAACTAAAATGACTGCTGACAGTCCTGGGAGCGCATAGAGAAAGAAAATGGAAGTTGTGTCCACAGAAAGCTTTTAGAGACCATATGTGTTAAGCCCAAGAGAGCTACAGTGAACTAGAAGCCCAAATTACCATGTTAGAAGCAACTAGCTGGTGGACAAGATGAAGGTGACTGAAAGCCCAAGACTAATGAGCAAGTGTATTGTACAAAATGGTATTCTCCATGCGAGCACAAATACATCATGTTTGCAAGAGCATGAGGCTTTGGAGACCGGGTTACTCTAGTTCGATTAAGAGGGTTCTGTGTCTGGCAATTCATCAGATCAAATACCTCTCATCTCTGTGAATTTCATCATCTTTGATACAGAGAAATGAGGCTTTCACAGTTCCATGTAATTTCCAAATACATAAATTTATGTTTCATCTGTACTTTTCCTCCTGTTTACAAGTCAGGCTAAAATTGTTAGTTGCAGTGTGCTGAGTGTACCATGAGCTTTGTTTATGTTTTTTTCTCAGATTAAGTTTTTTAACTTTGCTAAAGATTCCCCTATTTTTTGTGCAAATTTGCCATATACCTTCTAAGCAACCTGTAGCATCCACTGATTTAACCATCAGAGCAGGCTGACATAACCCTCTACCTTGTTCTATGGTCTAGTCCAGTTATCTCAGACTTCACGGAATTTAAACACAATACTAATGCTTGCTGGTTTTGTTCACGTTACAAAGAATCTGGAGTTTTTCATTTAAAAGCCTATGCAAAACTTCAGTGGGTATGTTCTTCTTTGTGTATAACACTGAATGCTCCCATCTTTCGTTTTGCTTTAGATTTCTTTGCTAAATAATATAAGGTTGCATAAGACTAACCCATATGGATTAGCATTTGAACTTCTGTGTGGTGTCTTTACAATATCACATCCAAGGATAGTGATATAGTGCTCTTCTACAATGCTAGCCCTATACTTTCTTACCACTTTGAAGACCAAAAGACGGTGTTTTCAACTCAAAAACTCACAAGAGTGAGCAAAAGGAAAAGGAATTATTTGGTACAATTTGTACTTCACCTACTATCAAAAATAGCTTCCTGGAAATCCAGTGGTCAGAGAGAATAAAGCACCAGACAAGCACCAGCTGGAGAAACTGGATCTGGGGATTCATCCAAGAACTGGGAACATCTTTCTGAACAGACAGACATTTCTTGGCCAAATGTAATGGCTGTCAGGGTAAACATTGCCTTAAAAAACTTAACATGTTTTTTTTTTAAACTCTGTGAGAATTTTGTGGATCCCTTCTGACTTAACCTTCAGTAAGTGAGCTTAGAATAAGACCAAAGAGTGATAAATATATATTATAAGCAGGAAGAACTCATTATGAAGGTCATACGCAGGCACTTATATTATGCTATGCTATTTGTAAACACAACTATAACTAAACCCAACTATAATATGTGATACAAATGATTATGTAAGAATAAGATTGCCAATATGAATGTTTACTAAATGCCTACTTAATAATGGAGTTTAATTAAATAGTGTAAAAAATAATTTTCCATGTGTAACGTGAACTTAAACTTAAAATTTCAGAGCTTTGTAAAGCCAGTAAAATGGTGTTACCACTGCTTACAACACGCCAAAGGCTGTGTGTGAAGCTAACAGCACAGGCCTCAGGGCCCATTAGGACTTGTAAGGCTTCATCAGGACTTGTTTTGGCCTGCCTGGGGCTTGGTTCTGTTTAACTTATTTGGCTGTAACAGGTTATCTAAGGACCAGGTGACTATTGCCTAATTTGTTTTGGCTTTTTGCTTAGCTTTGGATGACTGTGTGTTGCAATACAGTTGTTTTACATATATATATGTAATGAATAAATAACAATTCACTATTCTGTATAGAATGAACTATCTATGACCCCCAAATAAAATGCAACATAAAGACAAGCATGGGGTGATATAAGGAGATTTGAAAGTCCAGGTACAAGATGATGCTGGAAGCCCCAGGGCTGTAAACTGCTCACCAGGGGTCAGCTACTGGCCATTGAACAAATGCAACTTTGGAAGCTGCACAAAACCAGTTTTAGAGATAAGACAGAGAACAAAGGACCATATTCGATGTACAGACCAATGAAGAAAGTGCAAGGTGTGGAGATGTGGAGCATGTCAGCAAACATAAAAATGACTCCAGGTGGATTCTAGAGTGAGGAGGAAGAAGGAACTATCATTGTATTGCTCTGGGATGCAAGGGCCCTCCAACCCCAACCCCGCCTGAGAGGCAGCTGATGGTGAGCGTGACACCAGAAAAAAAGAGCAGATACTAGAAAGCTTGTGTGTATCACTTTTAACTGTACATAACTTGTATAAGAGCTCAACACAGATGAACGAATAATTCTTTGGTTAGACTGCTAAGACTTTACGTTAACAGTGCATTCTTGGCTTTCCATAGAAGTTTTGTTCCTTTGGCAGAAATGACCTCCACAAGCTGTAGCATAATAAACTGGTGGAGGCTTCAAGCAACCTGGTCTGAAACCTGGATGCAACACACCGGTAACTGCTCACAGGCAAAGTAGTTCAGTGGAACAAAAGACAATGCTGTCAGCCATGTGTGAGCTCATGTTAAAGGAAACGCAGTCTGTGCTGAAAGGAGGTAATAGCATGTGGGGAACAGAAGTAACCTGGATAACGACTGGGCCAACAGAGCACCAACCTAGGCTTAGGAGAGTTGGTTTCAACAGTTATTAAAAAAGCCATTACCACTCTATTCTTTGCTGGGAGGTTTTCCCACTTAAACATTTAATTGATCTTTATATTTGTTAAATGAAAGTGCTTTGTAAGTAAATCAAATCACTACAGACCTACAAGGAGAAAAAAGGTCATTCCATTTGATGGGAGGTTTCTTGAATACACAACTATTGTGTGATTCTGTTTATCCTGCAAGCAGCAAAGTAGCAGTAACCACTGGGTCACTAGCTTTTCTGTGAAAAAGCACAACACAGTCGTTGTCGAGCTTTCCTCGGAGTGAGTCATTGTGATTCACTGAAAGACTTCCCTGTGATGGGGCTGTTCTCTCCTGTGCCTTACACAGAGCAGAGAGGGAGAGAAGACAGAAGCAGTACCTTTGGACATGCAAACGGAAGAACACAGCAGTGAAGTTTGCAATTAGTACCCAGTCTTGAAATGAACAGCTCATTAGTGAGTGCTAAATGTTTGTGTAAACACGTTCCCTTTAAAAGTTAAGAGAAATATTCATCTCTCCGACATGCAGCAACTCATTCGTGTTGCCCGCAGTGAAAGTATGAAAACAGCTCAGGAGGTCAAGGGACAGTCTTTTGGATGGTTGGTTATTTTTGCTTCAGTGCAGCCTTGGTTCACAAAATATAGTTTATAGCATGAAACTAAGCCAAGATAGCCAGGAGGCCTCTCCGAGTGATCGGACTTTTGAGATTACATAATCTGTTTTTCTATTCTGGGGGGAGAGAAGAGAGAATTGGAGGCCAAGTACCCAAGTTCTCTTGTAAAAGTAGGTATAAACCTGTAAAAGTACAAGGGGATCAGATCCCAGAACCATGACTTTTCAGTATTTCAGGCTGTTGTTTCTAAAAGAATATTGTGCTCACAAACAGAACCAGAGAATACCCTGGAGGGTCAGTCCTGTATTTGATTCCAAACATTGTATTGGCTCAGACTTCCCCTTTTCTGGCCTCTCCTGTTATCCCATTGAATTCATTAGAAGGTTGTGGCTACCGGCCAAAAGAAATGGTTAATGCATCCTGGAGCCCATATTCATTGAAATACCTTCTGAGACAGGAATTTATAGCATTGCTATAATAAAACTCAGATTTCAACATTAAAGTATAAGTCTGTGTACTTGCCACACATACCAGAATTATACAGAAAATCTGAACCATGAAACCCTGAGGAAACTAGGAAAATATGTGGTAACACTTAGAAAGAGGCCATTAGGACTTGGTTACACCTTTAAGAACAACCTTAAGCAAGAGATAAATCACATGTGATGTTACACAGGTAGCAGCAATGGACCTAAAAGAAATGTCATTGAATCACAAATACTTCTTTTTGGGCACACTGAAGTATGGCAATTTTAGACTGGTCTAGAGCAGTTACTAACTTAGATAAGATGAGAATGAGTCCTGACTCTGCCCTCACTTTGCCCCTCCATGCCTCTGCCCAGCTCTGAGAAGGTTAGTTTTTTGCTTTATGTAGCCATTTAGTGTGTTCTGATCTATTCTCTTTTATATTATGTTTGTTAGTATG